>NC_080379.1:48164566-48485005 GCF_014773155.1 Arachis stenosperma | reverse complement strand
GTTGACTTAGTAAAATTTTTTTAAAATAAGTTGTTTCTTGTTAGTCAAGTCAAGATTTCAATTTTAAAAATCCTATCTTTTCAAAATCTTTTTCAAAAATCAAATCTTTTTCATTTTTCTTATTATTTTCAAAAAATTTTCAAAATTAATTTTCAAACTTTTTTTCTTATCTTTATTTCATGATTTTCAAAAACTTTACTAACAATTAATGTGATTGATTCAAAAATTTGAAGTTTGTTACTTTCTTGTTAAGAAAGGTTCAATCTTTAAATTTTAGGATCATATCTTTTAGTTTCTTGTTAGTCAAGTAATCAATTTTAATTTTAAAAATCAAATCTTTTCCAAAATATCTTTTTCAATCATACCTTTTTAAAATATCTTTTTCAAATTATATCTTTTTCAAAATCAATTTCAAAATCTTTTCCAACTTCTTATCTTTTCAAAATTGATTTTCAAATCTTTTTCAACTAACTATCTGACTTTTTGTTTGTTTCACTACTTCTTATCTTTTTCAAAACCACCTAACTACTTTTCTCTCTCTAATTTTCGAAAATTCCCTCATCTTTTTCAAAATTCTTTTAATTAACTAATTGTTTCAAATTTTAATTTTAATTTTAATTCTTCTCTTAATTTTCAAAAATCACTAACCCTTTTTTCAAAATTAATTTTTGAAATTCTCTCTCTCTCATCTCTTTCAATTTATTTATTTAATTACTAACACTTCTCTTCATCCTAAAATTCGAACCCCCTCTTCCTCTCTGAGTTCGAATTTTCCTCTTTTCCTTCTTCTATTCTTTTCTTCTTCTACTAACATAAAGGAATCTCTCTACTGTGGTAAAGAGGATCCCTATTATTATTTTTTGTTCCCTTCTTTTTTCATATGAGCAGCAGCAAGGACAAGAATATTCTTGTTGAAGCAGATCTTGAACCTGAAAGGACTCTGAAGAGGAAAAAATTAAGAGAAGCTAAATTACAACAATCCAGAGACAACCTTACAGAAATTTTTGAAAAGGAAGAGGAGATGGCAGCCAAAAATAATAATGCAAGGAGGATGCTTGGTGATTATACTACACCTACTTCCAAATTTGATGGAAGAAGCATCTCAATCCCTGCCATTGGAGCAAACAATTTTGAGCTGAAACCTCAACTAGTTGCTCTAATGCAATAGAACTGAAAGTTTCATGGACTTTCATCAGAAGATCCCTATCAGTTTTTAACTGAGTTCTTGCAGATCTGTGAGACTGTTAAGACTAATGGAGTAGATCCTGAAGTCTACAGGCTCATGCTTTTCCCTTTTACTGTAAGAGACAGAGCTAGAACATGGTTGGACTCATAACCTAAAGATAGCCTGGACTCTTGGGATAAGCTGGTCACGGCCTTCTTGGCTAAGTTCTTTCTTCCTCAAAAACTGAGCAAGCTTAGAGTGGATGTTCAGACCTTCAAACAAAAAGATGGTGAATCCCTTTATGAAGCTTGGGAAAGATACAAGTAGATGACCAAAAGGTGTCCTTCTGACGTGCTTTCAGAGTGGACTATTTTGGATATATTCTATTATGGTCTATCTGAGTTCTCTAAGATGTCACTGGACCATTTTGCAGGTGGATCTATTCACCTAAAGAAAACGCCTACAGAAGCTCAAGAACTTATTGACATGGTTGCAAATAACCAATTCATGTACACCTCTGAGAGGAATCCTGTGAGTAATGGGATGCCTCAGAAGAGGGGAGTTCTTGAAATTGATGCTCTGAATGCCATATTGGCTCAGATCAAAATGTTGACTCAGCAAGTCAACATGATTTCTCAAAGTCTGAATGGATAGCAAAATGCATCCAACAGTACTAAAGAGGCATCTTCTGAAGAAGAAGCTTATGATCCTGAGAACCCTGCAATGGTAGAGGTAAATTACATGGGTGAACCTTATGGAAACACCTATAATTCCTCATGGAGAAATCATCCAAATTTCTCATGGAAGGATCAACAAAAGCCTCAACAAGGCTTTAATAATGGTGGAAGAAACATGCTTAGCAATAGCAAGCCTTTTCCATTATCTTCTCAGCAATAGACAGGGAATTCTGAGCAGAGTCCCTCTAGCTTAGCAAACATAGTCTCTAATCTGTCTAAGGCCACTTTAAGTTTTATGAGTGAAACAAGGTCCTCCATTAGAAATTTAGAGGCACAAGTGAGCCAGCTGAGTAAGAAAATCACTGAAACTCCTCCTAGTACTCTCCCAAGCAATACAGAAGAGAATCCAAAAAGAGAGTGCAAGGTCATTGATATAATCAATATGGCCAAATACACAAAGGATGAGAAGGACGTGAATCCCAGTGAGGAAGACCTCCTGGGACGTCCTCTGAACAAAAAGGAGTTCCAAACTGAGGAACCTAAGGAATCTGAGGCTCATTTAGAGACCATAGAGATTCCATTGAACCTCCTTTTGCCATTCATGAGCTCTGAAAACTATTCTTCCTCTGAAGAGGATGAAGATGTAACTAAAGAGCAAGTTGTTCAATATCTAGGAGCCATCATGAAGCTGAATGCCAAGTTGTTTGGTAATGAGACTTGTTAAGGTGAACCTCCCTTGCTCATTAGTGAACTAGATACATGGGTTCAGCAAACTCTACCTCAAAAGAAATAAGATCCTGGCAAATTCTTAATACCCTGTACCATAGGCACCATGACCTTTGAGAAGGCTCTGTGTGACCTGGGGTCATGTATAAATCTTATGCCACTCTCTGTAATGGAGAAGCTGAGGATCTTTGAGGTACAAGCTGTAAGAATCTCATTAGAGATGGCAGACAAGTCAATAAAACAAGCTTATGGATTGGTAGAGGACGTGTTAGTAAAGGTTAAAGGCCTTTACATCCCTGCTGATTTCATAATCCTAGGCACTGGGAAGGAAGAGGATGAATGCATCATCCTTGGAAGACCCTTCCTAGCCACAGCAGGAGTTGTGATTGATGTTGATAGAGGTGAACTAGTCCTTTAATTGAATGGGGACTACGTTGTGTTTAAAGCTCAAGGTTATCCTTCTGTAAACATGGAGAGGAAGTATGAAAATCTTCTCTCAATACAGAGTCAAACAAAGCCCCCATAGTCAAACTCTAAGTTTGGTGTTGGGAGGTCCCAACAATGCTCTGATGATCTGTGAGCTCCATGAGAGCTCACTGTCAACCTATTGACAATAAAGAAGCGCTTATTGGGAGGCAACCCAATTTTTATTTATCTATATTTCTATTGTTCTTTTATGTTTTATTAGGTTTATGATCATGTGGAGTCACAAAATAATTGCTAAAATTAAAAACAGAATAAAAAACAGCAGAATAAACAGCACACCTTGGAGGAAGAGCTTATTGGCGTTTAAACGCCAGTAAGGAGCATCTGGCTAGCGTTCAACGCCAGAACAGAGCATGAATCTGGTGTTGAACACCAGAAACAAGCAGTAATCTGGCGTTTAAATGCCAGGATTGCACCCTGAGGAAAGCTGGCGTTTAATGCCAGCAACAAGCATCAGGCTAGCGTTAAACGCCAGAAACAAGCTACATTTGGGCGTTTAACACCAGAAACAAGCTTCAGTCTGGCGTTAAACACCAGGATTGCAGGCAGAGGGCATTTTACATGCCTAATTGGTGCAGGGATGATTCGTCCTTGACACCTCAGGATCTGTGGACCCCACAGGATCCCCACCTACCTCAACTCACCTTCTCTCCTCTTCACACAATCCAATAACACTCTTCCCCAAATACCCTTCACCAATCACCTCAATCTCTCTTCCCCATCACCTCTTCACCACTCACATCCATCCACTCTTCCCCATAAACCCCACCTACCTTCAAATTCAAAATCTCTTTCCCACCCAATCCCACCCTAAATGACCGAACCCCATTCCCTCTCCCTCCACTATATGAACCCCTCCATCCTTCTTCATTTTCACACAACACAACCCTCTCTTCTCCCCCTTGACCAAACCCACACATCTCTCCCTCTCCTCCATATCTTCTTCTTCTTCTTCTATTCTTTCTCTTCTTTTGCTCGAGGACGAGCAACATTCTAAGTTTGGTGTGGTAAAAGCATAGCTTTTTTGTTTTTCCATAACCATTGATGGCACCTAAGGTCGGAGAAACCTCTAGAAAGAGGAAAGGGAAGACAAAAGCTTCCACCTCCGAGTCATGGGAGATGGAGAGATTCATCTCAAAAGCCCATCAAGACCACTTCTATGAAGTTGTGGCCAAGAAGAAGATGATCCCTGAGGTCCCTTTCATGCTCAAGAAAAATGAGTATCCAGAGATCCGACATGAGATCCAAAGAAGAGGTTGGGAAGTTCTGACCAACCCCATTCAACAAATCGGAATCTTAATGGTTCAGGAGTTCTATGCCAATGCATGGATCACTAGGAACCATGATCAAAGTATGAACCCGAATCCAAAGAATTTTCTTACAATGGTTCGGGGGAAATACTTAGATTTCAGTCCGGAGAATGTAAGGTTGGCATTTAACTTGCCTATAATGCAAGAAGATGCACGCCCCTACACTAGAAGGGTCAACTTTGATCAAAGGTTGGACCAAGTCCTCATGGACATATATGTGGAAGGAGCTCAATGGAAAAGAGACTCAAAAGGTAAGCCGGTTCAATTGAAAAGACTGGACCTTAAGCCTGTGGCTAGAGGATGGTTGGAGTTCATCCAATGCTCCATCATCCCCACTAGCAACCGATCCGAAGTTACTGTAGATCGGGTCATCATGATCCATATCATCATGATTAGAGAGGAAGTAGAAGTTCATGAAGTCATCCCTCTAGAACTCTACAAAGTAGCCGAAAAGCCCTCTACCTTGGCAAGGCTAGCTTTTCCTCATCTCATTTGTCATCTATGCTACTCAGTTGGAGTTGTCATAGAAAGAGACATCCTCATTGAAGAGGACAAGCCCATCACTAAGAAGAGGATGAAGCAAACAAGAGAGCCCATCCATGGATCTCAAGAGACGCATGAGGAAGCTCATCATCAAGAAATCCCTGAGATGCCTCAAGGGATGCATTTTCCTCCAAAGAACTATTGGGAACAACTCAACACTTCTCTAGAAGGATTGAGTCATGACATGATCGAATTAAGGGTGGAACACCAAGAGCACTCCATCATTCTCAATGAGATTAGAGAAGATCAAAGAGCTATGAGGGAGGAGCAACAAAGGCAAGGAAGAGACATAGAGGAGCTCAAGAACACCATTGGTCCTTCAAGGAGAAGGCGTCACCATCACTAAGGTGGACTCATTCCTTAACTTCATTGTTCTTATCTCTCTGTTTTTCAGTTTTTAAACTTCATGTTTGTCTGTGTTTGTGTCTTTGTTACATGATCATTAGTGTCTAGTGTCTATGTCTTAAGGCTATGAATAATTCCATAAATCCTTCATCTTTCTTAAATAAAAAATGTTTTTAATACAAAAGAACAAGAAGTACATGAGTTTTGAATTTATCCTTGAAATTAGTTTAATTATATTGATGTGGTGACAATACTTTTTATTTTCTGAATGAATGCTTGAACAGTGCATATTTTTGATCTTGTTGTTTATGGATGTTAAAATTTTTGGCTCTTGAAAGAATGATGAAAAAGAGAAATGTTATTGATGATCTGAAAAATCATAAAATTGATTTTTGAAGCAAGAAAAAGCAGTGAAGAACAAAGCTTGCGAAAAAAAGCGAAAATAAAAAATAAAAGAAAAAGAAAGCAAGCAGAAAAAGCCAAAACAAGAGCAAAAAGCCAATAGCCCTTAAAACCAAAAGGCAAGGGTAAAAAGGATCCAAGGCTTCGAGCATCAATGGATAGGAGGGCCCAAGGAAATAAATCCAAGCCTAAGCGGCTAAATCAAGTTGTCCCTAACCATGTGCTTGTGGCATGAAGGTCCAAGTGAAAAGCTTGAGACTGAATGGTTAAAGTCGTAATCCAAAGCAAAAAGAGTGTGCTTAAGAGCTCTGGACACCTCTAACTGGGGACTTTAGCAAAGCTGAGTCACAATCTGAAAAGGTTCACCCAGTCATGTGTCTGTGGCATTTATGTATCCGGTGGTAATACTGGAAAACAAAGTGCTTAGGGCCACGGCCAAGACTCATAAAAGTAGTTGTGTTCAAGAATCAACATACTTAACTAGGAGAATTAATAACACTATCTGAATTCTGAGTTCCTATAGATGCCAATCATTCTAAACTTCAAAGGATAAAGTGAGATGCAAAAACTGTTCAGAAGCAAAAAGCTACAAGTCCCGCTCATCTAGTTAGAACTAATATTCATTGATGTTTCGAGATTTATAGTATATTCTCTTCATTTTTTCCTATTTGATTTTCAGTTGCTTGGGGACAAGCAACAATTTAAGTTTGGTGTTGTGATGAGCAGATAATTTATACGCTTTTTGGCATTGTTTTTAGGTAGTTTCTAGTAGGATCTAGCTACTTTTAGGGATGTTTTTATTAGTTTTTATGCAAAATTCACATTTCTAGACTTTACTATGGGTTCGTGTGTTTTTCTGTGATTTCAGGTATTTTCTGGCTGAAATTGAGAGACCTGAGCCAAAATCTGATTCAGGCTAAAAAAAGGACTGCTGATGTTGTTGGATTCTGACATCTCTACACTCGAAATGATTTTCTGGAGCTACAGAACTCCAAATGGCGCGCTCTCAACGGTGTTGGAAAGTAGACATCCAGAGCTTTCCAGCAATATATGATAGTCCATACTTTGTTCGAGTCTAGATGACGCAAACTGGCGTTCAACGCCAGTTCCATGCTGCATTCTGGAGTAAAACGCCAGAAACATGTCACAAACCAGAGTTAAACGCCAAAAATATGTTACAACTTGGCGTTTAACTCCAAGAGAAGCCTCTGCACGTGTAAAGCTCAAGCTCAGCCCAAGCACACACCAAAGTGGGCCCCGGAAGTGGATTTCTACACTTAGACTTATTTATTTAAACCCTAGTAGCTAGTCTAGTATAAATAGGACTTTTTACTACTGTATTTTCATCTGGGATTTTACATCTTTGATCACATTTTAGAGGCTGGCCATTCAGCCATGCCTGGACCATCACTTATGTTTTTTCAACGGTGGAGTTTCTACACACCATAGATTAAGGTGTGGAGCTCTGCTGTACCTCGAGTTTTAATGCAATTACTACTATTCTCTATTCAATTCAACTTATTCTTGTTCTAAGATATTCGCTGCACTTCAACCTGATGGATGTGATGATCCGTGAAACTCATCATCATTCATCCTTATGAACACGTGCTTGACAACCACTTTCGTTCTACCTTAGACCAAGCGTATATCTCTTAGATTCCTTAATCAGAATCTTCGTGGTATAAGCTAGAACCCTTTGGCGGTCATTCTTGAGAATCCAGAAAGTCTAAACCTTTTCTGTGGTATTCCGAATAGGATTCAGGATTGAATGACTGTGACAAGCTTCAAACTCGCGATTGTTGGGCGTGGTGACAGACGCAAAAGAATCAATGGATTCTATTCCGACATGATCGAGAACCGACAGATGATTAGCCGTGCTGTGACAAGAGCATTTGGACCATTTTCACTGAGAGGATGGGAAGTAGCCATTGACAACGGTGATGCCCTACATACAGCTTGCCATGGAAAGGAGTAAGAAGGATTGGATGAAAGCAGTAGAAAAACAGAGATTCAGAAGGAACACAGCATCTCCATACACTTGTCTGAAATTCCTACCAATAGATTACATAAGTATCTCTATCTTTACTTTATGTTTTATTTATTTCAAAATTTTGAAAACTCCAAAACCATTTATTATCCGCCTAACTGAGATTTACAAAATGACCATAGCTTGCTTTATACCAACAATCTCCGTGGGATCGACCCTTACTCACGTAAGGTTTATTACTTGGACGACCCAGTGCACTTGCTGGTTAGTTGTGTAAAGTTGTGAAGAATGTGAGTGAACCATAGTAGTGTGCACCAAGTTTTTGGAGCCATTAATAAGAATTGTTCGAGTTATAAAAAGTGTAAATCACAATTTTTCCTATCAGCGTTTGGCGCCCATGATGGACAGCTCAAATTCTTCTCTTTCTTGCACAAAACTCTGCCAAACTGATCCGAATTTCACCTGAAATAATTAAAATATTAAAACAACTCAAAGTAGCATCCAAAGAGGATTTTTACACCAAAATAAAATTAAACTTAATAAATTCTAACTTAAAATAAGCGGAAAATGGGTATAAGATGCTCACGCATCAAGCATCAATGACTCTGATCAAGTGTATGTAGGTAATGGGTCAGGTATTGCCATTTAAAAACTATGGTTCTTCAATTTTGCATGATCCATATGCTAATGTTATTTTTTTATTACAAAATTTACTCCATATACCCTAAATTTTTCAAAATCTACTTAGTGTTTCCAAGTTTGCAGCTGATAATGGTGTCTTTTTTGAATTTTGGCCTGATTTCTGCTTTATTTGTGATAAGGCTACCAGGGAGTTTCTCCTACAGGGCATAGCTAGGAGTGGGATCTATTCCTTTCACAATCTCAGAGTTCCTAGGTATGCTTTTGAGAAATCTGCTTTGTCTTACAACTCTTCTTATTCTCATAAACCTTTTTAGTAATAATCATTCTTCTATTTCAATACAATGTAACTCAAATAGGATTAGCAACCGAGAAATCATTCCACCTAATTTTTGTGTTTTTAATAGTTTCTATAATTAGAATAGTAATAATACAATCTTCTGGCATAAAAGACTTGGCCACTGTGCAATGAAAATAGTTCATATAGTAATGAATCAGTGTTCTACTCCTATATCTAGTTCTGGATCATTTTTACAATATATGTGTGAAATTTGTCCATTGACTAAAATACATAGACTTCACTTTAATGAAACTTAAACTACATATCATCAACCACTAGAATGTGTTTCTGCTAATTTTTAGGGACCTGCCCCGATTAATTCCAGAAATGGATTTAGATACTATGCATGCTTTGTTGGTGATTTTTCTAAATTTACAGTTATCTTCTTGCTTGAAAATAAATATCAATCTTTACTAGCTTTTCAAAACTATAAAAGACTTATAGAAAAACAGACAGGACACCAGATCAAGGCTTTATAAACTGATAAAGGAGGTGGATTTATATCTATAGTATTTGTTGATTTTTTTAACACTTAGGGTATTCACCATAGACAATCATGTCCCTACACACATCACCAACAAGGAAGTGTGGAAAGAAAATACAGACATATCACAGAAATGGGACTATCCCTTCTTGCTTTTGCATATCTTCCCTTCCAATTTTGGGAAGATGTATTTGTTACCTTTGTCTATATCATAAATAGATTGCCTACACAGGTAGGGGTGGCAACGGGGCGGGTAGGGATGGGTTTTTGCTCTACCCGATCCCGTCCCGCCGTACAAAAACCCCCGTAGAACCCGCCCCACTTCTACCTGCGGGTAGTAAAACGTTGAACCCTAATCCGCCCCTGCGGGTACCCGCCCCGCTCCTACCCGCCACTATAATTATTAAAATCCAACAAATAAAATTAAATTTCAAAATTTATATAATTATCATCACATACATAACATAAATTAAAGTAAAAATTTAACTATGATACAATATTATTAATCATTTACTAATTATTTTACATATATTATACATATTATATATTAAAATTATATTATATATATATATATATATATATATATATATATATATATATATATATATACAGGGGTAGGTATTACCTAAATCTGACCCCGTCCCACCCCTCCCAATAACCCGCTCCGCTAAAAACCTGCCCCGGTGCGGGGTGGGTACCCACGGGTTCAGGTAGTGTTGCCATCCCTATACACAGGTTTTAGATAATAAGAGTCCTTATGAAATTCTATTCCATCATAAACCAAACTTTTCCTTCTTTAAAGTTTTTGGATGTGCTTGCTTTCGTTATTTAAGACCCTATAATAGACATAAATTTGATTATAAGTCTTATTTTTGCCTCTTTCTTGGATATGATTCTACCCACAAAGGTTAAAAATGTATGAATAAGAATGGTAAGATATATCTTGTAAGACATGTAACTTTTATTGAGAATTTGTTTCCTTATCTTCTTTGTTTTGTGATTCTTTAGATGATATTATGGACTCTCTTTCTCTTGAAGCTCTTATTAATCCTTGAACACAGCTTTATCTTTTCTTTTCTTTGGTGTTTTGTACCTTAAGCCTAGCCGTGACTCTTAGTGTTTTGTCCTCACACTTAACTTGACACAGAAAATACCACAAGCACTTAATTAGGAAAATATTTGATGTGGGGGTTGATTTGATGATGTGGGAGGTGATGTGAAGGTTGGTTGAGAATTGAGGGGGATGAATGTGGATGAGAATGTGGTTGGGGGGTAAGAGGTAGTGGAACGGCAAAGGAGAGGGGGAAATAACCGTTGGTAACTGTTCCGAGGGTTAGCTGAAACTGTAGGTCGATCTCGGACAAGATCTTCTGTACTGGTTGGAATGGTTTGTGTCTGACTTGTTGGACTTGGTGGTGATGCTGATTCCTTCGTTCCCGGAGGGTGAGGGGTACCTGCAAGGGACTTCGATGCTTAAGTTAGAAAGGTTATTAAGCAGGTATTGAGTAGAATTAGAGTATGAGTTATACCTGGGTGCTCCAGTGTATTTATAATGGTGTAGAGTGACCTCTTTGGATGAGATAAGTTAGTTATCTTATCTTATCTTTATCTTATCTTTGACTGAGGTCCTCTTATCTTTCAAGGGAACTGCCTTTATTTCTACGGGCTTTGGGCCGCCCTTGGATTTGGGACGTGTTCCTCTATTTGGGTCCTTTGTTTGGTCCTTCCTGTGACTTGGCCGAGTTCTTTGAGAAGAGATTGGGTTGTCTTGACCTGAAGAGGTCGGTCACTTTGTCTGTAGAACATCCCGGGTCGGACAGCTCGACCTAGGGTATGAACAGTGCCCCAGCTCGAGCTTGGTCTTTTATCTGGAGGCCGAGTCTTGGTTTTAGGACTTTGAGCCTTCTCAGATAAAGCTGAACTCGAGCACTTTGTCGCTTTATCTTTCGTAGAGCTCTTTCTTGAATGCGGAACGTTTCTGCTCCGTTTCTTCTGAAAGCGCGCGCTTTTTACCTTTAGCGTTTTTTTCTTTTTTCCTTGGGAATGCGCGAGGGTTTTTAATGCCCCTATTAATTTGTTTTTATTCCGTTTCTCTTGGTTTTCTTTATTCAAATTTTGTATCCAAGAGACGGTTTTCCTTTCCCTGTAACTTCCCTTCTTTTTTGCCGTTTCCTGTCCTGCTCCTCTCGTTTCTTTGTGACGCTTTGGCCTTTGCTTGGTGCTTTCCGCTTTGTGGTTGATTCTCTGCTACTCCTTTTTCATGGTTTTCTTCCTTCTTCCAGGTTGGTTTTGCTTTCCTCTTCACTTTTTTATTTCTGCTACTTTTGTTTTTGATCCTTTTGATGACGCCTTGATTTTGTATGCTTGGAAAGCTTGAACCTTTTCCTTTGTTTCTGTTTTTACTTTTGGAATGTGATTCTTCAATAAAGTTTTGATTTTGCTTAAGTTGTTGTTGGAAAGCTTGAATCTTTTCATACTACCATGCTTGACTGTCACTACGATGTATGTTTTCTGATTTTCTTTTCGTCTTTCTGTGTACTTTCGGCCGGATTTCCTGGTAGTTTAGTGCCTTTGGGGTTTTGCATGTTGCTGTGTTTTGAAAAAAGGTTGCTCCTTTGGTGGCTTTGTTCTGTCGGAATTTTTTCTACGGAATGGAGACGATGGTTTCTTGGTGATTTCTGGTTTAAGAGAAAAAAAAGGGTCATTACTGGGGTGTGAACTTGTAGGTCCCTTTGGGTTCTTTTCTTGTGGTTGCCTACAAAGGATGCCCCTGGATCTTTTGTGTAGGTCCTGGGGTCTCCTTTTGTTCCTCATACTGTGTTGGGTTGTGTGGTCAAGTTGTTTTACTGTTTGTCCGAGATGTTTTTTAGTAATCCAATATTCTTTTCTTATTGTAGGACTAGTTGGCCTCATGGCTTCTCGCAAAAATATTATTGAGATGTCTTCCCAAGTCCCTGAGGGTATGGCTGATTGGGTGGATTCTATGGTTCTTCTGTGTATTTCTGTGGTGGACTCTGATTTTTGTATAGAGCTGCAAAAACATCATAGGGTTTGTGGTAGAGGTGCCCAGGAGAGGGATTATGAGCTTGTAGCGCCTGGTTCTGACGAAAGAGTTTGTTTTCCCACCTCAGTCGAGGGGGAGCGTCCCTTCTTCTATGCTTATGAATATTTCTTTAGTCAGTTGAACATTACTTTTCCTTTTTCTGCATTTGAAACCGACTTGTTGTGGTCGTGTAACATTGCTCCATCCTAGCTTCATCCCAATTCATGGGGTTTTATAAAAAATTTTCAATTACTGTGTCAAGAGTTAGGCATCAAGCCTTCTCTAACTCTTTTTCTTTACTTGTTTGTTTCGGCCAAGCCCGGGGCTTCTTCAAAAAATAAAGCTTCTTGGGTTTCCTTTAGATCTGCTCAAGGGCACAAGGTCTTTGCCATGTATGACGAGTCCTTTAAGGACTTCAAAAACTATTTCTTTAAAGTTCGAGCTGTTGAGGGGGTTCGCCCCTTTTTTCTTGATGAAAATGATGAACCTGCTTTTCCTCTTGAGTGGCAAAAGAATGTCATGGTGCCTCGGTATACTTGGGAGATGTTAGATGATGTCGAACAGGCCTTTGTGAGTGTATTGGAGGATATTTGGGGGGAGCCTCCGCATCTGGATACTAAGAAATTTCTGGGGGACCCATCTTTGGTCCGAAAAGTGTTGGGTACTGACTGACGTGTTTTCATTTTATTCTATTTTACCCTTGTTGATCCTTGACTTTTGTTTGTTGATTCTGTCTTTTCTAGATTTCAGAAATATCGAAGAACAACGACTCCATGAAGGCTTTCAAAAAAGCCAGGAAGGCAGCCGCTGCACAAAACATCTCGGTCAAGGCGGCTGGGGAGGGATCCTCCCAAACCATCATGAAGCCGCCCATGCCGACTTCTCCTGGCCCGAGGAGGGTGATCCCTACTCCCCGGGTTCGTCTGGCAGATCCCCCACAATTTTTCGCTGCTGCTTCTAGTGCTCATCCTTTGAAAAAGTAGAAAACATCTGAGCCCTTTAACCTGGATGCCCTGGATTTTGATGCTATTGAGTTTGTCGACCAACAGATTGCCCCTTATGGTGGGCTTTCTATGGATGATGTGTCCCTTCTTCAGCACCTAGATTTCATTACCAAAAATAGTGTGAAGATGGCACATATGGGTGCGGCCATTTTCCGGACTGTTCAGGGTATCCCGATTCATGCTACTAAATCTTTCATGGAGGAGGCTAAATCAGAGTTTGATCGGATCAAGGGTCTGAAGGAGGAATTGGAGGTGAAGTTGGCGAAGGTAGAAAAGGAACTAGAGGGTGAGAAGGCTAGCTCTATCACCTTGGCGGCTTCTTTGAAGTTGGCTGAGGACATGGCATTGAAGCATAAGGATAGCTATGTCTCGACTTATAGGGAGTTGGTGCGTCTCCAAGATGACTTGGAAACTGCTCGGGTGGATTATGCCGAGCTTCAGGGTCATCTTGTGGGTAGCGTGACTGCCGCCTATGAGAACCTGATAGAGCAGTTCTGGATTGTTGCCCCTGGTGCCGATTTGACTCTCGTTAGTCTTGATAACGTAGTAAAGGATGGCAAGATTGTCCCGGATGATCCCGATGATGATATTGAACCTCCTCCTGCGCCTCCTATTAAAGCCTCTGCCCCGCCGGTTCCTTCAGCCCCCTCAACCGTAGTTGAGCCAAATCCTGACTGTCAGATCTTGAATCGAGGCGACAAGACAGTGGATGCGGTGCCTCTCCAGACTCGTCCTCCTTCACCTCATGTTGATGCTGCTACTGGAAAGCCTTTGGACTCTCTTTGATTATCCTTGATAGATTTGTGTATAGCCCGGCCTGTGGGTTTTAAACTCTTTTTTGTAAATGGTATTTTGTTGACTGTTTGATAGTTGCTACCTTTAGCAACTTTATTTTGAAAAATAAAATAGTTTCTCTTGCTCTTGGGGTTGGCTTCAAGCGGCCTCTTGAGTCTTTGTTTTATGGTAACTGCCTTGTTTTTCACGATATACTTGTTTGGAGGAATCTTTCAGAGTTGTTTTTTATTCATCCTCTTTTAATTGCTTTTGGCGAGGTCGAGGTCTATCGGGTCAAGCAATCTCCCCTCTGTTGACTGATTTTCTTAGTTGATCTTTGAGTTATTTCTAGCAACCCCTTGGGATTACTTTTTATAACTTTTTGTAGCTTTAGTCCGACTTTTTCACGTCGGTCCCTGTTCCATTACTAGGTAATCATTTTTTCTTGGATCTTGTTCAGATCTCTTTTGTAACTTTATCTTTTCCGGGCCGACTTTGTCATGTCGGGCTTTTGTTGAGTTGCTTGATAATCCTCTTTCTTGGACCTTGTTCAGGTCTCTTTCAGGGATTTATCTTTTGTAGCTTTATCTTTCCGGGCTGACTTCGTCATGTTGGCCCTGTCGAGTTACTTGATAATCATCTTTCTGGGACCTTGTTTAGGTCTCTTTCAGGGATTTATCTTTTGTAACTTTATCTTTCCGGGCTGACTTCGTCATGTCGGGCTCTGTCGAGTTACTTGATAATCCTCTTTCTTGGACCTTGTTTAGGTCTCTTTCAGGAATTTATCTTTTGTAACTTTTTTGTAGGAGTCCGACTTCGTCCTGTCGGGCTCGTCGAAGTTATAGTAATCCTCTTTTATAGGGTTGGCCAGACCTCTTTCCAGGGCTTTACTTATAACTTGGGTTTTTGTGGCTGGTCTGACTTTTGTGCCATCCAGCCTTTAAGTTATTTTATAGCAATCCATTTTATTAGGACCTCGTCAGGTCCTTTCTATGGATCACTTTCTATAACTTCTTGCATTATTCTATTTTCATCTTTGCCGATTTCGTAGAATTTGGGTTTTTAGCCCTCGTTTTTATCGTGATCGCGCAGTGAATTTGGTTTTCACTTTCTGTCGATCTGTAGCTTTACAATCGAGCGATGAATGTTTTTAGAATAATACGACTTGAGCGTTTGTAGAGAATCTGAGCAAAATTTATTAAAAGAAAATACAAATATACATGAGGAGTTAATTTCCTAAGTCGGGTGATTTGTAGGTCTTGGCAGGGCGCCTCGTTAAAAAACCTTTTCAAGAAAAAGAGTGTGCCCTGTCCAAAATCTTTTGTCCTCCCTAGCTATAGTACCTTCTTAGGTTGCAGGCGTGCCATGTTCTAGGAAGCTCTCGCCCGTCGAGTTCGGAAAGCTTGTAGTAGCCCTTTCCCAGTACTTCTTTGACTCGAAAGGGTCCCTTCCAGTTTGCTGCCAGTTTTCCTTCTCCAGGTCGAGTTGTTCCTATATTATTTTGGATTAGGATGAGGTCGTCTTCAGTGAAGGCCCGCTGTATTACATTTCGGTTGTATCTGGAGGCCATTCGTCGTTTCAACGCTTCTTACCTTATCCGAGCTCTTTCTCGGATTTCCGGAAGTAGGTCGAGCTCTTCCCTTTGGAGTTGGAAATTGGCTTTTTCGCTGAAATGGATTACCCTGGGTGATCCTTCTTCCACTTCTACTGGGATCATTGCCTCCATCCCGTAAGCTAATCGGAAAGGTGACTCCTTTGTCGTGGAATGTGGAGTCGTTCGATATGCCCATAGGACTTGTGGGAGTTCTTCGGCCCAGGCTCCCTTTGCATCCTGTAGCCTCCGTTTTAACCCTGCTAATATAATTTTGTTAGCAGCTTCAGCTTGTCCATTGGCTTGGGGGTGCTCAACAGAAGTGAGTTGTTGTTTTATATTCAGGTCGGCTGCTAGTTTTCTAAAGCCTACGTCTGTGAACTGGGTACCATTGTCTGTAGTGATGGAGTGTGGAACTCCAAACCTTGTGATGATGTTTCTATATAGGAATTTCCGACTTCTTTGAGCTGTGGCGTTAGCTAGGGGCTCTACCTCGATCCATTTTGTGAAGTAGTCTATTCCTACTATGAGGAATTTGACTTGCCCTGATCTTTGAGGAAAAGGTTCGAGGAGATCGAGGCCCCATTTTGCAAATGGCCAGGGTGAGGTTACGCTGATGAATTCCTCTGGCGGAGCGGCGTGAAAGTTGGCATGCTTCTGACATGGCGAACATGTCCTTACAAATTTTGTGGCTTCTTTTTGTAGTGTCGGCCAATAGAATCCTGCTTGAAGTACTTTTTTGGCGAGTGCTTGCGCTCCGAGGTGATTACCACAAATGCCACTGTGCACTTCTTCTAGAATATCTTTAGTATTGGAAGTCAGCACACATTTCAGCAATGGTGTTGAAATCCCTCTTTTGTTTAAAGATGGTATAGTATTGTGCTTCCCGTTTTAACCTCTTTGCCTCTTTCTCATTTGTAGGGAGGGCCTCCATTGTGAGGTAATTGATTATGGGGGTCATCCATCCCTGATCGCAACCTGTTATGGCTAGGACTTTTTCTTCTTCAGAGATTGATGGTTTCTGTAGAATTTCTTGGATAAGGCTTCTATTGTTGCCTCCTGGTTTGGTGCTGGCTAGCTTTGAGAGTGCATCGGCCCGGCCATTCTGTTCTTGGGGTATGTGTCAAATCTCGTACTCTCTGAGTTGTCCGAGCTGTTCCCTGGTTTTGTCCAGGTACTTTTTCATAGTGGGATCTTTGGCTTGGTAGCTGCCTGTTATTTGTGACGTGACTACCTGTGAGTCGCTGAAGATGATAAGTTTTTGAGCTCCAACTTTTCTAGCCAGCTTCAAACCAGCTAAAAGTGCCTTATATTCCACTTGATTGTTTGAGGCAAGGAACCCAAATTTGCGGGAGAGTTTGATCTGGGTCCCCTGGTTGTTTTCAATTATTACGCCTGCGCCACTTTCCGTTTTATTTGAAGAGTCGTCCATGTATAGATGCCATTCTGTGGGGATTTCCGGTATGTCCGTAAATTCGTAATGAAGTCGGCCAGATATTGGGATTTGATGGCCGTCCGAGCTTCGTATTAAAGATCGAACTCGGACAACTCGACTGCCCATTGCAAGATTCTGCCCGCCAAGTCTGTTTTTTGTAGGATTCCTTTTATGGGCTGGTTGGTCCAAATTTTAATGGTGTGAGACTGGAAATATGGGCGAAGTCGTCGAGATGTTATTATGAGAGCGTAAGCGAACTTTTCTATTTTCTGGTAGTTCAGCTCGGCTCCTTGTAATGCTTTGCTAATAAAGTATATGGGTTGTTGCCCGCTGTTGTCTTCTCGAACTAGTGCTGAGGCTATTGCCTGACTTCCCACTGCGAGATACAAGATGAGTGGTTCCCCTTCCCGTGGTTGACTTAATATAGGTGGCTGTCCCAGAAATTTTTTGAAGTCTTGGAAGGCTTGCTCGCATTCAACTGTCCATTCAAATTCCTTTCCCTTCCTTAGAGTAGCGTATAAGGGGAGAGATCTTATTGCGGATCCTGCCAGGAACCTGGACAAGGCTTCCAGTCGTCCATTGAGTTGTTGTACTTCTTTGATACAAGTCGGGCTTTTCATGTCAAGTACGACCCTGCACTTGTCCGGGTTTGCCTCCATTCCTCTCTGTGTGATCATAAAACCCAAGAATTTACCCGCTTCTACTGCGAAGGTACATTTTGTGGGATTGAGTCGCATGCCGTGTTGTCTTATGGTGCTGAATACTTGTGTCAGGTCGGATAATAACATCTCTTCGTTTTGCGTCTTCACTAGCATGTCGTCTACGTAGACCTCCATGACTTTTCCGATGTGATCCGAAAAAACTTTATTCATTAATCTTTGGTAAGTGGTTCCCGCATTTTTTAGACCAAAAGGCATAACAATGTAGCAGTAGTTTGCCTTTGGGGTTAAGAAAGAGGTTTTTTCTTGGTCGGGTGGGTACATTGGGATTTGGTTATATCCTGAGTATGCGTCCATAAAGGAGAGATATTTGTATCCAGAGGAGGCATCTACCAGTGCATCAATGTTTGGGAATGGATAAGGATCTTTCGGACAAGCTTTGTTGAGATCGGTATAGTCGGTGCACATTCTCCACTTTCCATTTGACTTTTTTACCAAAACGACATTAGCAAGCCATAACGGGTATTTGACTTCTCTTATGAAGCCTGCCTTCAGTAGAGCTCGTACCTGTTCTTCCACCGCTTGAGAACGTTTGGGTCCTAGCTTTCTGCGCCTTTGTTGTACCGGCCGAGATCCTGGGTAGACTGCTAGCTTATGGCACATTAGTTTGGGATCTATACCTGGCATGTCTGTGGCCTTCCACGCAATGAGGTCGGCATTATTATGTAGGAACTATATGAGTGATTCTTTTATGTCCCCTTTTAGGAGTGTGCCGACGTTGGTTATTTGGTCCGGGGTGTTCCCGATCTGGATTTGCTCTATTTCTCCTTCAGGTTGTGGGCGAAGCTCCTCCCGCCTCCGAACTCCACCAAGCTCGATTGTGTGGAATTCTTCACCTCCGCCTCTGAGGTTTAGAGTTTTGTTGTAACAGCGGCACGCCATTTTCTGGTCTGCCTTTACTGTGGCTATTCCTTCTGCGGTTGGGAACTTCATGCATAGATGCGGAGTCGAGACTATTGCGTCGAGTTGATTTAACGTTGTTCGACCTATCAGGGCATTGTAGGCTGAGCTTACGTCAAAGATGATGTAATCTATTTTGAGTGTTCTTGACTGACTTCCCTTTCCAAAAGTTGTGTGGGGCGGAATGTATCCCATTGGTTGAACCGGGGTATCTCCTAACCCGAACAGGCTGTCCAGATATGCTCTGAGTTCTTTTTCTTCCAAGCCAAGTTTGTTGAAGGCAGTTTTGAATAAGATATCGGCAGAGCTCCCCTGGTCTATCAGTGTGCGATGGAGATTTGCGTTTGCCAGTATAATAGTGATGACCATGGGATCGTCATGTCCTGTTGTGATGCCGGATGCGTCTTCCTTGGTAAAAGTGATTGCGGGGATGTCGGGTGCTTCCTTCCTTTCTGCAACGTGATATATGTCTTTGAGATGTCTTTTGCGGGATGACTTGGAGATTCCTCCCCTGGCGAATCCGTCGTGTATCATGTGGACGTGTCTCTCTGGTGTCTGGGATGATCGCATAGTTGGTCTGACATCTTCTGCTCTTCTTCTTTTCCTTTGTTCATCTTCGTGGGTGGTTAGGTATCGATCTAACCTCCCTTCTCGCACAAGCTTTTCTATGACGTTTTTTAAGTCAAAACACTCATTGGTAGAGTGCCCACGGATCCGATGGTATTCACAGTATTCAGCCCGATTTCCTCCTCCTTTTTTGCCTTTGAGTGGTCGAGCTGGTGGTATTTTTTCTGTGTTGCAAACTTCTTTGTAGACATCCAAAAGAGACACCCGAAGAGGGGTGTAATTGTGGTACTTTTTGATTTTCTCTCCATGTTGATCTTCCTTTTTTCTGGAATCTTTGTCTTTATCCCGAGGGGTGAACCTGCTTTTGAGGTCTCTCCTAATCGGGAGTTCTCCTCCATGTTAATGTACTTTTCTGCTCGCTCCTGCACCTCGTTCAGAGATATGGGATACCTCTTTGATATGGATTGACTAAAAGGCCCTTCTCGCAGACCATTAATGAGACCCATGATGGTCGCTTCTGTTGGAAGGTTTTGTATATCCATGCATGTTTTGTTGAATCACTCCATGTAGTTTCGCAGGGTTTTCCGCTCCCCTTGTCTGATTCCTAGTAAGCTCGGAGCATGTTTAGCTTTGTCCTTTTGGATGGAGAATCTGACCAGGAATTTTTTAGCCAAGTCGTCGAAACTTGAGATGGACCTAGGAGAGAGATTGTCGAACCATCTAATTGCTGTTTTTGTTAAAGTAGTTGGAAAGGCTTTGCAACGAACTGCATTTGAGGCATCGGTGAGGTACATTCTGCTTCTGAAGTTACTGAGATGATGGCTGGGATCTATAGTGCCTTCGTATAAGCTCATATCTAGGAGTTTAAATTCCTTTGGGATTTTTGTCTTCATGATTTCTTTGGTGAATGGGTCTTGCTCCTTTCGTGCATTATCTTCGGGATCAGATCGGCTGGCTTTTGTCTTGACATCGGCTTCAAGTTTCAGGAGTTTCGTTTCCAGTTCCCGGCATCGCCTTATTTCTCTTTGCAGATCCTTTTCGGCCTCTCGTTATCGCAAGGCGTCTTCCTAAAGTTGTTTTAGCCGATTTTGGAATGCCTCCAGGGCTCCCTCGTCTGGGGAGTTTTCATTATTGACTTGGGGGAGTATCCTTTGGTAGAGTGCCCACGTTTTTGTGCGGCGTTCTTTCTTCTAGATCTGAAGTGTGGTCGTTGTCATGGTCGTCCGCCATGGTAATGGGATGACTTCCAGGATCCCCGGCAACAGCGCCAATGTTCCGAGGGTTACCTGAAGCTGTAGGTCGATCTCGGACGAGATCTTCTGTACTGGTTGGAATGGTTTGTGTCCGACTTGTTGGAGTTGGTGGTGATGCTGATTCCTTCGTTCCCGGAGGGTGAGGGGTACCTGCAATGGACTCCGATGCTTAAGTTAGCAAGGGTATTAAGCAGGTATTGAGTAGAATCAGAGTATGAGTTATACTTGGGTGCTCCAGTGTATTTATAATGGTGTAGAGTGACCTCTTTGGATGAGATAAGTTTGTTATCTTATATTATCTTTATCTTATCTTTGACTGGGGTCCTCTTATCTTTCAAGGAAACTGCCTTTATCTCTACGGGCTTTGGGCCGCCCTTGGATTTGGGACGTGTTCCTCTATTTGGGCCTTTTGTTTGGTCCTTCCTGTGACTTGGCCGAGCTCTTTTAGAAGAGATCGGGTTGTCCTGACCTGAAAAGGTCGGTCGCTTTGTCTGTAGAACATCCTGGGTCGGACAGCTCAACCCAGGGTATGAACAGTAATGGTTAAGGAGCCTTTTTCAATATTCGAAACTGGCATTGTCGGCGCTAAACGCCAGCCTCGGCGATTAGCGCCAGAGTTGGCACCCTTTTTTTTGGGACTAGTCAGCGCCCAATAAGGCATAGGTTGGCTTTGGAAATTGAGCCTCTGGTGGACGTTAAACACTTACCTAGTGTTTAACGCCAGCTTCTCCTGCCCACCCATGGCATTAAACGCCCTCCCTGACGTTTAACGCCAGCTTTTGTTGCCAATTTTAGCACTAAACACCCAGCTGGCATTTAGCGCCAATGCATTTGAGTTCAATGTTCCCTAGGGTGTTCTGTTTCTCTTTCTGAGCTCTCTGTTCCTGTTCTAAACAATTTGCATGACCACAAACAAAATTAAACCAAAGAAAACTATAAATTAAAATGAAAAAGGATAAATGAGAATCAAACTGAAAAAAAAACTAAAGGATACTCCTGGTTGGGCTGCCTCCTAACAAGCGCTTCTTTACCGTCACTAGCTTGATGGTCAGCTCCACTAGGGAGGGGTGATCATAGAGGCTCAGCTCTTCACCTCTCACCATGAATTTCTTTCCTGTGCTCTAATGGATTAACTCAATATGCTCAAGAAACAATATCCTGTTCACTGTATGAGGCAAGATTGGGCTTGCAGTGAATACCACAATCATTGTTGGAGAGAAGTCTTCAGTAGAGATCTTCTTGTTCCTCCATCCCCTTGGTACCTTCTTCTTGGTACATGCCTCTTTGGTGCGTGACGAACACCCAATACCAAACTTAGGTTTGATGTTAGTAGAAATTTTATTGATTCCCACCAAAGGAGGTTTGAGCAGTGAACTCTGCCTTGCATCAGTCAGGGGTCCTTGAGGAGTTGGGTTAGTGAGTTCACCCTTCATGCAAGTGCCTCCTTCACTAGAGTGATGTAAAGGTTTAAAAACCTTGAATACCAAGTAATCCTCACGCATCCTCAAAACTAATTCCCTTTTTCCACATCAATTAGAGCTCTCCTAGTGGCTAGAAATAGTCTTCCTAGGATTATAGAATCATTTTCATCCTCTCCCATGTCTAGAATCACAAAATCTGCAGGGAGGAAAAGTTCTCCAACCTTGACCAAGACATTCTCTACTATTCCATGTTCCTATTTCAGAGACTTGTCTGGCATTTGTAGTTCTATCCTTGTTGGCTGTGCCTCTTGAATTTGGAGTTTTTTCATTACAAATAGGGGCATAATGTCGATGCCTGCACCAATATCACACAGGACTTTGTCAAAATTGATGTTCCCAATAGTGCATGGAATATGAAAGATCCCTGGGTCTGGCATCTTCGTTAGCAACTTGCTCTGAATTAATGCACTACATTTCTCAGTCAAGATCACTGTTTCATCTCGCTTTAGGGTCTTCTTTTCAGAGAGTAAACCCTTTTATGAACTCAATATATTGAGACATATGATCCAGCACCTCAGTAAAAAGAATATCGATCAGCAACTTTATGAAGACTTCCAAGAACTGCGAGAATTGCTCGTCCTTGGTCTCCTTTTGGAGCTTCTAAGGGCATGACAACTTCGGCTTATGCTCAGATGCCTTGGATAGGGCGTGTGCTATGTCACCTTCAGTTTTTTCTAGAGCTTCTATTTCTTCTGATCCCTCAGCAATTTGCACCTCTTCTAGCACAGATTCACCAGCCACTGTGATGGCCTTGCATTCTTCTTTTGAATTTACCACTGTGTCATTAAAAAGAGTGTTGGGAGACCTCTCAGGTATTTGCTTGCTCAACTGACCCACTTGTACTTTCAAGTTCTGAATTGAAGCTCTGGTCTCCCACATGAAACTCTGAGTGTTCTTGGAAAGTTCTGCAACTATAGAAGTTAGGTCAGGAGTGTTCTGAGGCTAGAAAGCCACTTGTTGCTACTGAGAGGGTTAGAACTGACGGTTGTTGAACTTATTCTGATTAAAACTGCCTTGAGAGTTGCTGTTGAAATTTGGCTAAAACTTTTGGGGTTGCTCCCTCCACCCAAAATTTGGGTGATTCCTCCATCCCTGATTAAATGTGTTAGAATAAAGATCATATTTGAATTTCTAGAGGAATTTCCCATATAGTTAACCTGTTCAGGAGAGGATTGAGCATAACCATAAGTCTTCCTTTAGTTGAGGCCACTACTCATGGCATAAGATGCATCTTGAGTATTAACAGCTGAGACTTGTATCCTACTCAAGTGCCGAGTAATCATGCTAATCTGTTGATACATGACCTTGTTCTGAGCAAGAATAGCATCCAAGGTATCCATCTCCATGATTCCTTTCTTCACAAGATTCTTCTCATAAGTGTACAGGTATTGGTTGTTGACAACCATCTCAATCAACTTATTAGCCTCTTCAGGGGTCTTCTTCATATGCAGAGAGTTACCTGCAGATTTGTCCAAAGACATTCTAGCCATCTCTGAGAGTCTATCGTAGAAGATCTGCAGCCTAATCTAGTCTGAGAACATGTCAGGAGGGCACCTCTTGATCATTGGCTTGTATCTCTCCCAGGCTTCATAGAGGGACTCACCATCTTTATACTTGAAAGTCTGAACATCTGTCCTCAGCGTAGTCAGCTTTTGAGGAGGAAAGAACTTATTCAGGAACTTGTTGACCACCTTGTCCTAGGTGTCCAAGCTCTCCTTGGGCTAAGTATCAAGTCACTACTTTGCTCTATCCCTTACAAAAAATGGAAAGAGCATCAGTTTATAGACATCTGGATTCACTCTATTAGTCTTCATAGTATCACAGATCTGCAGGAAATTAGAGATGAACAAATTTGGGTCTTCCTGCGGAAATCCACAAAACTGACAGTTTTGTTACACCAGAGTGATCAACTGTGTCATTAGCTCAAAGTTGTTTGCACCTACAAGGGTTGCCACAATACTATTCCCATAGAAATCAGGGGTGGGAACAGTGTATGAGCCAAGCATCTTTTTAGGCTGCTCATTACCATACGGATTCTCAACATTAGCATTGGGATCCATGGTGAGATCTTCAGCTTCCTTCTCAAAAGTGTCCCTGAGATTCTCACTGGCTTTGTAAGCTCTAGCTTGTTCATAGATGACATTTTGGTTTACTCAAAGACGGTGGAAGAGCATGAAGAGCACATGTGGATTATGTTGCAAATCCTGAAAGAGCGAAAATTGTATGTGAAATTGTGCAGGTGTGAGTTGTGAAAGGAGGAGGTGAAATTCTTAGGTCACGTGGTAAGTAAAGGAGGGATAGGGGTGGATCCTTCAAAGGTTAAGGTGGTAATGGAATGGGAGAGACTGATGTTAGTGACTGAGGTTAGGAGTTTCTTGGGGTTAGCCAGATATTACAGAAGATTCATTCACGGATTTTCACAAATTGCGTTACCGATGGCTAAGTTAACAAGGAAAGAGACACCGTTTGTGTGGACGTCTAAATGTGAGAAAAGTTTCCAGAATTTAAAAGAAAAGTTGACTTCAGCACCAGTCTTAATTCTACCTGAACCACACGAACCGTTTGAGGTTTACTGTGACGCATCGTTAAAGGGTTTGGGTTGTGTATTAATGCAACACCGGAATGTAATAGCTTATGCTTCACATCAGTTAAGACCACATGAGGTGAATTACCCAACTCATGACTTGGAATTGGTGGCAGTCATGTTCGCATTAAAAATTTGGAGGCACTACTTGTACGGAGTGAGGTTTAGTGTTTTTTCTGATCACAAGAGTCTCAATTACATCTTTGATTTGAAAGAGCTCAATATGCGTCAAAGAAGGTGGATGGAGCTACTAAAGGATTATGATTTTGAACTGAGTTATCACCCCGGGAAGGCTAACATTGTAGCAGATGCCTTGAGCAGGAAGTCATTGACTATCGCTTGGATGATGATTAAGGAAGAAGAGTTGGTGAGCAAGTTTAAGGATTTGAGACCGAGTGTCAAAGAATTTGATGGAAGTGTATGCTTGAACCAACTACAGATCTCTAGTGACTTCAAGGCCGAAATTTTAAAAGCTCAACAAGACAATCAAGAATTACAGAAGGTGTTGCCGGCAATTGAGAAAAGAAAGCAATGGGAAGTTTCGTGGGACAGAGACGAAATATAGAGGTACAAGGGTAGGATTTGCATGCCAAATATTGGAAATTTATGGCAAGATATCTTGAAGGAGACACATAACAATGGATTCTCTATTCATCTAGAAAGTACGGAGATGTATTATGATTTGAAGAAGATGTTTTGGTGGCCTGGGATGAAGGATGATGTAGCTACACTTGTGTCTAAGTGTCTGACGTGTCAGAAGGTGAGGATAGAGCACCAAAGACCATCGAAAATGCTTCAGCCACTTGAGATTCTTCAGTAGAAGTGGAAAGGAATTGCGATGAACTTCACGTCAGGATTACCAAGGACAAGAGCAGTTTTGATGCGATTTGGGTAATCGTGGATTGATTGACCAAGTCCGCTCACTTTTTGCCAATACGGATGAACTACTCATTGGAGGAGTTAGCGAGGTTGTATATTAAAGAGGTGGTGAGATTGGATGCGGTTTCATTAAGCATAGTGTTGGACCATGATCCCTGATTTAATTCAAGGTTTTTGGGAGCTTTCCAAAGAGCTTTCGGTACGAAACTATGTCTCAACACAATGTATCATTCGCAAATGGATGAATAGTTAGAAAGGACTATTCAGACGTTGGAAGATATGCTAAGGGCGTGTGTGTTAGATCAACTGGGAAGTTGGGATCATTACATACCATTGGTGGAGTGTGCGTACAACAACAATTTTCATGCGAGCATTGGAATGGCTCCGTATAAGGTTTTGTATGGACGGAAGTGTCAGTCTCCACTGTGTTGGTATGAAGCCGGTGAAGCAAGTATGTTAGGGCTGGATTTGGTAGCAAAGACCACTAAGAAGATCAAACAGATTATGGCCAGAATCTTAACTGCACAGAGCCGACAGAAGAGGTATGCAGATTAGAGAAGGAAACTGTTAAAATTTAAAGTGGGTGAGCACGTATTTCTAAAGGTTACTCCAACAACCAGGATTGGAAGAGCAATTAGAACTAAGAAGTTGAATTCGAGGTTCATTGGACCTTTTGAGGTCTTGAGACGAGTTGGGTCGGTAGCATATCAAGTTTTTTTGCTGCCGCGTTTGTCTAACCTGCATGATGTATTCCATGTCTCACAACTCCATAAGTACACATTAGATGCGGCTCATGTGTTAGAGCCCGAGTCGGTTGAGTTGAAGGAAAACTTGACGTTTCAAGTCACACAAGTGAGAATTGATGACACTAGTATGAAGAAGCTGCATAGAAAGGAAGTTTTGTTGGTCAAGGTGGCTTGGAAGAGAGCTGGAGTGGAAGAGCACACTAGGGAGTTAGATTTAGAAATGCGAAAGGATTATCTGGAGTTATTCTCAGGTAATCACTAAATTTTGGGGATAAATTTTCTAATTTGGTGGGGAGAATGTAAGTACCAGAAATAAATAACGCAAAATAATAATAAATGAATTGCCAAAAAATGGGTCAAAAATTTAGAAGTCTTAATTTTAAAATTTAGAGGCGAGATTTGAATTCAGTAGAATTTTTCGAGTTGGAAAATGAAATTTTCTGCAAAAAATTGTGTAAAAATGCGTACCAGTAAATTAGCTGGCTGTACCGGCTTAAATCTGTCCGGTACTGCATGAGAGTAATAAAAATTGTACAAAAACTTAGGAAAATAATTAAAGTTGAAAATCGGGCGCTAATTCTAAAAGTTTGGCCCAAAGTTGGGCCAAACCGATCAAAACGCTAACGGGTTGGACCAGGCCAAAGTTTGCCCCAAGCCCAACATATATATATCCTTAAGTGAGGCTATTTCAGCGTCATAACTTCATAAACACACACTTACTGCATGAGTTGAGAGAAGAGGGAAGAAGAACACTATTCATCTTCAACTTCTTTCTCTTATAACTTGAGCTACGGTATTTCGATTCGCGTCCCGTTTGCGGCTACGCGAAGCGCTTGCCGAACTCGTCAGTTCTAACTAACTTTTGCTAGTAATTTTTTGAGTTTTATACTACTTTTCTCTGCCCTAAGTGAATTTTGAATTTGAGATTTGGTTTTTGAGTGAATTTTTGTGATTTGGTTGTTTAGGTGCCAACCAATAGTGAGGCATCATTGTGTTTCATTCCCAATTTCTATGATTAAGGTAAAATTTTTCAAAAACCCTTGTGGTTTGTTATAAGGTAAATTCTAGGTATTGATGTTAGTGATATTGGTGTGTATAGCTTGATATTTGGTGACTTGGAAAATGGTGTTGGTGATTGGAAGCTTGTTGAAATCAAATTTGGTAAAATTGTACATATTGGGAATCGGTCAAGGTATGGTTTCGGTTCCCTCTATGTAAGATATAATGTTTCGTGACACTTATTCTAGTTGACCTTAAGATAGGATTGAATTGAATAAATAGTTGATTGGATTATGTACGTAATATGTAAATTATGATGAGGTTGTATGAGTTGCATGTGGTTGGATGTGATGATGATAATTGTGATATAATGATTGTGATATTATGGTAGTGATGTGATGATATTGTATATTGATGAAGGATGTATATGAGGGATTGAATTGTGCAAATTGTTGATATTGAAATATTGATTTGAAATTACTGATGTTGTTGGATTATGGTGGGAAAATTGAGTGACATAGGTATCGAAGTGATTGAGGTATAATAGAATGGTAAAGTGTAGTGTCTGGTAGTATTTTGTGATGAAATTGTGTAGGTTTTGATTTGGTTTGGCTTTGAAATTTGGAAACTAGAGAACTTTGATGATTTTGCTTAAAACCTTATTTTTAACGAACTTTGGTGAGATATAACTTGGCCTTCAGACCCCCATTTTTCATGAAACTAAGTTTTTGTGAAAGTTGGGTCTAAGAGCTTTAAGATGTTTGAAGAACGGACGGAAAATGTTTTAAAACAAGAAAGTTATATGTGTTTGAAGTTTGGTACAAAAATCTGAAATTCTGCTGCTTTAAAATTTTTCCAAGTCTAATACAGCATGTGTACGCAAACTTGTGCACGCGACACGAGCATTCTTCTCTGTCTGGGGTATCTCACGTACGTGAGCACTACCATACGTACGCAAGAATGTATTTTCAAGGCATGCGTACGTGAGTTTTTAACACGCGACGTAAGCATTCCATTCTGTTTTGGATACTCGTGTACGTGAGCAGAGTGTCGCGTACGCGACCACCCTTTTTCAACTATTTGCATACATGAGACAAGGTTTCACATACATAGGACTGAGTTCTCTAGCTTTCTAAACTTCTTTAATTACCATTTAAGATTTCTAACTAGTAATTAGGCACTAAGACTAAGAGAGATGAGTTAGTGAATTAAGTTGGTAAATTTCTATATGAGTTTAGAAGATGGGGACTTAGGTTTCTGCAGTTGTGGATAAACGGGTGAAATGCTATGTTGGTGATGACTTTGAGAACTTGAAAGTTGATGATAACTTGTGAAATTAAAGACTAATGATGGTTACGACAAGTTTGGGACTCGGAGATGAATGGTGAACTTATTGAATCCTGTTTTTTGTTGATATTGATGAGTTGCTGTGCGGTAGGTGTAAGGGCTGGGTTAGTCCTGCTTATGATGAGATGTAGGAATAAAGGCAGGGGTTAGTCCTGCATACGCTGAGATGTGAAGTCTGTAGTAGAGAATCCCGCTCACATCCTTTCAAGTCATAAGAGTGAGTCAAGCACTATATCCCTGGAAAAGTGAGTCGGGCACTATATCTCTGGGGGAGGGTACCCATTTATAATCGTGACCGGAAGGCAACATTCTCATGGGAATGTGTCGGGATGGCAGTTGAAACGACAATGTGATATCACAGCTAATAGGACATGCATTAATCATATGCATTTTCTATGTGTATAACATGTTTACCTGCTTCCTGATTTACTTGCTATATAGGAACATTAATTGTGTATTACTTATGTTTTCTACTGGGATTGAGGAGGCTCGGTAGGCGGTGGTGATGGAATCGTAGGGAGGTTAGTGACGATGGCCCAAAGCGGGTTAGGAATTTTTCTCAAAATTAGAATTGGCGCTGTAAGTATAGTTCCCAACCCAACAATTGGTCACCGGTCAAATTGAAAATTCACAAGATGTGTCACAAATCAAAACCAATTTAAAACTGAGAGTATTTGACTTCTGGGTCGTCTCCCAAGGAATCACTTGAGAGCAACGAGTGTGCAAATTCCGGTTGTAGGGATCAAGGGGTTGTTGACAATGACCAATTACACGGGTTTGGATTTTCACACTAAAAATAGGATTGACGTCGCAAGTATAGTCCAAACCCAACAATTGATCATCAATCAAATAATAATCGGGAGTATTTAGTTCCCGGGTCGTTTTCCCTAGGAGTTGCAATGAAATGTACATTTATTGGCTATGAGAGAGAGCATGGGGAAATTGGTAATGCAAGCAAGAGAGAAAGGGAATGTAAATAGCAAGAAATTAAATGATCATGTAAGAAATTAAAAGAAAGCAAATAAACATGCGAGGAATTTAAATGGCAACTCTTGGTGAGAATTGTGGAGTATAGGTTTCCTATCCTAGTTATGGACCACAAACATGGCGATTGTATGGAATCAAACCAAACTAGTCAATCCTCCTTGAGAATTAGTCAAAAGAGTGTAATTGATCTCAATCCATAAGTCCTAGTCAACTCACTAATTGACTTAGTGAAAGACTAGCGTCAATGGAAACCAAACCAATTAACTATTCTTACACAAGGCAGAATGGACATCCACAACTCAATTCCACCTAAACATCCAATTTCTCAACCAAGAGTGTGAAAACTTAACATGCAAGAAATTAAGAGTCAAAAGCAATAAAATTCAAAGCAATTAAATGCAAGGAAAGAAAACTTCAAATGCGAGAAAACATCTTGGCATGTAATTGAGAGCTAAGGTCACCTATCCTAGTCATTGACCACAAACACATGATGATTATGAAGAGTTAATCCTACTTAGTCAACCTTACATCGAAGATAAGTCAAATAGGCATAGTTAATTTCAATCTCAAAGTCCTATGTCAATACTAAGGGGTCACATAGAGTCAAGGGAGACCAAATTAACTAACTACTCTAATGTATCAAACAAGAATGGGCATCAATGACTCAAGGATCACCAAAGTAATCAATTTCAAGCCAAAAGTGTAGAAAAACTAAGTGAAAACTAAGCCAAGCATTTTATCAAACACTTCGTGTGCATGAGAATAAAATAATATTAAAGTGTAATAAAATAAATTCTAAAACTATCAAAGCAAGAAATGACATGGAAACATAAATTTGCATTAAATGAAAGTAAAATTAACAAACAGTTTTCATAACATGAAAATGGCAAGATAAAGAAAATAACAAAAAAATGAAAAATAATAAAGATGCAATAACAATAAATGACAAGGAAAGTAAAGGAAAGCGAGAATTAAAAGTAAATATTACAAGAAATTAAACTAAAGAATCCTAATTCTAGAGAGATGGGAGAGCTTCTCTCTCTAGAAACTAAGAGAAAAAAATCATAAAAGCTAACCCTAATTGCCCCCCTTCATCCATCTTCAATTTGGCCTTAAATAGCTTTAGAAATGAGTTGGATTGGATTTTTGGGGCCCAAAAATCGCCCCCAATGGTTTCCAATTAATGAGCTCACGTGCAGGGACCTGTGCGGACGCACAGATGTGTGAGTCCGCACACTTGCTGAATCTTGACCTGTGCGTGCGCACAAATTGTGTGAGTACGCACACTTCAACTTAGTCCACTATAGTAAATTATATATCATTTTGAAGCCCCAGACGTTAGCTTTCTAATGCCAATGGAACCGCCTCATTTGGACCTCTGTAGCTCAAGTTATGATCAATTTAGTACTGAGATGTCAGGATTGGCAGCTTTCCAAATCCCATTTCTTCATTATTTCTTCCCTTTTGCATGCTCTTCTCCTCACTTATCGAACCCATGCTTACCTTAGAAGCCTGAAATCACTTAACAAATACATCAAGGCATCAAATGGAATTAAAGTGAATAAATGTGACTAAATTAAGCACAAAAGAGCATGCTTTCACTTTCAAGCACAATTTAGGAATAAATCTCAAAAGCATGTTATTTAGGTGAATAAATCTGGGTTTATGTGATGAAATCCACTCAAATCAAACCAAAATATATCATAAAATATGGATTCATCAATTTCTCCAAACTTAAACAATAGCATGTTCTCATGCTAAACCAACCAAAGAATGAATGAAGGGGTAAATGATTTATTAAATGCAACTAACTACATGCAAGAAACTATTCTAAATACTATCTATCTATATATATACTATGATTCCTATGGAGTTTGGCAAAAATAAACAAAAGAATCTCAATCAATCCAAAGCAAACCTTAGGGCCATGACAAAGCAAATATAGCAATATGATCGATGTCCAAAGAATTGATTTGAGGTTTCCAAAATTAAGTTCAACAACTTGCAACAAGATACAAGATAAGCAATGGAATCATAAAATTGAGCGATTGAACCCCTCACCAGATGTGTTTACACTCTAGTCGCTCAGTATTTAAGGCTTAATCACTCAATCCTCCCTTAATTATGTTTCTCAAAGATTTACAAGTCGTCTAACAATCAACTAACGTTTGATGAATTAATGCAAATATCATGAGGACTTTTGTGGGTTGTAATGGGGCTTAGGTAAAGGTAGGATTAATATGGTTAAGTGGGCTAATAGATTGGATCTTTGATTAGCTCAAGTATCCCACCTAATCCTATATCATCCTATATACATAACAAAGCAACCTAACTACCCATTTATCCCTTTCTCACATTCACTCATGCATGCTTCTTTTCAATTCAACCACATGTGCATCTCTAATTTGCAATTCTTATTATTATTATTATTTCTTTTCTTTTTCTTTTTCTTTTTCTTTTTTTTTTTGTATGTACACCAAAATTTTTCTTTTATCATATAAGAGAGATGCATATGTTCCAAGTAATGAATGCATGGGTGTTTACCCATTTTTTCAAATATTCTCAATGAACACCCAAAGTACTAACTACCCATATTTTTCACAAATTCCTCCCACACTTAATTAACACACACACTCAAACCCAAGCTAATCAAAGATACAATCAATGGACATAATGGTCTTTCACTTAGGGAAAATGATGTGTTTATAATGAGAACAAAGGGAAATTAAAAAGCTCAAAAGTGGTTTGCAAAGGTAGATGTAAGGGTTGGCCATATGGGTTAGTGAGTTTAAATTTAAAGATGGCCTCAATCATACTAAATGCATTTCAAAACATCAAATATATGACATATAGACTAAAGCAAATCTAGGATCACAATCATAAAAAGAGTATAACACACAACAAAAAAATTGTGATTGAAAATATGCAACTACACAATCAAAGCTCAAATCTCACTTGGTATTTGTTCAAGCTCTTTTCTATGTTCCACAAAAAGATACTTCAAGCAAGTTCAAAAACAAGTTTTCAAATCCAATCAATGGAATGCCCAAAAAGAGATTTTTTTTTAAATTCTTTGTTGTTTTACCAAACTTATTTACTTTACCATGCAACATGCAAAAATTTACCAAAAATAAACTATAACCAAGCTAAGATATATACAAGCAAACTAAACAAAGTGCAATGTAATGAAATGATAAACAAATATTCACAAAACACAACTATTAAAACAAGAAAATAATGCAAGTGTTGAGAAAGAGAATTTTATGCCCCAAAATTTGCGATCCTCCCCCACACTTAAACGTTGCACGGTCCTCCGTGCATGCACTCAATCCAGGGGTGAAGAGATGCTCTAAGAGTCTCCACCTTCAACTGGTGGGCACCGGGGCTCCGGGTTGCTGTAGAGAACAAGAATTGAGGAAAAGTAAGTTGTTGTGGTATAATGAAGATAATGTGTGTATCCTAAGTAAGTTGCAAGTGGAAGCGTAAGATTAATAAAAAATAGCACAATTAATATTAACCAATTCAATGATTAAAAGAGACTACTTATTCATCCTTAGGAAAAAAAGAAATAATCACATGTATAAGGTGCTTGTTACAAAAAGTGACAAGTCTTGACAAGAATCAAGTCAAGTCAACTCAAAAAAAAAAATGCAAAGCATTAACAAGGAACAAATACCTTGTTATGTGATTATATTCACTTAAAGACCATGATGAATAAGTAGTTCAACTCAAATCACTAAATTAAAAGTGCACAATTCATAATCAAGTTGCCAAATAAAGATATAGTTTAACACATATGGTCGCGACAACACATGCATCAAACTCACAATTCAATTAGGCAATCTAACAAAGACTCAATGCTCATTGCACATATTCGTTAAATCAAAATTCAAGCAAGAAGCAACCCAATAATCATCAAGCAAACACTTGTAATTTATTTAATTAACAATTAACTAAACAAAAACTAACATAATTACAGAAATAAAAATGAAATGCAAAGAAAACAAAGAAAAGCAAGTATAGAAAAAGGCAAAATCAAGAGAAGAGAGGGGTGGAAGAGAGAAGAAGAGAAGAAGTAGAGAGAAGAGGAGAAAAGAAGTGTAATGGTGGGGAAACAGGGGTGTGCGTATGCACAGGTACGTGTGCGTACGCACACTAGGTGGAAAATGCACTTGTGCGCACACACAACATCTTGCGGGCGCTGCGAACAGAAAAAGCATCGCCACCTATGCGGGCGCACAAGGTCTTGTGCACGTGCACAGAAGGGAGATGAGGGGGGTGTTCCCACGCACAAGGGGTGCGTGTGCTATGAGCAGAGGGGGTTCCAAAGGTTGTGCGTGCGCACAGAGCTATGTGCATGCACAGGTATGTGTTTTTTTCACATATAATGAAGTGTCAATATTGCCAACTATCACGCCTTATGTGCGTGCGCACACAGGTTCGTCCGCATGCACAGAGGCAAAAAGAGAGGGGTGCGGACGCATAAGGAGTGTGAACGCTCTCAACAGAGGAGGCACAAGCTGGTGTGCGCACGCACAGATGGGTGCGTGCGCACAGAACGCGAAAATTGGTGTTGTGTGCGTACGCACAGGTGTGTGCGCACGCACATGCTCTGTTTTTCTCAAAAAATTTTAGTGCTCTAAGGCACCAAACTTGATGTCCAAAATAGTTTTCTCAGCCCCAAAACATGTTATTCATCAAATTCTCTCCGGCAACGGCGCCAAATATGACAATGACCAATTGCACGGGTTTGGATTTTTACACTAATAATAGGATTGACGTTGCAAGTATAGTCTAAACCCAACAATTGATCATCAATGAAATAATAATGTCACAATACAAAATAACCGGGAGTATTTAGTTCCCGGGTCATTCTCCCTAGGAGTTGCAGTGAAATGTACATTTATTTGCTATGAGAGAGAGCATGGAAAAATTGGGAATGCAAGCAAGAGAGCAAGAAAATGTAAATAGCAAGAAATTAAATGATCATGCAAGAAATTAAAAGAAAGAAAATAAATCTGCAAGGAATTTAAATGGCAACTCTTGGTGAGAATTGGGGAGTTTAGGTTTCATATCCTAGTTATGGACCACAAACATGGCGATTGTGTGGAATCAATCCAAACTAGTCAATCCTCCTTGAGAATTAGTCAAAAGAGTGTAATTGATCTCAATCCATAAGTCCTAGTCAACTCACTAATTGACTTAGTGAAAGACTAGCGTCAATGGAAACCAAACCAATTAACTATTCTCACACAATGTGGAATGGTCATCCACAATTCAATTCCACTCAAACATCCAATTTTTCAACCAAGAGTGTGAAAACTTAACATACAAGAAATTAAAAGTCAAAAGCAATAAAAGTCAAAGCAATTAAATGCAAAGAAAGAAAACTTCAAATACAAGAAAATATATTGGCATGTAATTGAGAGCTAAGGTCACCTATCCTAGTCATTGACCACAAACACATGATGATTATGAAGAGTTAATCCTACTTAGTCAACCTTACATCAAAGATAACTCAAATAGGCATAGTTAATTTCAATCTCTATGTCCTATGTCAACACTAAGGGGTCACATAGAGTCAAGGGAGACCAAATTAACTAACTACTCTAATGTATCAAACAAGAATGGACATCAATGACTCAAGGATCAACAAAGTCATCAATTTCAAGCCAAGAGTGTAGAAAAACTAAGTGAAAACTAAGCCAAGTATTTTATCAAACACTTGGTGTGCATGAGAATAAAATAATATTAAAGTGCAATAAAATAAATTCTAAAACTACTAAAGCAAGAAAATAACAATAACAACTAGAGAAAGAAACAAATGACATGGAAACATAAATTTGCATTAAATGAAAGTAAAATTAACAAACAGTGTTCATAACATGAAAATGGCAAGATAAAGAAAATAACAAAAGAAATGAAAAAGAATAAAGATGCAATAACACTAAATGACAAGGAAAAGTAAAGGAAAGCCAGAATTAAAAGTATAAATTACAAGAAATTAAACTAAAGAACTCTAATTCTAGAGAGATGGGGGAGCTTCTCTCTCTAGAAACAAAGAGAAAAACATCATAAAAGCTAACCCTAATTTCCCCTTCATCCATCTTCAATTCGTCCTTAAATAGCTTCAGAAATAAGTTGGATTGGATTTTGGGGGCTCAGAAATCGCCCCCAGTGGTTTCCAATTAATGAGCTCACGTACAGGGACCTGTGCGGACGCATAGATGTGTGCGTCCGCACACTTGCTAAATCCTAACTTGTGCGTGCGCACAAATTGTGTACGTACGCACACTTCTACTTAGTCCACTATAGTAAATTATATATCATTTCGAAGCCCCGGACGTTAGCTTTCCAATACCGCTAAAACCGTCTCATTCGGACCTCTATAGCTCAAGTTATGATTAATTTAGTACTGAGAGGTCATGACTGGCAGCTTTCCGAATCCGATTTCTTCATGGTTTCTTCCCTTTTGCATGCTCTTCTCCTCACTTATCCAACCCATGCTTGCCTTAGAAGCCTGAAATCACTTAGCAAATACATCAAGACACCAAATAGAATTAAAGTGAATAAAATTGACTAAATTAAGCACAAAAGAGCATGTTTTCACTTTCAAGCACAATTTAAGAACAAATCTCAAACCATGCTATTTAGGTGAATAAATGTGGGTTTATGTGATGGAATCCAGTCAAATCAAACTAAAATATATCGTAAAATATGGATTCATCAGTTGTCAATGAAGAAATGAACATATAAAGCAATAAAAGAACATGCAAAATTGTAATGATTGAACTAATAAAGAAATTAAATAACCGACTATGTAATATAAACAAGTAAAGTATGAATGAGATTAACATGGCAATGTATGAAGGATTGAAAGCATAAAAAGGGGTCTTGGCTTGGAGTGAGCTAATGGTCCTTTCCTTGTTGGAACCACAACTATGACACTTATGATAGATTAGTCTCACTTGATCAACCCTCACATCGGAAGGTAAGTTAAATGAGCATAAGTGTTCTTAACCCACAAATCCTAAATTGCTTGCTAATTGCCTTAGCAATAACTTAACGTTAGTGGGAACAAGAACAATTAAAAATTCAAGAATTGACACTAAATGTTGGACATTCCAACTCTAGGAACCCAATGGCTCACTTTACCCAAGCCAAGAGACAAAAATTTAGCCTAAAATCATGTTTGACATTTTGTCAAACACTTGGTGGGCAAAAAGCTTAAACATGAGAAAAATGAGAAAAGACTTGGAACCAAAAGCAACAATTGATCTCAATCAACAAGAATAACATAAGAAAGCATAGAACAAACATCAAACATCAAATTCATCAACAAGGAATTGAAATTGCAAAAGGGAAGTAAGATTGAACTTTAACTTGAATTAGAAGAAAGAGCAATGACAATGTAACTATAAAGAGTAATAACAAGAGAATACTTACAATGAGATTAGAAAAATCCAGGATCAAAAATGAAAATAGTGCTTTGCATGTAAAACTCTAATAGAAACCCTAGTAGAGATGATGAAAAACTTAGAGAAAACTAAAACTAAAAACCTTCTACTCCTACTCCTAAACTATACTAATGATATGCTATGTTCTTTCCTTCATTCCCCCTCCAATATGAGCTAAGAGACTTCAGAAATGGGCCTCCAAAGCCCTCAAATTACGAGTCAAGTGCTTTTTTAACGAAGTCATGCGCGGACACCTGTGCGGACGCACAGGCGTGTGTGTTGATGCGTGAGCATCTTTCCTATATTTTCCTAGTGAATTTGCATTTAATTAGTTGAGTTTAATCAAGAATTAATTATCTTTTAGCCACTATGGATACTACTTTGAGTCTTGTGCAATTCTATTTATTTTAGGTTGCATTCAGATGGATTTGATGGAGTTTCTGCAGAAGAATAGAAGAAGACGAATGATGCTGTCAACCCTGAGCTCTCTGTACTCAACCCTATATAACTTGAGTTACAGAGGTCCAAAGGACGTTATTTCAGTGGCGTTGAAAAGATAACTTCCAGAGATTTCCAACGATATATAATAGTCTACACTTATATCCCACCAATTTGACCAAGGCTGAAGGAGATTACCAGTGAGAAGCGACGCGTGTGCGTATCTGACGCGTGCGCGTGATTTGGAGAGTTGCTCAGCGACGCGTGCGCGTACCTGATGTGTACGCATGACACGCAAAGAAAACTATCGACGCGTACGCGTGACTGACGCGTATGCGTGACATGTGCCACGTGCAGAAAAACACCGATTGCTATAATTAATTTTGGATTAAATTTAAATTTTATTTTAAAATAGGAAAAGATATTATTTTAATTTTAGAAATTAGATTTTAAATTAATTAGGATTAGATATAAAGAGAAAAGAAACTTCTCTTTTGGGATATATTATTCCATTTTTGATAATGTAAATTACAGTTTACCTGAATCCTAGTTTTTCTCTCTGAACCATGAGCAACTAAACCTCCACTGTTAAGGTTAGGTGCTCTATCTATTTGTATGGATTGATTCTATTATTTTTCTCTTTTAATTCATGTACTGATTTATAATTTAAGAATTATTTTCGTTCATTATCTTATGAATTTGGGTGGAACGGAAGTATGACCCTCTTTCGAATTGAGTTCTTGTATAACTTGGAAAAGCTCTTTACTTGAACAACAGTTTGAAAATAATTTCTCCTAAATTCTAATTATCTATATTTAACGGGATACGTGACATATAATTCTCTTATATTTGGATAATTGGGATTTCTGTGGCATATAAACTAGAATTGAATTTCACCCTCTAATTGGAATTAATTGACCAAGAAAATGGCGGTTGATGAGAATTAGAGGAGACTAGAAAGGTCTAAGGAGTTAGAGTCTAGTCACATATAGTTTGCCATAAATTAAATCTTGCATGATTAAAATATTTAGGAAGAAAAGTCAATCCAGAAAATAGATAATTCCGAAGCCTTAACTGCCTTCTCTATATTGTTTTCCCAACCTGTTTACTACTTGTTTTCTGATATTCTGAAATTACTGTTAATGCTTTTAAACTCTCAAACACCATTTTCTACTTGTCTAACTAAGTAAATTAATCAACCATTGTTGTTTAGTCCATCAATTCTCGTGGGATCGACCTTCACTCACCTGAGGTATTACTTGGTACGACCCGGTGCACTTGCCGGTTAGTTTGTGGGTTATAAATTCCGCACCAAGTTTTTGGCGCCGTTGCCGGGGAAGTGGAGAAGTGGAGCACGCCCCTCCTAAGTATGCAGACAATGCATTCCCTGATTCTCTTGACACTTATCCCACCTTGCCAAAGGCTCCTGAATACAAGCCAAAAATGCCATATCCTGAGAGGCTTTAGAAGGCTTCTAAAGAAAAGCAGTTTTCTAAATTTTTTGATGTCTTCAAGAAGCTGTAGATCAATATTCCTTTTGCAGAGGCTATTAAGAAAATGCCTCTCTATGCTAAATTTATGAAAGAGTTGTTGACCCACAAGAGGAACTGTAAGGAACAAGAAATAGTAGTGTTAACCAAGGAATGTAGTGCAATTATTCAACACAACCTTCCTGAGAAGATGTCAGATCCAAGGAGCTTTGTAATTCCTTGCACCATTGGAAATGTCACCATTCAGAGAGCTTTATGTGATCTTGGAGCTAGCATCAATCTAATGCCTCTTTCAATGATGAAAAAGCTTCAAATTGAGGAGGTAAAATCTACTCGTATTTCTCTTCAACTTGCTGATCTTTCTATTAAATTACATGTGGGTGTTGTTGAGGATTTACTTGTTAAAGTATGACCATTTATTTTTCCTGTTGATTTTGTTATATTAGACATGGAAGAGGAGGTAAAATCCTCTGTTATACTTGGTAGACCCTTTTTAGCTACAGGTAGAGCTCTGATTGATGTGCAAAAGGGTGAATTAACCTTGAGGGTCAATGAAGAATAGGTGGTCCTTAATGTGTTTGAAGCCTTCAAGCACCCTAATGATTCTGAAAGGTGTATGAAAATAGATGTTATTGAACCACTAGTTCAAGAGGTACTGAAGGCTGAGGTACTTGATGACATTCTGGATCATATTTCTGAGTATGAATTAGTGGAAGTTGATGATTCACCACCCCAGAAGGCTGTGGTTCACACGCCTAAAGCAGAGGAGGAAGCCCTCAAGCTTGAGCTCAAACCTTTACCTCATCTGAAATATGTGTTCTTGGGTGAAAATGATTCATATCCAGTGATTATTAGCTCTTTCCTAAAGCCTGAAGAGGAAGAGGCGCTTATTTCAGTGCTCAGGAGCCATAAAACAGCTCTTGGGTGGACTGGTGCACGAAATTGTGATCTCAATGGCGCCAACAACTTGGTACGCACAATTGTAATCTCAACTCTTTTTTCACAAGTTTGCACAACTAACCAGCAAGTGCACTGGGTCGTCCAAGTAATAAACCTTACGTGAGTAAGGGTCGATCCCACGGAGATTGTCGGCTTGAAGCAAGCTATGGTCATCTTGTAAATCTAAGTCAGGCAGATTCAAATGGTTATGAAGTTTTGATAATTAAAAGGTAAATCAACATAAAATAAAGATAGAGATACTTATGTAATTCATTGGTAGGAATTTCAGATAAGTGTATGGAGATGCGTTGTTTCTTCTGAATCTCTACTTTCCTACTGCCTTCATCCAATCCTTCATACTCCTTTCTATGACAAGCTGTATGTTGGGGGATCACCGTTGTCAATGGCTACCGTTCGTCCTCTCAGTGAAAATGATTCAAATGTGCTGTCACCGCATGGCTAATCATCTGTCAGTTCTCACTCATGTTGGAATAGGATCCATTGATCCTTTTGCGTCTGTCCCTACGCCCAACACTTGCGAGTTTGAAGTTCGTCACAGTCATCCCATCCCAGATCCTACTCAGAATACCACAGACAAGGTTTAGACTTTCTAGATCTCAAGAATGTTGTCAATTGATTCTAGCTTATACCAGAAAGACTCTGATCGTGAACCAGAAGGCTAAGAGATATGCATTTAAGCTTGTTTGCATGTAGAACGGGAGTGTTTATCAGGCACGCGTTCATAAGTGAGAATGGTGATGAGTGTCACATAATCATCACATTCATCATGTTCTTGTGTGCGAATGGATATCTTAGAATAGGAATAAGCATGAATTGAATAGAAAGTAGTAGTAATTGCATTAATACTCGAGGAACAACTGAGCTCCACACCTTAATCTATGGTGTGTAGAAACTCCACCGTTGAAAATACATAAGTGATGATGGTCCAGGCATTGCCGTGAGGCCAGCCCATAATGTCTAAGATAGCATAAAACTGATGAAAGATCCCAGCATGAAAATACAATAGTAAAAAGTCTTATTAATACTAGACTAGTTACTAGGGTTTACAGAAATAAGTAAATGATGCAGAAATCTACTTCCGGGCCCACTTGGTGTGTGCTTGGGCTAAGCATTGAAGCTTTCACGTGTAGAGACTTCTCTTGGAGTTAAACGCCAGTTTACAACCTGTTTTGGGCGTTTAACTCTAGCTTGTAACTTGTTTCTGGCATTTAACGCCAGAATAGGGCAGGGAGTTCGCGTTTGAATGCCAATTTGCGGCATCAAAACTCGAGCAAAGTATAGACTATTGTATATTTCTGGAAAGCCCTGGATGTCTACTTTCTAATGCAATTGAGAGCGCGCCATTTGGGTTTTGGTAGCTCCAAAAATTTCATTTCGAGTGCAGGGAGGTCAGAATCGAACAGCATCAGCAGTCCTTTTTCAGCCTCTGAATCAGATTTTTGCTCAGGTCCCTCAATTTCAGCCAGAAAAAATCTGAAATCATAGAAAAACACAAAAACTCATAGTAAAGTCCAGAAATATGATTTTTTTCATAAAAACTAATAAAAATATACTAAAAAGTGAATAAAACATACTAAAAACTATGTAAAAACAATGCCAAAAAGCGTATAAATTATCCGCTTATCACAATACCAAACTTAAATTGTTGCTTGTCCCCAAGCAACTGAAAACAAAATAGGATAAAAAGAAGAGAATATACAATGAATCTCACAATATCAATGAAACTTAGTCCCAATTAGATGAGCGGGGCTTGTAGCTTTTTGCCTCTGAATAGTTTTGGCATCTCACTTTATCCCTTGAAATTCAGAATGATTGGCGTCTATAGGAACTTAGAATTTTAAATAGTGTTATTGATTCTCCTAGTTCAGTACGTTGATTCTTGAACATAGCTACTTTATGAGTCTTGGCCGTGGCCCTAAGCACTTTGTTTTCCAGTATTACCATCGGATACATAATGCCACAGACACATAACTGGGTGATCCTTTTCAGATTGTGACTTAGCTTTGCTGAAGTCCCCAGTTAGAGGTGTCCAAAGTTCTTAAGCACACTCTTTTTGCTTTGGATCACGACTTTAACCACTCAGTCTCAAGCTTTTTACTTGGACTTTCATGACACAAGCACATGGTTAGGGACAGCTTGATTTAGCCGCTTAGGCCTGGATTTTATTTCCTTGGGCCCTCCTATCCATTAATGCTCAAAGCCTTGGATCCTTTTTACCCTTGCCTTTTGGTTTAAAGGGCTATTGGCTTTTTCTGCTTGCTTTTTCTTTTTCTTTTAATTTTCGCCACATTTTTTTTCGCAAGCTTTCTTATTCACTGCTTTTTCTTGCTTTAAGAATCAATTTCATGATTTTTCAGATTATCAATAACATTTCTCTTTGTTCATCATTCTTTCAAGAGCCAAAAATTTTAACATTCATAAACAACAAGATAAAAAATATGCACTGTTCAAGCATTCATTCAAAAAACAGAAAGTATTACCACGACATCAAAATAATTAAACTAATTTCAAGATAAAATTTGAAATCCAAGTACTTCTTGTTCTTTTGTAATTAAGCACATTTTTCATTTAAGAGAGGTGAAGGATTCATGGAATTATTCATAGCTTTAAGGCATAGACACTAGACACTAATGATCATGTAATGGAGACACAAACATAGACAAACATAAAGCATCAAATTCGAAAAACAGAAAAATAAGAACAAGAAAATTAAAGAACGGGTCCACCTTAGTGATGGCGGCTAGTTCTTCCTCTTGAAGTTCCAATGGAGCGCCTAAGCTCCTCTATGTCTCTTCCTTGCCTTTGTTGCTCCTCCCTCATAGCTCTTTGATCTTCTCTAATCTCATGGAGAATGATGGAGTGCTCTTGGTGCTCCACCCTTAGTTGGTCCATATTGTAACTCAGGCCTTTCAGAGAGGTGTTGAGTTGCTCCTAGGGGTGGAAACAGGCCAGGTCAGGCTAGGCTTTACTCTTAACAGGCCAGGCCTGTAATAGAATATGTTGGCCTTAGCCTGGCCTGTAGCCTAGTATAGGCTTTTTAATGAGTATCGAGCCTGGCCTGTTGTTAAATATGGCCTGGCCTGAAGCCTGTTAATAGGCCTTTTTTAAATAATAATTAAATTTAAGATATAATTTAATTTTTAAAATTATAAAATATAAAATAATAAATTTATGAATAATATTGATACAAAATAAAGACAAAATATTAATAAATAACTATTATTAATTAAAAAAAAGATAATATATATGAATATATTCCCACTTGACTACTTCCAAAATATGTAACATATCAAAAGAAAAAGAGTTCATCAATATCGAGAGTTGTAACAAACCAAACTAAACATAACATCAAATAAAAACTAATTACTTAAATCAAAATACAGTAAAGAAAATGTTGGACAATTAATCGATTAATCCTCCAAGCTTGCAAGTGATTTAATCTTCCTGTTCCAACACCTTGAAAGAAAAAAGAAAACATACACATATCATTAGATTTTTAAATAATATAAATGCAACAAATACTTTTTTATTAGTACAAAAGAGAATGTTCAAAATAAAATTGTGGTCATAATCTTAGTATAAGTGATATGATACTTCATTTATATATCATGAAAATTTAACTTTATTATTCTAACTACTCACATCATACCAATATCAATGTTTTCACATTTAAAAAGAGAAAATATTTTCTATAACACAGATACTTAGTCAAAAAGAGAAATATTAGAAAGTTAATTTTTACCTTTGGTTTTTTCTTCAAACCATACTTGTTTCGAAGCCAATCTCCTCCACAAATGAGAGCTTCAATGGACTCTTGATTTAGTCGAGAACGATATTCATCAATAACTCTTCCTCCAGCACTAAATGAAGACTCTGAAGCCACCGTTGGGACAGGAATTGCTAATATGTCTGCTGCCATTTTAGATAAAACCTTGAATTTTAAGCTATTGTTTTTCCACCACTCCAAAGCACTAAAAGACTTAGAATTGCTGGTGCACGAAATTGCAATCACACTTTTGCAATCCCGCACAACTAACCAGCAAGTGCACTGGGTCGTCCAAGTAATACCTTACGTGAGTAAGGGTCGATCCCACGGAGATTGTCGGATTGAAGCATGCTATGGTTATCTTGTAACTCTTAGTCAGGATATCAATAATTATCAGGGTTGATTGTAAAAAGCAAAAGAACATGAAATAAGTACTTATTTTGCAGTAATGGGGAACAGGCTGAGATTTTGGAGATGCTCTATCTTCTGAATCTCTGCTTTCCTACTGTCTTCTTCTTCAAGCACGCTAGGCTCCTTCCATGGCAAACTGTATGTAGGGTTTCACCGTTGTCAGTGGCTACCTCCCATCCTCTCAGTGAAAATGTTCAACGCACCCTGTCACGGCACGGCTATTCAGCTGTCGGTTCTCAATCATGTCAGAATAGAATCCAGTGATTCTTTTGCGTCTGTCACAAATGCCCCACAATCGCGAGTTTGAAGCTCGTCACAGTCATTCAATCATTGGATCCTACTCAGAATACCACAGACAAGGTTTAGACCTTCCGGATTCTCTTAAATGCCGCCATCAATTCTAGCTTATACCACGAAGATTCTGATTAAGGAATCTAAGAGATATCCACCCAATCTAAGGTAGAACGGAGGTGGTTGTTAGGCACACGTTCATAGGTGAGAATGATGATGAGTGTCACGGATCATCACATTCATCAGGTTTAGGAACAAGTGATATCTTAGAATGGAAGCAAGCATGATTGAATGAAAAACAGTAGTAATTGCATTAATCCATCAAGACACAGCAGAGCTCCTCACCCCCAACCATGGGGTTTAGAGACTCATGCCGTAGAAGATACAATGAGAAACGCGTAATGTGTCATAAGGTCCAGATACAATGTCAAAAGATCCTATTAATAGTGAACTAGTAACCTAGGGTTTACAAAAATGAGTAAATGACAGAAAAATCCACTTCCGGGCCCACTTGGTGTGTGCTTGGGCTGAGCATTGAAACATTTTCGTGTAGAGACTCTTCTTGGAGTTAAACGCCAGCTTTTGTGCTAGTTTGGGCGTTTAACTCCAATTTTTATGCCAGTTCCAGCGTTAAACGCTGGGAATTCTGAAGCTGATTTGCAACACCGGTTTGGGCCATCAAATCTCGGGCAAAGTATAGACTATTATATATTGCTGGAAAGCCCAGGATGTCTACTTTCTAACGCCGTTGAGAGCGCGCCAATTGGGCTTCTATAGCTCCAGAAAATCCACTTCGAGTGCAGGGAGGTCAGAATCCAACAGCTTCTGCAGTCCTTTTAGCCTCTGAATCAGATTTTTGCTCAGATCCCTCAATTTCAGCCAGAAAATACCTGAAATCACAGAAAAACACACAAACTCATAGTAAAGCCCAGAAAAGTGAATTTTAACTAAAAACTAATAAAAATGTAATAAAAACTAACTAAAATATACTAAAAACATACTGAAAATAATGCCAAAAAGCGTATAAATTATCCGCTCATCACAACACCAAACTTAAATTGTTGCTTGTCCCCAAGCAACTGAAAATCAAAATAGAATAAAAAGAAGAGAATATACTATAGACTCCAAAATATCAAAGAAACTTAGCTCCAATTAGATGAGCGGGACTAGTAGCTTTTTGCTTCCGAACAGTTTTGGCATCTCGCTTTATCCTTTGAAGTTCAGAATGATTGGCATCCATAGGAACTCAGAACTCAGATAGTGTTATTGATTCTCCTAGTTAAGTATGATGATTCTTGAACATAGCTATTTTATGAGTCTTGGCTGTGGCCCAAAGCACTCTGTCTTCCAGTATTACCACCGGATACATACATGCCAGAGACACATACTTGGGTGAACCTTTTCAGATTGTGACTCAGCTTTGCTAGAGTCCCCAATTAGAGGTGTCCAGGGTTCTTAAGCACACTCTTTTTGCCTTGGATCACAACTTTATTTCTTTCTTTTTCTTTTTCTCTTTCTTTTCTTTTTCTTTTTCTCTTTCTTTTCTTCTTTTCTTTTTTTTCGTTTTTTTTTTTGTATTCACTGCTTTTTCTTGCTTCAAGAATCAATTTGATGATTTTTCAGATCCTCAATAACAGTTATCCCTTTCCATCATTCTTTCAAGAGCCAACAATTTTAACATTCTTAAAACAAAAAATTCAAAAGACATATGCACTGTTCAAGCATTCATTCAGAAAACAAAAAGTATTGTCACCACATCAAACTAATTCAACTAGTTTCAAAGATGAGTTCGAAATCCTGTACTTCTTGTTCTTTTGTGATTAAAGCATTTTTCATTTAAGAGAGGTGATGGATTCATAGGACATTCATAGCTTTAAGACATGAACTTTAAATTTTATTAATCATGAATTAAGAACAAGACTCAAAAATAGATATAAGATAAGACTAATAGTAATAGAAAACAAAAAAAATTAAATAGGCTCCTAATGATAGAGGTTATCACAGAGTTAGGACTCAACAACCTTGATTTTGAGAAGTGGATGCTCCCTCAACTTGAGGGGAGAGCTTTTGGCGTTTCATCTCTTGAAGTTCACGCCCCTGCTTCTCTTGTTCCTTTAGCAATTTGCAGAGTATGCAGTTCTGATTCTGCTGTTCTTCCTTAAGTTGCTCCATAGTTTCTTGCAACTTGGTGATAGATGCTTCTAGGCTGGCCCAGTAGTTAATTTCAGGAAATTCAGGGAGGAACTCCTGCGCCCTCTTTTTGATAGAGTTGTCTTGCATTTATCCTTCCATTGACTTCTTGGTGATTGGATGTTCAATGGGTATGAATTCATCTACTCCCATTTTTACCCCAGCCTCTTTACAGAGCAAGGAGATCAAGCTTGGGTAAGCCAGTTTGGCTTCAGTGGAATTCTTATTTACAATTGTGTAGATCTCACAAGCAATCAGATGATGAACCTCCACTTCTTTTCCAAGCATAATACAATGAATCATCACTGCTCTCTTGATAGTGACCTCAGAACGGTTGCTAGTGGGCAATATGGAACGCCCAATAAAATCTAGCCAGCCTCTTGCAATTGGTTTGAGGTCTCCCCTCTTGAGTTGGTTTGGGACACCTTTTGAGTTGGTTATCCACTTAGTTCCAGGGAGGCATATGTCCTCTAGAACTTGATCCAACCCTTTATCTGCTCTCACCATCCTCCTATTAAAGGATTCAGGATCATCTTGAAGTTAAGGCAATTTGAAGACCTCTCTTATTTTGTCCAGATGAAAGTAAATAATTCTCCCTCTGACCATGGTTCTGTAAGTATGGAAAGCAGTTTCAGTCATTCTCTGCTTATCTGTTAGCCACAGATTTGAGTAGAATTCCTGAACCATGTTCCTTCCAACCTTTGTCTCAGGGTTGGTTAGAACTTCCCATCCTCTGTTTCGAATTTGCTCTTGGATCTCCGGATATTCATCTTCTTTCAGATTGAATTTGACTTCGGGGATCACTGACCTCAGACCCATTATTTTGTGGTAATGGTCTGCATGTTCTTTGGTTAAGAACTTCTCTTGACTCCAAACATCCTTTGGATTATTCTCTTTCTTGCCTCTTGAATTGGTTTGTTTTCCTCTAGGAGCCATGATCTTGGTAAAACTTGGCCTAGTGATCATGGAAAGCACACCAAATTTAGAAGTTTGCTTGTCCTCAATCAAAAGAAGGCAAAGAGGGGAGAGAGGAGGAGAGCAAATTCAAATGGTGTGGGGAAGGAGGGTGGCCGAACGTGTTTAAATAGGAGAGGAGGAGAGATTTTCGAAAATTTTAGGGAGATTTGAGAAGATATGGAAAAAATTTGAGGAGATAATTGAGTTTTTGAAAGAGTCTAGGAAAGGATTTGAATTAGATTTGAAGAAGATTCTAATTTTTGAAATCGGAAGGTGAATGATGAGAGTTTGTAATGTGTTTATACAGAAAAGTATGGGTTAAAACAAGAAAGTTTGAAAAAATTTGAAGTGGGAACAAAATCTCCTCCCCCTGCCTTTCTGGCATTAAACGCCCAGAATGGTATCCATTCTGGCGTTTAATGCCCATTTGTTGGCCTATTTGGGCGTTTAACGCCCAGCCAGGTATCCTGGCTGGCGTTAAACGCCAGAAACCCCTTTATCACTGGGCGTTTTGCTAAACGCCCAGGATGCTGCACACCTGGCGTTAAACGCCCAGAATGGTGCCCATTCTGGCGTTTAACGCCCAAAATGGCACATTTACTGGCGTTAAACGCCCAGAATGGTGCCCATTCTGGCGTTTAACGCCCAAAGTACCCCTTACTGGCGTTTTTTCGCCAGCAAGCTCTTTTTCTCTGCTTTTTGCACTGAATCCTTCTGTAACTCTGTGAATTCCTTCAATTTTGATAATTGCCCTTTAAGAATATGTATCAAACCTTGATTAAACAGAACAGATACCCTTCTAATAACTGGGTTGCCTCTCAGCAAGCGCTTCTTTATTGTCTTTAGCTGGACCTTCACTGAGAATCACTCAAGTCTCAGTTTTGAGCATTCTTGCTCAAAATTGCTTTCAAGATAATGCTTGATCCTCTGTCCATTGACAATGAACTTCTTGTCAGAATCAGTATCCTGAAGCTCAACATATCCATATGGTGATACTCCTATAATCACATACGGACCCCTCCAGCAGGATTTAAGTTTTCCTGGGAACAATCTGAGCCTAGAGTTGAAGAGCAGGACTTTTTGTCCTGGCTCAAAGACTCTGGATGACAACTTCTTGTCATGCCACTTCTTTGCCTTTTCCTTATAAATTTTTGCATTTTCAAAGGCATTGAGTCTGAACTCCTCTAGCTCATTTAGCTGGAGCAATCTTTTTTCACCAGCTAACTTAGCATCCATGTTTAGGAATCTGGTTGCCCAGTAGGCTTTATGTTCCAGTTCCACGGGCAGATGACAGGCCTTCCCATACACCAGTTGGTATGGAGAGGTTCCTATAGGAGTCTTGAATGCTGTTCTGTATGCCCACAGAGCATCATCCAAGCTCTTTGCCCAATCCTTTCTACGGGCAATAACAGTCCGTTCCAGGATTCTTTTGAGCTCTCTGTTAGAGACCTCAGCTTGCCCATTTGTCTGTGGGTGATACGGAGTTGCTACTTTGTGGCTAATTCCATATCTAACCATAGCAGAGTACAGTTGTTTATTGCAGAAGTGAGTGCCCCCATCACTGATTAGTACCCTGGGAACACCAAACCTGCTGAAGATGTGTTTCTGGAGAAATTTCAGCACGGTCTTGGTATCATTATTGGGTGTGGCAATTGCTTCCACCCATTTAGATACATAGTCTACTGCCACTAGAATATAAGTGTTTGAGTATGATGGTGGGAAGGGGCCCATGAAGTCAATTCCCCATACATCAAACAATTCAATCTCTAAGATCCCTTGCTGAGGCATGGCGTAACCATGAGGTAAGTTACCAGCTCTTTGGCAACTGTCACAGTTACGCACAAACTCTCGGGCATCTCTATAGAGAGTAGGCCAGTAGAATCCGCATTGGAGGACCTTGGTTGCTGTTCGCTCACCTCCAAAGTGTCCTCCATATTGTGATCCATGGCAATGCCACAAGATTCTTTGTGCTTCCTCTCTGGGTACACATCTGCGGATTATTCCGTCTGCACATCTCTTAAAGAGGTATGGCTCATCCCACAGGTAGTACTTGGCATCTGAAATCAATTTCTTTCTTTGCACCCTGCTGTACTCCTGGGGTATGAACCTCACAGCTTTATAATTTGCAATATCTGCAAACCATGGAGCTTCCTGAATGGCAAAGAGTTGCTCATCAGAGAAAGTCTCAGAGATCTCAGTAGAAGGGAGGGACGCCCCAGCTACTGGTTCTATTCGGGACAGATGATTAGCTACTTGGTTCTCTGTCCCTTTTCTGTCTCTTATTTCTATATCAAACTCTTGCAGAAGCAACACGCATCTTATGAGCCTGGGTTTTGAATCCTGCTTTGTGAGTAAGTACTTAAGAGCAGCATGGTCAGTGTACACAATCACCTTTGATCCTACTAAATAGGATCTAAATTTGTCAATGGCATAGACCACTGCAAGTAACTCTTTTTCTGTGGTTGTGTAATTCTTTTGTGCGTCATTTAGGACACGGCTGGCATAATAAATGACGTGCAGAAGCTTGTTATGCCTCTGTCCCAACACTGCACCAATGGCATGGTCACTTGCATCACACATTAATTCGAATGGTAATGTCCAGTCTGGTGCAGAGATGATTGGTGCTGTGACCAGCTTGGCTTTCTGGGTCTCAAATGCCTGCAAACACTGTGTGTCAAACACAAATGGTGTGTCAGCGGCTAGCAGGTTGCTCAGAGGTTTTGCAATTTTTGAAAAATCCTTTATAAACCTTCTGTTGAATCCTGCATGCCCCAGAAAGCTTCTGATTGCCTTAACATTGGCAGGTGGTGGTAATTTTTCAATTACCTCTACCTTTGCCTTATCCACCTCTATTCCCCTGCTTGAAATTTTGTGCCCAAGGACAATTCCTTCAGTCACCATAAAGTGACATTTCTCCCAGTTTAAAACCAGATTAGTCTCTTGACACCTTTTCAGGACAAGTGCTAGGTGGTTAAGACAGGAGCTGAATGAGTCTCCATATACTGAGAAGTCATCCATGAAGACTTCCAGGAATTTCTCCACCATATCAGAAAAGATGGATAGCATGCATCTCTGAAAGGTTGCAGGAGCATTACACAGACCAAAAGGCATCCTCCTGTAGGCAAACACGCCAGAAGGGCAAGTGAATGCTGTTTTCTCTTGGTCTTGAGGATCTACTGCAATTTGGTTGTAACCTGAATAGCCATCCAAAAAGCAGTAATAATCATGACCAGCTAGTCTTTCTAGCATTTGGTCTATGAATGGTAAAGGAAAATGATCCTTTCTGGTGGCTGTATTGAGCCTTCTGTAGTCAATACACATACGCCACCCTGTGACTGTTCTTGTAGGAACCAGTTTATTTTTTTCATTATGAACTACTGTCATGCCTCCCTTCTTGGGGACAACTTGGACAGGGCTCACCCAGGGGCTATCAGAAATAGGATAAATAATCCCAACCTCTAGTAATTTAGTGACCTCTTTCTGCACTACCTCCTTCATGGCTGGATTTAGCCGCCTTTGTGGTTGGACCACTGGTTTGGCATTATCTTCTAATAGGATCTTGTGCATGCATCTTGCTGGGCTAATGCCCTTAAGATCACTTATGGACCACCCAAGAGCTGTCTTGTGTGTCCTTAGCACTTGAATCAGTGCTTCCTCTTCCTGTGGATTTAAGGCAAAGCTTATGATTACAGGAAATGTATCACCTTCTCCCAGAAATGCATATTTCAGGGATGGTGGTAATGGTTTGAGCTCGGGTTTAGGAGGTTTCTCCTCTTCTTGAGGGATTTTCAGAGGTTCTAGTATTCTCTCTGATTCCTCCAAATCATGCTGAACATTTTTAAAGATGTCCTCTAGCTCTGATTCGAGACTCTCAGTCATATTAATCTCTTCCACCAAAGAGTCAATAATGTCAGCGCCCATACAGTCATTTGATGTGTCTGGATGCTGCATAGCTTTTACAGCATTCAACTTAAACTCATCCTCATTGACTCTCAGGGTTACTTCCCCTTTTTGTACATCAATGAGAGTTCGTCCAGTTGCTAGGAAAGGCCTTCCTAGAATGAGGGTTGCACTCTTGTGCTCCTTCATTTCCAGCATTACAAAGTCAGTTGGAAAGGCGAATGGCCCAACCTTGACAATCATGTCCTCGATTACGCCTGATGGATATTTAATGGAGCCATCAGCAAGTTGGAGACATATCCGGGTTGGTTTGACTTCTTCAGTCAACCCAAGCTTTCTGATAGTGGATGCAGGTATTAGATTGATACTTGCCCCAAGGTCACATAGGGCTGTCTTGGTGCAAGCACCTTCTAAGGTGCATGGTATCATAAAGCTTCCTGGATCTTGAAGCTTTTCTGGTAAGCTTTTCAGAATGACTGCACTGCATTCTTCAGTGAGAAACACTTTTTCAGTTTCTCTCCAATCCTTCTTATGGCTTAAGATCTCTTTCATGAATTTAGTATAAGAAGGTATTTGCTCAAGTGCCTCTGCAAACGGAATCTTTATTTCAAGAGTCCTTAGATAGTCTGCAAAGTGGGCAAATTGCTTATCCTGTTTCGCTTGGCGGAGTTTCTGAGGATAAGGCATCTTGGCTTTATATTCCTCAACCTTGGTTGCTGCAGGTTTATTCCTTACAGAAGTGGTTGGAGAAGCCTTTTTAGAGGGGTTACTATCAGCACTCTCAGGTGTCTGGTTCCCCTTTGGCGTTTGAACGCTAGGATTGGGTGGAAAATGGGCGTTTGATGAGCGGATATTTTATACGCTTTTTGGGGGTAATTTCATGTAGACTTTAGCATGTTTTAACTAGTTTTTAGTTGAATATCATTAGTTTTTATCCAAAAATCATATTTCTGGACTTTACTATGAGTGTGTGTATTTTTCTGTGATTTCAGGTATTTTCTGGCTGAAATTGAGGAAGCTGAGCAAAAATCTGACTTGGGCTGAAAAAGGACTGCTGATGCTGTTGGATCCTGACCTCCCTGCACTCGAAATGGATTTTCTGGAGCTGCAGGAGTCCAATTGGCGCGCTCTCAACGGCGTTGGATAGTAGACATCCAGGGCTTTCCAGCAATATATATAGTCCATACTTTGCGTGAAGATAGATGACGTAACTTGGCGTTGAACGCCAAGTACATGCTGTTGTCTGGAGTTAAACGCCAGAAAAATGTCATGATCCGGAGTTGAACGCCCAAAACACGTCATAACCTGGAGTTTAACGCCAGGAAAGGCCTCTACTCGTGGATAGCTTTGATCTCAGCCCCAGCACACACCAAGTGGGCCCCAGAAGTGGATTTCTGCACCATTTACCTTTGTTTACTCATTTTCTGTAAACCTAGGTTACTAGTTTACTATTTAAACAACTTTTAGAGACTTATCTTGTACCTCATGACATTTTCAGATCTAAATTACATACTTTGTGACGGCATGAGTCTCTAAACTCCATTGTTGGGGGTGAGGAGCTCTGCAGCGTCTCGATGATTTAATACAATTCCTTTGTTTTCCATTCAAACACGCTTGTTCTTATCTAAGATTTATTCGCGCTTAATTGTGAAGAAGGTGATGATCCGTGACACTCATCACCTTCCTCAATCCATGAACGTGTGCCTGACAACCACCTCCGTTCTACATCAGACTGAATGAATATCTCTTAGATTCCCCAACAGAATCTTCGTGGTATAAGCTAGATAGATGGCGGCATTCATGAGAATCCGGAAAGTCTAAACCTTGTCTGTGGGTATTCCGAGTAGGATTCCAGGATTGAATGACTGTGACGTGCTTCAAACTCCTGAGGGCTGGGCGTTAGTGACAGACGCAAAAGAATCAATGGATTCTATTCCAACCTGATTGAGAACCGACAGATGATTAGCCGTGCTGATGACACCCTACATAGAGCTTGCCATGGAAGGAGCCTTGCGTGTGTTGAAGGATTTCAAGGAAGAGTTGAAGTCAAAGGACAAAGCATCTCCAAAACTCCAACATATTCTCATTACTGCACTACAAGTAACGCTTTTATTCTCCAGTATTAAAGTAATAACTATTTATTTTATGCCCTTTTCTTTATTAAAATACGAGGTTAAAGAACTCTATTGGTATCCTGACTAAGATCAATAAAATAAACATTGATTGCTTCAAGCCGATAATCTCCGTGGGATCGACCCTTACTCACGTAAGGTATTACTTGGACGACCCAGTGCACTTGCTGGTTAGCTGTGCGAATCAAATTCGTGCACCAAGTTTTTGGCGCCGTTGCCGGGGATTATTGAGTTTGGACAATTGAAGGCTTATTTTATTTCTTAGATTAGGAATAATTTATTTTTATTTTTATTTTTTTATTGTTATTGAGTCATTAAAACTTGATAGGATAGTTTTTTTCAAAAATTTCTTTTCAAAATTTATTATTTTTCTTTTAATTAGTTGCTAATTTTCGTGAGTTTAGTGTCTTGTTCTAAGTTTGGTGTCAATTGCATATCTTATATTTTTCTTTAAAATTTTCGACTTGTGTTCTTTGTTCTTCATTGATCTTCAAGTTGTTCTTGTTTATTTTTCTTGTTTGGTGTCTTTTCTTGTTTTTCTTGTGCTTTTTCAAAACATTATCTTTCAAAAATTATACTTTTATCCATAAAAATAATACATCTTTAAAACACATTACATTTCTAGCTCAGTTAATTATAGCGTGGGTTTATGTTCTTAGCAATTGGGCACCTTCTTTTTAAAAAATCCTTTTCAAAAAAAATAATTTTTCTTGATTTAATCTTGTGCCAACTTTAAGTTTGGTGTTTTCTTGTTAATCTTTCTTTGATTTTCGAAAACTTGTCTTGATTTTCTAAAAATTTTAAGTTTGGTGTCCTTTCTTGTGTTCTTGGTGTTCTTGTGAATCTTCAAGGTGTTCTTGAGTTTTTCTTGTGTCTGGATCTTAAAATTTTTAAGTTTGGTGTTCTTTGGTGTTTTCCCTCCAAAAATTTTCGAAAATAAGGAGCATTAGATCTAAAAATTTTAAGTCTTGTGTCTTTTGTGTGTTTTTCTCTTTCATCATAAAATTCAAAATTCAAAAAAAAAAATTTATTTTTTTCTAACTAATTTTGAACTATTTTTTTTTTCGAAAATTTTATATTAAAAATTCAATTTTCAATTTCAAAATATTTCCAATTTATCTTATTTATTTCGTTTTTTTTTTAATTCAAAAAAAATATATTTTTCACAAAATATTTTCAAATTTTTTTTATATATTCCATTTTTATTTATTCCACAACTATAAAATAAATAAAATCAACATATAAATTATCTCTTGTATTCCATTATGGAAGTAAGTATGAATGTACAAGACAAGAGGACTCTGGGGTCATATGCTAGCCCCACTACTACTTCATATGGGAGTAGTATCTGTATACCCTCCATTGGAGTTAGTAGCTTTGAGCTGAATCCTCAGCTCATTATCATGGTGCAGCAAAACTGCCAGTATTCTGGTCTTCCACATGAAGAACCTACAGAGTTTCTGGCACAATTTCTGCAAATTGCTGATACAGTACATGATAAGGAAGTGGATCAGGATGTCTACAGATTACTACTGTTTCCATTTGCTGTAAAAGACCAAGCTAAGAGGTGGTTAAATAACCAGCCTAAGAACAGCATAAAAACATGGAAGCAGCTGTCAGAAAAATTCCTGAATCACTATTTCCCTCCAAAACGGATGACACAGCTAAGGCTAAGCATCCAAGGCTTCAAATAAGGAGATAATGAATCTCTTTATGATGCCTGGGAGAGATACAGAGAGATGCTAAGAAAATGCCCCTCTGAAATGTTTTCAGAATGGGTGCAATTAGACATCTTCTACTATGGGCTTACAGAAAAAGCTCAGATTTCTCTAGACCACTCAGCTGGTGGATCTATACATATGAGAAAAACAATTGAAGAGGCTCAAGAGCTTATTGATACAGTTGCCAGAAATCAACATCTGTACCTAAGCAGTGAATCTTCCATGAAAGAAGAAGCTAAAACAATAACTGCAGAACTCAGTCCAGTGGATCCGGCTAATGAATTCAATCAGCAATTAGATTTTCTAACTCAGCAGCTGGCCGAATTCAAGGAAATATTACAGGAAACAAGAATGGCCAACAGGAACATGGAAGTACAATTAAAGCAGACAGAAAAGTAACTGTCAAAACAAATAACAGAAGAATGCCAAGCAGTTCAATTAAGAAGTGGGAAAACATTAAATACCTCACTTCAAAGCAGCAGGCAACCAAGAAATGAACAAGTGGATACTCAAAATCCTTCTGAGGACAGTCAGAGCCCAAAAAGGAACAAAGCTGGCGCTGAACGCCCAGACCATGCTCATTCCTGGCGTTCAACGCCAGAAACAAGCATGAATCCGGCGTTGAATGCCCAAGGGGAACATGGTTCTGGCGTTCAAACTCCAGTGCCAAGCAAGGAAGTGGCGTCTAACGCCACTCCAACCCCCACCACTGGCATTCAAATGCCAATGGAGAATCAGTCACATACAAGTGCTGATAACAACCCTTCTAGAAAGGCTTCCCAACCCACTTCTATAAGTAACAAACCTGCAGCAACTAAGGTTGAGGAATACAAAGCCAAAATGCCTTATCCTCAAAAACTCCGCCAAGCGGAACAGGATAAGCAATTTGCCCGCTTTGCAGACTATCTCAGGACTCTTGAAATAAAGATTCCGTTTGCAGAAGCACTTGAGCAAATACCTTCTTATGCTAAGTTCATGAAAGAAATCTTAAGTCATAAGAAGGATTGGAGGGAAACTGAAAAAGTTTACCTCACTGAAAAATGCAGTGCAGTCATTCTGAAAAGCTTACCTGAGAAGCTTAAAGATCCTGGGAGCTTTATGATACCATGCACATTAGAGGGTAATTGTACCAAGCAAGCTTTATGTGATCTTGGGGCAAGTATCAACCTAATACCTGCATCTACTATCAGAAAGCTTGGTTTAACTGAAGAAATTAAACCAACCAGGATATGTCTTCAACTTGCTGATGTCTCCATTAAATACCCATCAGGCGTGATTGAAGACATGATTGTCAAGGTTGGGCCATTCGCCTTTCCTACTGACTTTGTGGTGCTGGAAATGGAGGAGCACAAGAGTGCAACTCTCATTCTAGGAAGACCTTTCCTAGCAACTGGCCGAACCCTCATTGATGTCCAAAAAGGGGAAGTAACCTTGAGAGTCAATGAGGAGGAGTTCAAGCTAAATGTTGTCAAAGCCATGCAACATCCAGACACCCCAAATGACTGCATGAGTGTTGATATTATTGACTCTCTGGTAAGAGAGGTCAATATGGCTGAGAGTCCCGAATCAGAGCTAGAGGACATCTTTAAAGACGTCCAGCCTGATCTGGAGGAGTCAGAGAAAATAGTGGAACCTCTGAAAATCCCTCAGGAAGAGGAGAAACCTCCTAAACCCGAGCTCAAACCATTACCACCTTCCCTAAAATATGCATTCTTGGGAGAAGGTGATACCTTTCCTGTAATCATAAGCTCTACCTTAGAGCCACAGGAAGAGGAAGCACTAATTCAAGTGCTAAGGACACAAGACAGCTCTTGGGTGGTCCATCAGTGATCTTAAGGGCATTAGCCCAGCTAGATGCATGCACAAGATCTTACTGGAGGGTGACGCCAAACCAGTGGTTCAACCACAAAGGCGGCTGAACCCAGCCATGAAGGAAGTAGTGCAGAAAGAGGTCACTAAATTACTAGAGGCTGGGATTATTTATCCTATTTCTGACAGCCCCTGGGTGAGCCCTGTCCAAGTTGTCCCTAAGAAAGGTGGCATGACAGTGGTTCATAATGAAAAAAATGAACTGGTTCCTACAAGAACAGTTACTGGGTGGCGCATGTGTATTGATTACAGAAGGCTCAATACAGCCACCAGAAAGGATCATTTTCCTTTACCATTCATAGACCAGATGCTAGAAAGACTAGCAGGTCATGAATACTACTGCTTCCTGGATGGATATTCAGGTTATAATCAAATTGCAGTAGACCCCCAGGATCAGGAGAAAACGGCATTCACATGCCCATCTGGAGTATTTGCATACAGAAGGATGCCATTTGGCCTGTGCAATGCACCTGTAACCTTTCAGAGGTGCATGCTCTCAATTTTCTCTGATATGGTGGAAAAATTCCTGGAAGTCTTCATGGATGACTTTTCAGTATTTGGAGACTCATTTAGCTCCTGCCTTAACCATTTAGCACTTGTTCTGAAAAGATGCCAAGAGACTAACCTGGTTTTAAACTGGGAAAAATGTCACTTTATGGTGACTGAAGGAATTGTCCTTGGGCACAAAATTTCGAACAAAGGAATAGAGGTGGATCAAGCTAAGGTAGAAGTAATTGAAAAATTACCACCACCTGCTAATGTTAAGGCAATCAGAAGCTTTCTGGGACATGCAGGATTCTATAGGAGGTTCATAAAGTATTTTTCAAAAATCGCCAAACCTCTGAGCAACCTGCTAGCTGCTGACACGCCATTTATCTTTGATAAAGAGTGTCTGCAGGCATTTGAGACTCTGAAAGCTAAATTGGTTACAGCACCAATAATCTCTGCACCAGACTGGACATTACCATTTGAACTGATGTGTGATGCCAGTGACCATGCCATTGGTGCAGTGTTGGGACAAAGGCATGACAAGCTTCTGCACGTCATTTACTATGCCAGCCGTGTTCTAAATGATGCACAGAAGAATTACACAACCACAGAGAAAGAGCTACTTGCAGTGGTTTACGCCATTGACAATTCAGATCCTATTTAGTAGGATCAAAAGTGATTGTGTACACTGATCATGCTGCTCTTAAATATCTACTCACAAAGCAGGATTCAAAACCCAGACTCATCAGATGGGTGTTGCTTCTGCAAGAGTTTGATATAGAAATAAGAGACAGAAAAGGGACAGAAAATCAAGTAGCAGATCACCTGTCCCGAATAGAACCAGTAGAAGGGGCGTCCCTCCCTCTCACTGAGATTTCTGAAACCTTTCCGGATGAGCAACTGTTTGCCATCCAGAAGTGCCATGGTTTGCAGACATTGCAAACTACAAGGCAGTGAGATTCATACCCAAAGAGTACAGTAGGGTGCAATCAAAGAAATTAATCACAGATGCAAAGTACTATCTTTGGGATGAACCATATCTCTTCAAGAGATGTGCAGACGGAGTAATCCGTAGATTGTGCCTAAAGAGGAAGCACAGAAGATCCTTTGGCATTGCCATGGATCACAGTATGGAGGACATTTTGGAAGTGAGCGAACAGCCACAAGAGTCCTCCAAAGTGGCTTCTACTGGCCTACTCTCTATAAAGATTCCCAAGCATTTGTGCTTAATTGTGACAGTTGCCAAAGATCAGGCAACCTACCTCACAGTTACGCCATGCCTCAGCAAGGGATCTTGGAGATTGAGTTGTTTGATGTATGGGGCATTGACTTTATGGGACCCTTCCCACCATCATACTCAAACACTTATATTCTGGTGGCAGTGGATTATGTATCCAAATGGGTGGAGGCTATTGCAACACCCACCAATGACACTAAAACAGTGTTAAAATTCCTCCAGAAACACATCTTCAGCAGATTTGGTATCCCTAGAGTGTTAATTAGTGATGGGGGCACTCATTTCTGCAATAAACAGCTTTATGCTGCTCTGGTTCGTTATGGAGTTAGCCACAGGGTAGCTACTCCATATCATCCACAAACTAATGGGCAAGCTGAAGTCTCAAATAGAGAACTCAAAAGAATCCTGGAACGGACTGTAATTAACCGTAGAAGGGATTGGGCAAGAAGCTTGGATGATGCTCTGTGGGCATACAGAACAGCATTCAAGACCCCTATAGGGACCACTCCATACCAGCTTGTGTATGGAAAGGCATGTCACTTGCCAGTGGAACTGGAACACAAGGCCTATTGGGCAACCAGATTCCTAAACCTTGATGCCAAGTTAGCCGGAGAAAAACGATTGCTCCAGCTAAATGAGCTAGAGGAATTTAGACTCAATGCTTTCGAAAATGCAAAGATTTACAAAGAGAAAGCGAAAAGATGGCATGATAAGAAATTGTCATCCAGAGTCTTTGAGCCGGGGCAGAAAGTTCTGCTATTTAATTCTAGGCTCAAATTATTCCCTGGGAAATTAAAATCCCGGTGGAGAGGTCCATATGTCATTACAAATGTATCACCATATGGATACATAGAGCTTCAGGATAATGACTCTAACAAAAAGTTCATTGTTAATGGACAAAGAGTCAAACATTATCTTGAAGGCAATTTTGAGCAAGAATGCTCAAAACTGAGACTTGATTAAAACTCAGTAATAGTCCAGCTAATGACATTAAAGAAGCGCTTGCTGGGAGGCAACCCAGCCAATCACAAAATTTAATTTTATTCGTATTGATTTTTTTACAGGTATATGTCAAGGTATCTTCAAGGTAAAATAGCAATTGGTTGGATTCACAGAGTTATAAGGGAAATTGGAAGCTCACTGGCGTGAAAAAAAGCCAGTAAGAAGCATTTTGGGCGTTGAACGCCCAAAAGAAGCACCCACTGGGCGTTCAACGCCAGTAAGGGTAGCCTTCTGGGCGTTAAACGCCAGAAAGGAGCATCTTCTGGGCGTTTAACGCCAGAAAGAAGCACCTTCTGGGCGTTTAACGCCAGATTGACAGCATCCTGGGCGTTTAGAAAAACGCCCAGTAACAAAGGACTTCCTGGCGTTCAACGCCAGAAAGATGCATCAGCTGGGCGTTGAACGCCCAGGAGAAGCAACATTTGGGCGTTAAACGCCCAAACCATGCAGCAGTTGGGCGTTTAACGCCAGGATGGTGGGGAGGAGGTACAATTCGTTTTTCTTTACAATTTTTCTAAATTTTTAAGTTTCAATTCATGATTTCTTGCATAAACATGTTTCAAAATGTCATCTTTCAAAATTAAATTGGTTTTCTAAGAACCCTAATTTCTAAAATCCCTTTTTCAAAAATATCAAATGTATCTTAATTTATAAACACAAATCTTTTTCCAATCCAATTCTTTTTCAAATATTTTTAATTTCTTCTCATATCTTTTTCAACTCATCTTATCTTTTTTCGAAAATGCCTCTCCTTCTACTCCTCTCCTTTCCTTTCTTTTGCTTGAGGACAAGCAAACCTCTAAGTTTGGTGTGATTTGCCATGATCACTGAGCTAAAACTCATTAAGATCATGGCACCTAAGAGAACAGGAAGAGCAAGGATGTGAACTTAAGGGAGCTGAAGCGTCAGAAATTAATTCTTGAAGGCACCCCACAGACTAGAGGAACATCTACTTCCCAAAATACAGGTTGTTAAGTTCTAATTCTAGCTTTAACTCTGTGATAGTATTATTATAGGATTTTACCTTAGAAGTTATATAGGAGTAGTAGTACTTAGCATATCTATTTTGGTTTTATTTCCAATTAAGCTATAATTTATTTTTCTCATCATCATCAGGCATGAATAAAATAGTAGATTTTTTTTAGAATAAAGAAGTAATTTATATTTTCGAGTTCTTAATAATAAAAATTATAATTAATTATATGTGGTGGCAATACTTTTTGTTCTCTGAATGAATGCTTGAACAGTGCATAAATTGTACTTTGAATTTGATGAATATTGGCTCCTGAAAGGATGAGGAACACGAAAAATATTATTGATGTTCTGAAAAATCATGAAATTGATTCTTGAAGCAAGAAAAAGCAGTTCAAAAAAAAAAAGAAAAAAACAAGCCATGAGCCCTAGGTAAGGGTAAAAAGGATCCAAGGATTTGAGCATCAATGGATAGGAGGGCCCAAGGAAATAAAATCCAGGCCTAAGCGGCTAAACCAAGCTGTCCCTAACCATGTGCTTGTGGCATGCAGGTCCAAGTTACAAGCTTGAGACTGAGTGGTTAAAGTCGTGATCCAAAGCAAAAGAGTGTGCTTAACAGCTCTGGACACCACTAACTGGGGACTTTAGCAAAGCTAAGTCACAATCTGAAAAGGTTCACCCAGTTATGTGTCTGTGGCATTTGTGTATCTGGTGGTAATACTGGAAAACAAAGTGCTTAGGGCCACAGCCAAGACTCATAAAATAACTGTGTTCAAGAATCAACATACTACACTAGGAGCATCAATGATACTATCTGAATTCTGAGTTCCTAAGGATGCCAATCATTCTGAAATTCAAAAGATACAGGGAGATGCCAAAACTGTTTAGGAACAAAAAGCTACAAGCCCCGCTCATCTAATAAGAACCTGAGCTTCATTTAAAAATTTAAAATATTATTACTTCTTAATTGCTGTTAGAACCTATTTTATTCATCTAGTTGCTTGAGGACAAGCAACAGTTTAAGTTTGGTGTTGTGATGAGCGGATATTTTATACGCTTTTTGGGGGTAATTTCATGTAGACTTTAGCATGTTTTAACTAGTTTTTAGTTGAATATTATTAGTTTTTATCCAAAAATCATATTTCTGGACTTTACTATGAGTGTGTGTATTTTTCTGTGATTTCAGGTATTTTCTGGCTGAAATTGAGGAAGCTGAGCAAAAATCTGACTTGGGCTGAAAAAGGACTGCTGATGCTGTTGGATCCTGACCTCCCTGCACTCGAAATGGATTTTCTGGAGCTACAGGAGTCCAATTGGCGCGCCCTCAACGGCGTTGGAAAGTAGACATTCAGGGCTTTCCAGCAATATATAATAGTCCATACTTTGCGTGAAGATAGACGACGTAACCTGGCGTTGAACGCCAAGTACATGCTGCTATCTGGAGTTAAACGCCAAAAAAACGTCATGATCCGGAGTTGAACGCCCAAAATACGTCATAACCTGGAGTTTAACGCCAGGAAAGGCCTCTACTCGTGGATAGCTTTGATCTCAGCCCCAGCACACACCAAGTGGGCCCTAGAAGTGGATTTCTGCACCATTTACCTTTGTTTACTCATTTTCTGTAAACCTAGGTTACTAGTTTACTATTTAAACAACTTTTAGAGACTTATCTTGTACCTCATGACATTTTCAGATCTGAATTACATACTTTGTGATGGCATGAGTCTCTAAACTCCATTGTTGGGGGTGAGGAGCTCTGCAGCGTCTCGATGATTTAATACAATTCCTTTGTTTTCCATTCAAACACGCTTGTTCTTATCTAAGATGTTTATTCGCGCTTAATTGTGAAGAAGGTGATGATCCGTGACACTCATCACCTTCCTCAATCCATGAACGTGTGCCTGACAACCACCTCTGTTCTACATCAGACTGAATGAATATCTCTTAGATTCCCCAACAGAATCTTCGTGGTATAAGCTAGATAGATGGCGGCATTCATGAGAATCCGGAAAGTCTAAACCTTGTCTGTGGTATTCCGAGTAGGATTCCGGGATTGAATGACTGTGACGTGCTTCAAACTCCTGAGGGCTGGGCGTTAGTGACAGACGCAAAAGAATCAATGGATTCTATTCCAACCTGATTGAGAACCGACAGATGATTAGCCGTGCTGTGACAGAGCATAGGAACGTTTTCACTGAGAGGATGGGAGGTAGCCATTGACAACGGTGACACCCTACATAGAGCTTGCCATGGAAGGAGCCTTGCGTGTGTTAAAGGATTTCAAGGAAGAGTTGAAGTCAAAGGACAAAGCATCTCCAAAACTCCAACATATTTCTCATTACTGCACTACAAGTAACGCTTTTATTCTCCAGTATTAAAGTAATAACTATTTATTTTATGCCCTTTTCTTTATTAAAATACGAGGTTAAAGAACTCTATTGGTATCCTGACTAAGATCAATAAAATAAACATTGATTGCTTCAAGCCGATAATCTCCGTGGGATCGACCCTTACTCACGTAAGGTATTACTTGGACGACCCAGTGCACTTGCTGGTTAGCTGTGCGAATCACAAATTCGTGCACCAGCGTTTAACGCCAACTTTCCCCCTTTTCTGGCGTTTGAACGCCAGAACTGGGCAGGGAATGGGCGTTTAACGCCAGCTTTCCCCCCTTTTCTGGCGTTTGAACGCCAATAGTATTCCTCTCTGGGCTCTTACTGTCCTCAGAGGGATTTTGGATAGTGGTTTGGCTATCCTCTGTCAATTGTTCCTTTATTGACTTTTTGCTACTTTGAGTAGTATTATTCAATGTCTTCCCACTCCTCAGTTGAACTGCTTGGCATTCTTCTGTTATCTGTTTAGATAGCTGCTGTTTTGCCTGATTCAACTGTGATTCTATGTTCTTGTTAGCAATTTTAGTCTCTTGGAGCATCTCTTTAAATTCTGCTAACTGTTTTGTCATCAGGTGTAATTGTTGATTAAGCTCAACCATCTGTTCTTGAGGATTAGGATCAGTGGCTAATGCCATAACTTCTTCTTTTGTAGAGGACTCATTGCTAGAGTACAAATGTTGATTTCTAGCAACAGTATCTATAAGCTCTTGAGCCTCCTCAATCGTCTTCCTCATATTTATAGACCCACCAGTTGAGTAGTCTAGAGACATCTGAGCTTTTTCTGTAAGCCCATAGTAGAAGATGTCTAACTGTACCCACTCTGAAAATATTTCAGAGGGGCATTTTCTTAGCATACCTCTATACCTCTCCCAGGTATTATAAAGGGATTCATTATCCTCTTGTTTAAAGCCTTGGATGTCCAGCCTTAGCTGTGTCATCCTTTTTGGAGGGTAAAATTGATTCAGGAATTTGTCTGATAACTGTTTCCATGTTTTTATGCTTGCTGTAGGTTGGTTATTCAACCACCTCTTAGCTTGATCTTTTACAGCAAATGGAAACAGTAATAATCTGTAGACATCCTGATCCACCTCTTTATCACGTACTGTGTCAGCAAGTTGTAAGAATTGTGCCAGAAACTCAGTAGGTTCTTCCTGTGGAAGACCGGAATACTGGCAATTTTGCTGCACCATGATAATGAGTTGAGGGTTTAGCTCAAAGCTACTTGCTTTGATGGGAGGTATACAGATGCTACTCCCATATGCAGCTGTAATGGGGTTAGCATATGACCCCAGAGTCCTTTTGGACTGTTCATTCCCATTTATGTCCATGATGGAGAAAAGGGAATTGATGTGAATAGTAATCAAGATATATATGTATATATATTTAAAGGGACAAAGAACAAGTAATTTCGAAAGATTAAAAGAAAAACAAAAGCATGCAACTGACACCAAACTTAAAATATGAAATTATACTCAAATAAAAGACTCTAAACCAACAAAAATAAAACAAGTTCTAATCTAAGCAACAAGATAAGCCGTCAGTTGTCCAAACTCGAACAATCCCCGGCAACGGCGCAAAAAACTTGGTGCACGAAATTGTAATCACACTTTTGCAATCCCGCACAACTAACCAGCAAGTGCACTGGGTCGTCCAAGTAATACCTTACGTGAGTAAGGGTTGATCCCACGGAGATTGTCGGCTTGAAGCAAGCTATGGTTATCTTAGTCAGGATATCAATAATTATCAGGCTTGATTGTAAAAAGCAAAAGAACATGAAATAAGTACTTGTTTTGCAGTAATGGGGAACAGGCTGAGGTTTTGGAGATGCACTATCTTCTGAATCTCTGCTTTCCTACTGTCTTCTTCTTCAAGCACGCTAGGCTCCTTCCATGGCAAGCTGTATGTAGGGTTTCACCGTTGTCAGTGGCTACCTCCCATCCTCTCAGTGAAAATGTTCAACGCACCCTGTCACGGCACGGCTATTCAGCTGTCGGTTCTCGATCATGTCGGAATAGAATCCAGTGATTCTTTTGCGTCTGTCACTAACGCCCCACAATCGCGAGTTTGAAGCTCGTCACAGTCATTCAATCATTGGATCCTACTCAGAATACCACAGACAAGGTTTAGACCTTCCGGATTCTCTTGAATGCCGCCATCAATTCTAGCTTATACCACGAAGATTCTGATTAAGGAATCTAAGAGATATCCACCCAATCTAAGGTAGAACGGAGGTGGTTGTTAGGCACACGTTCATAGGTGAGAATGATGATGAGTGTCACGGATCATCACATTCATCAGGTTTAGGAACAAGTGATATCTTAGAATGGAAGCAAGCATGATTGAATGAAAAACAGTAGTAATTGCATTAATCCATCAAGACACAGCAGAGCTCCTCACCCCCAACCATGGGGTTTAGAGACTCATGCCGTAGAAGATACAATGAGAAACGCGTAATGTGTCATAAGGTCCAGATACAATGTCAAAAGATCCTATTAATAGTGAACTAGTAACCTAGGGTTTACAAAAATGAGTAAATGACAGAAAAATCCACTTTCGGGCCCACTTGGTGTGTGCTTGGGCTGAGCATTGAAGCATTTTCGTGTAGAGACTCTTCTTGGAGTTAAACGCCAGCTTTTGTGCCAGTTTGGGCGTTTAACTCCAATTTTTATGCCAGTTCCAGCGTTAAACGCTGGAAATTCTGAAGCTGATTTGCAACGCCGGTTTGGGCCATCAAATCTCGGGCAAAGTATAGACTATTATACATTGATGGAAAGCCCAGGATGTCTACTTTCCAACGCCATTGAGAGCGCGCCAATTGGGCTTCTATAGCTCCAGAAAATCCACTTCGAGTGCAGGGAGGTCAGAATCCAACAGCTTCTGCAGTCCTTTTAGCCTCTGAATCAGATTTTTGCTCAGATCCCTCAATTTCAGCCAGAAAATACCTGAAATCACAAAAAAACATACAAACTCATAGTAAAGCCCAGAAAAGTGAATTTTAACTAAAAACTAATAAAAATGTAATAAAAACTAACTAAAATATACTAAAAACATACTGAAAATAATGCCAAAAAGCGTATAAATTATCCGCTCATCAATTGCCTTCAGGAATGTAAGCACTCTCATCAAGATAAACTTTTAATTCTGATTTTGTTGGATGAATGGCTTCTTTTTCTCGAACCATATTCAACATTTCATCAATTCCACTAATTTCAGAACTAACCACATTAGAAGAAGCAACTAGACTATTAGTGTTAACTTCACTTATTATTGTCTCACCATGATATTTTTCAGCATATTCATCATACATTTCTTGCAATGTATTCTTCACTTTTTCAATATTTTCAGCAGCCACATGCTCAGGTTTGTAAATTAAAGGAAAACAGAATTTAATAACATGTAATTTGCACCTAGGATCCAAAACACAAGCAAGAGACATTACCATATTGCATTCTCCCCAATATTTGTCAAACTTTTCTTTCATTGAGGTTGCCATTTCTCTTATGAAGGAATCTCTATCTTCAATAGCATCATCAATTACTTGTTTCACTCTCCAAACTTCAGGAAGGTACAAGTTTGCAGTAGGATACTCACTACCAGAAATGACATGAGTAGCAAGATTAAAAACTTTTAAAAGTTTGCAAATCTTCTCAACTTTTCTCCAATCCTCTGATGATGGTTCGTAATTGTAGTGATGTTCTCTTTCCTTATACACAGGAAACACAGATTTAAACTTCAAAGCCACAGATAACATGTTGTAAGTAGAATTCCATCTTGTGGGACAATCAATGATGAGTTTTTTCTCCTTCAAACGCTTGTTTTCAGCAATCTCAACAAATGTTTTAAATCTTGAATCATTAAAATTGACATACTTGACACTCTCACGAACTTTATGAATAATACCTTTAATTTTACCTAGCCCACCTTGCACCAACAAATTCAGAATGTGTGCACAGCACCTAACATGAAACAAACTACCACCAACAGGTAATGAGTTGTTATTTGAAATAGTATCCTTAAGAGCCCTTAGACATGAATCATTATAGGAAGCATTGTCAACAGATACTGAGAAGACCTTATTTTCAATTCCCCAAGTCTTTAAACACTTGAAAATAGCATCCGCAACATCAATGCCACGTCTAGGAGCAGGTACCTGAACAAAACTCAAAACCCTTTTTTGAAGATTCCATCCTGCATCAATAAAGTGACCTGTGATAACCATATATTCAACAATTTAATGGCTTGATCTTCACATGTCAGTTGTCAAACTTATCTTCCTAACACCTTGTAACAAAGCCTTCAATTGTTTCTTTTCAGCCTCATATATTGCCAAGCAATCACTTCGAGCAGTTTTACGAGAAATTTTATGAAATTCAGAATTGGCATATTGGAAGCCCCACATCCATACTTCATCCTCAACAATGCTGAAAGGATGCTCATGAACCATAATTGCTGTAGCAATTATTTGTCTCATCTTTTCTTGAGAATATCTTGCACCTAGTGTCACAAAGGGATTAACACTTGAATTGGAAGGTTGAAATGGAATCAATGGTTGCTTCTTTTGTGCAGCAAAATGCAATCTCCTTTGTAAGCAACTACTAGAATGCCTCCATAAATGTGAAGTACTAGCTCCTTTTCCAGCATAAGAAAACATTGATTTGTAATACTTGTAAATAGCTTTTGTACCTTCAGAACTTTCAACTTGATCAAAATCATCCCAAATCGGTGAAGTCTTCTTCCTTTTTTTTTAACAACAGTTTCATTACTACCATTTTCATCCGTGACTGGTTGATTTGTAATAGTTGTTGTGTGTGTTGGTACAATGTCAGTGTCTGTTGTTGGTATTGTTGGTACTGACTGATTAATTTCTTCACCATTTAAAGAAATAGAATTGGCCAATGGATTACTTAGAGTTACAGATTCAGCCATTTCTAAAGCTTATTTTAATGCCTAAACAAAAATTAACAAACAACATTATCTCATGATTTTTTTTTGCTTTCATCATATCAATGGCATAAAGTAAGAACCTTTTAATAAAGAAAAAAATTGATAAAATTTTATGTTCAAAAAAGTAGAAATAATATCACAACACAAACAAAAAAATGGAACTTAAAAGAAGATCTTTGATAGAATAAAACCCTAATTGATGAAAAATATTTAATATTATAACAACAAATATAAAAAATAACAAAATAAAAAATAATGACATGAGAAAGAAGAAGTACTTACAGTCAAAGGAAGAGAAGATGAAGAGGATGGTAGATTGGTAGCTAGTAGTGGTAGGAGCGTGTAAAGTGGAGAAGAGAAAAGAAAAAGACCGTGTATATGTGTATTTCTTTATTAGTGTGGAGGGAAAGTTTTTAGAAATATTTTATTTGATTGACTTTTGATATTCCAATATCAAAGATTAAAGATATTAAGAAAATAAAAATGCACATATATAATTAAAGAAATAAATGGTTGAGTGGATAAAGGTATTTTCATAAGATAAAAGACCCAAGTTCAAATCATTTCAATAGCATTTTTATTAGTATAATAAAACTCTCTATATATATTTACAGGCTCAGGCCGGCCTGACAGGCTCAACAGGCTATTTCAAAAGCCTAGGCCTGGCCTTTTAAAGAATATAGGCTTTTTTAATAGCCTGAGCCTGGGCCTATTTCCTAACAGGCCAGGTCAGGCCAGGCCAAACACAGGCCAGGCTGCAGGCCCCTGGTAGGCCGCCTGGCCTATTTCCATCCCTAGTTGCTCCCAATAGTTGTGTGGAGAAAAATGCATCCCTTGAGGCATCTCAGGAATTTCATGAGGAATTTCCTCATGCTCTTGTTGAGGTCCATGAGTTGGCTCTCTTATTTGCTCCATCCTTTTCTTAGTGATGGGCTTGTCCTCTTTAATGAGGATGCCTCCTTCTATGTCAATCCCAGCCAAATTATATAGGTGACAAATGAGATGAGAAAAGGCTAAACTTGCCAAAGTGGAGGATTTGTCAGCCACCTTGTAGAGTTCCAAAAGGTATGATCTCATGAACTTCCACTTCCTCCCCAATCATGATGGCCCAGTCTACAGTCACTTCAGATCAGTTGCTAGTAGGAATGATGGAGCGTTGGATGAACTCCAACCATCCTCTAGCCACAGGCTTAAGGTCGGGTCTTCTCAATTGAACCAGATTGCCTTTTGAGTCTCTTTTCTATTGAGCTCCTTCCACACATGTGTCCATGAAGACTTGGTTCAACCTTTGATCAAAGTTGACCTTTCTAGTGTAGGGGTGTGCGTTTTCTTGCATCATTGGCAAGTGGAATGCCAACCTTACATTTTCCAGACTGAAATCTAAGTATTTTCCCCGAACTATTGTAAGCCAATTCTTTGGATTCGGATTCATACTTTGATCATGGTTCCTAGTGATCCATGCATTGTCATAGAACTCTTGAACCATTAAGATTTTGACTTGTTGAATAGGGTTGGTAAGAACTTCCCAACCTCTTCTTCGGATTTCATGTCGGATCTCCGTATACTCATTTTTCTTGAGCATGAAAGGGACCTCAGGGATCACCTTCTTCTTGGCCACAACTTCATAGAAGTGGTCTTGATGGACCTTTGAGATGAATCTCTCCATCTTCCATGACTCGGAGGTGGAAGCTTTTGCCTTCTCTTTCCTTTTTCTAGAGGTTTCTCCGGCCTTAGGTGCCATAAATGGTTATGGAAAAACAAAAAGCAATGCTTTTACCACACCAAACTTAAAAGGTTTGCTCGTCCTCGAGCAAAAGAAGAAAGAAAGAAAGGGGAGAAGAAGAAAAATGGAGGAGATAGAGGGAGATAGAGGTTCGGCCAAGGAGGTAGGAGAGTGTTTGTGATGTGTGAAAATGAAGGAGTGAAGAGGGGTATTTATAGGGAAAGAGAAGCAGAGTAGCCGAATGGAATTGGGTGGGTTTGGGAGGGAAAAGTGTTTGAATTTGAAAGTGAGGTAGGTGGGGTGTTTGGAGAAGAGATATGGAGGTGATTGGTGAAGAGAATATAGGGAAGAGAATAGGATTTAATTGGTGAGTGGTGTTTTAGGTGGAGATGTGTGAGGGGGAGAGAGAGAGAGAAGTGGGGTAGGTGGGGATTCTGTGGGGTTCACAGATCCTGAGGGGTCAAGGATTTCTCATCCCTACTCCTTTTAGGCGTGCAAAACACCCTTATTGTGCAATCCTGGCGTTTAACGCTAGACTGCTGCTTGTTTCTGGCGTTAAACCCAGCTCTTTGCCCATTTCTGGTGTTAAACGCCAGTCTGGAGCCCATTTCTGGCGTTAAACGCCCAAAATGGTGCCAAACTGAGCGTTTAACGTCCATTCTGCTACTCTTACTGGCGTTTAAACACAGTAAGTTTCTCCTCCAGGGTGTGCCATTTTTAATGTTGTTTTTGGATTTGCTCTGATTTTTGCAGTTGTTTTTGTGACTCCACATGATCATCAACCTAAACAAACATGAAATAACATAGATAAATAAAAATTGGATTGCCTCCCAATAAGCGCTTCTTTAATGTCAATAGCTTGACAGTGGACTCTCATGGAGCCTCATAGATATTCAGAGCATGGTTGTGGCCTCTCAACACCAAACTTAGAGTTTGGTTGTGGCCTCTTAACACCAAACTTAGAGTTTAGTTGTGGCCTCCCAACACCAAACTTAGAGTTTGAATGTGGGGGCTTTGTTTGACTCTGTATTGAGAGAAGCTTTTCATGCTTCTTCTCCAAGTGTACAAAAGGAGAACATTGAGTCTTGAATACAAGGTAGTCCTCATTTAATTGAAGGACCAACTCTCCTCTGTCAACATCAATCACAGCTTTTGCTATGGCTAGAAAGGGTCTGCCAAGGATGATGGATTCATCCTCACCCTTCCGAGTATCTAGGATTATGAAGTCAGCAGGGATGTAAAGGCCTTCAACCTTCACTAGCATGTCCTCTACTAGTCCATAAGCCTTTTTCATGAATTTGTCTACCATCTCTAGTGAGATTCTTGCAGCTTGAACCTCAAAGATTCCCAGTTCCTCCATTACAGAGAGTGGCATGAGATTTACGTCTGATCCCAGGTCACACAGAGCCTTCTCAAAGGTCATGGTGCCTATGGTGCAAGGTATTAAGAACCTTCCGGGATCCTCTTTCTTTCGAGGTAATGTCTGCCTAATCAAGTTATTCAGTTCATTGGTGAGTAAGGGGGTTCATCCTCCCAAGTCTCATTACCAAAAAACTTGGCATTTAGCTTCATGATTGCTCCAAGGTACTCAGCAACTTACTCTTCAATAATATCTTCATCCTCTCCAGAGGAGGAATAGTCATCAGAGCTCATGAATGGCAGAAGTAGGTCCAATGGAATCTCTATGGTCTCTAGATGAGCCTCAGATTCCTTGGGTTCCTCAAATGGGAACTCCTTTTTGTCTAGAGGACGTCCCATGATGTCTTCCTCACTGAGATTCACGTCCTCCTTCTCCTCTCTAGGTTCAGCCACACGAAGTAAGGTTATGGCCTTGCACTCTCTTTTTGGATTCTCTTCTATATTGCTTAGGAGAGTACTAGGAGGAGTTTCAGTGACTCTTTTACTCAGCTGGCCCACCTGTGCCTCCAAATTTCTAATAGAGGACCTTGTTTCATTCATGAAATTGAGAGTGGCCTTAGATAAATTAGAGACTATGTTTGCTAAGTTAGATGAGTTCTGCTCAAAATTCTCTGTCTGTTGGTGAGAGGATGATGGAAAAGGCTTGCTATTGCTAAACATGTTTCTTCCACCATTATTAAAGCCTTGTTGAGGCTTTTGTTGATCCTTCCATGAGAAATTTGGATGATTTCTCCATGAGGGATTATAGGTGTTTCCATAGGCTTCACCCATGTAATTCACCTCTGCCATTGCAGGGTTCTCAAGATCGTAAGCTTCTTCTTCAGAAGATGCTTCTTTAGTACTGTTGGATGCATTTTGCAAACCATTCAGACTCTGAGAAATCATATTGACTTGCTGAGTCAACATTTTATTCTGAGCCAATATGGCATTCGGAGCATCAATTTCAAGAACTCCCTTCCTCTGAGGCGTCCCATTACTCACAGGATTCCTTTCAGAGGTGTACATGAACTGGTTATTTGCAACCATTTTAATGAGTTCCTGAGCTTCTGCAGGTGTTTTCTTCAGGTGAATAAATCCACCTGTAGAATGGTCCAATGACATCTTAGACAATTCAGACAGACCATTATAGAATATATCCAGGATGGTCCATTTTGAAAGCATGTCAGAAGGACACTTTTTGGTCAGTTGCTTGTATCTTTCCCAAGCTTCATAGAGGGATTCCCCTTCTTTCTGCCTGAAGATTTGAACATACACTCTAAGCTTGTTCCGCTTTTGAGGAGGAAAGAATTTGGCTAAGAAAGCCGTGACCAGCTTATCCCAAGGGTTCAGGCTATCTCTAGGTTGAGAATCCAACCATATTCTAGCTCTATCTCTTACAACAAAAGGGAAAAGAATAAGCTTATAGACCTGGGATCAACTCCATTGGTCTTAACAGTATCACAGATCTGCAAGAATTCAGTTAAGAACTGAAAAGGATCTTCTGATGGAAGTCCATAAAACTTGCAATTCTGTTGCATTAAAGAAACTAATTGAGGCTTTTTCTCAAAGTTGTTTGCTCCAATGGCAGGGATTGAGATGCTTCTTCCATGGAAGTTAGAATTTGGTGCAGTAAAGTCACCAAGCATCTTCCTTGCATTGTTGTTGGGTTCGGCCATTACTTCTTTTTTGAGATTCTCTGTAAGGTTTTCTCTGGATTATTGTGCTTTAGCTTCTCTTAGCTTCTTCATCAGAGTCCTTTCAGGTTCAGGATCTGCTTCAACAAGAATGTCATTGTCCTTGCTCCTGCTCATATGAAAAAGAAGAGAACATAAAAGGAAGAGGAATCCTCTATGTCACAGTATAGAGATTCCTTTATGTGAGTAGAAAAAGAAAAGAATAGAAGAATGATGTAGAGAGAAGAAGAAAAATCCGAACACAGAGAAAAGAGAAGGTTCGAATTATGAGTAGAAGAGAAGTGTTAGTAGATAAATAAAATAAATAGAAAGATATGAGAGGGAAAGAATTTTGAAAATAATTAAAAGGAAAAGGAAAATATTTTTGTTTTTATTTTAAAATTTAGTTAGATTTCGAAAATGAAGAGAAGAAATAAAATTAAAATTAAAATTTGAAACAATTAGTTAATTAAAAGAATTTTGAAAAAGGATGATGAGTTTTCAAAAATTAGAGAGAGAAAATTAGTTAGGTGCTTTTGAAAAAAAATAAGAATTTTAAAATCAAACAAAAAGTTTAGTTAATTGAAAAAGATTTGAAAATCAATTTTGAAAAGATAAGAAGTTAGAAAAAGATATGATTTGAAAAAGATATGTTTGAAAAGATATGATTGAAATTTATTTTGAAAAAGATTTGAAAAAATTTTTAGAAAAATTTGATTTTGAAAATTAAAGTTAATGACTTGACTAACAAGAAACTAAAAGATATGATTCTAGAATTTAAAGGTTGAACCTTTCTTAATAAGAAAGTAACAAACTTGAAATTTTTGAATCAATCACATTAATTGTTAGTAAAGTTTTTGAAAATTTGAAATGAAAATAAGAAAAAGATTTTGAAAATCAAATTTTTTTTTAATTTTTTGAAAAACATGAAAGAAAAGATGAAAAAAGTTTGATTTTTGAAAAAAGTTTTGAAAAGATAGGATTTTTGAAATTGAAATCTTGACTTGACTAACAAGAAACAACTTATTTTAAAAATTTTTGACTAAGTCAACCCAAAGATTTCGAAATTTATGAGTGAAATAAGGAAAAGATATTTTTTATTTTTTTAATTTTTAATGAGGTGAGAGAAAATACAAAAATAACTCAAAACATGAAAATTTTGGATCAAAACCAATGATGCATGCAAGAACACTTTGAATGTCAAGATGAACACCAAGAACACTCTAAGATCATGATGAACATCAAGAACTTATTTTTGAAAAATTTTCAAGAAAAGAAAGACATGCAAGACACAAAACTTAGAAATTTTTCATGTTTAGACACTATGAATTCAAAAATGCATATGAAAAATAAGAAAAGACACAACAAGAAAATTTAAAGATCAAACAATGAGACTTACCAAGAACAACTTGAAGATCATGAAAAACACCATGCATGAGTTTTCAAAAATTTTTAGGAAAAATTAAAAACATGCAATTGATACCAAACTTAAAATTTGACACTAGACTCAAATAAGAAACACAAAATATTTTTGATTTTATGATTTTATAATTTTTTTTGGTATTTTTTTATATTTTTTCCAATATTATTATGGGAAAAAGAAAATAAGGAATTCAAAATTCTTAATGAGAATTCCAGGAATCATGCAATGTTAGTCTAAAGCTCCGGTCCAGGAATTAGACATGGCTTATTAGCCAGCCAAGCTTTAAGTGAAAGCTTCGGTCCAAAACACTAGACATGGCCAATGGCCAGCCAAGCTTTAGCAGAACATTGTATGCAATAGCTATGTGTGTAACTACCAAATTGGTGGGAATCAACTAACATGCTTTTGCATTCATAAGTGGAAGCCTTAGTCCAACAGAATTAGACATGGCTTTACAGCCAACCAGGCTTCAACATATCATCATGAAACTTTAGAATTCATTCTTAAAAATTCTGAAGAACAAAATAATTTTTTGTATTTCGAAAATAAAAATAAAAAGCTTAAACATAAAATAAAAATTACCAAATCTAAGCAACAAGATGAACCGTCAGTTGTCCAAACTCGAACAATCCCCGGCAACGACGCCAAAAACTTGGTGCACGAAATTGTGATCTCAATAGCGCCAACAACTTGGTATGCACAATTGTAATCTCAACTCTTTTTCACAACTTCACACAACTAACCAGCAAGTGCACTGAGTCGTCCAAGTAATAAACCTTACGTGAGTAAGGGTCGATCCTACGGAGATTGTCGGCTTGAAGCAAGCTATGGTCATCTTCTAAATCTCAGTCAGGCGGATTCAAATGGTTATGAATTTTTCATAATTAAAAGATAAATAAACATAAAATAAAGATAGAGATACTTATGTAATTCATTGGTAGGAATTTCAGATAAGCGTATGGAGATGCGTTGTTCCTTCTAAATCTCTGCTTTCCTACTACCTTCATCCAATCCTTCATACTCCTTTCTATGGCAAGCTGTATGTTGGGGGATCACCGTTATCAATGGCTACCGTCTGTCGTCTCAGTGAAAATGGTCCAAATGTGTTGTCACCGCACGGCTAATCATCTGTCGGTTCTCACTCATGTTGGAATAGGATCCATTGATCCTTTTGCGTATGTCACTATGCCCAACACTTGCGAGTTTGAAGCTCGTCACAGTCATCCCATCCCAGATCCTACTCAGAATACCACAGACAAGGTTTAGACTTTTCGAATCTCAAGAATGCTGCCAATTCATTCTAGCTTATACCACAAAGACTCTGATCGTGAACCAGAAGGCTAAAGATATGCATTCAAGCTTGTTTGCATGTAGAACGGGAATGTTTGTCAGACACGCGTTCATAAGTGAGAATGGTGATGAGCATCACATAATCATCATGTTCATCATGTTCTTGTGTGCGAACGAATATCTTAGAACAGGAATAAGCATGAATTGAATAGAAAGTAGTAGTAATTGCATTAATACTCGAGGAACAGCAGAGCTCCACACCTTAATCTATGGTGTGTAGAAACTCCACTGTTGAAAATACATAAGTGATGATGGTCCAGGCATGGCCATGAGGCCAGCCCCTAATGTCTAAGATAGCATAAAACTGATCAAAGATCCCAGCATGAAAATACAATAGGAAAAAGTCCTATTTATACTAGACTAGTTACTAGGGTTTACAGAAATAAGTAAATGATGCAGAAATCCACTTCCGGGCCCACGTGGTGTGTGCTTGGGCTGAGCATTGAAGCTTTCACGTGTAGAGACTTCTCTTGGAGTTAAACGCCAGTTTACAGCCTGTTTTTGGGCATTTAACTCTAGCTTGTAACTTGTTTCTGGCGTTTAACACCAGAATAGGGCAGGGAGTTGGCGTTTGAACGCCAATTTGCGTTGTTAAAACTCGAGCAAAGTATGGACGATTATATATTTCTGGAAAGCCCTGGATGTCTACTTTCTAACGCAATTAAGAGTGCACCATTTGGGTTTTGGTAGCTCCAAAAATTCCATTTCGAGTGCAGGAAGATCAGAATCCAACAGCATCAGCAGTCCTTTTTCAGCCTCTGAATCAGATTTTTGCTCAGGTCCCTCAATTTCAGCCAAAAAATACCTGAAATCATAGAAAAACACACAAACTCATAGTAAAGTCCAGAAATATGATTTTTGCATAAAAACTAAGAAAAATATACTAAAAAGTGAATAAAACATACTAAAAACTATGTAAAAACAATGCCAAAAAGCGTATAAATTATCCGCTCATCATGGATCATTAGTGACTTGAAGGGGATTAGTCCAACCAAGTGTATGCACAAGATCCTCCTTGAAGATGATGCTAAACCAGTTGTGCAACCACAAAGGAGACTCAATCCAACCATGAAAGAAGTGGTCCAAAAAGAGGTAATGAAATTATTGGAAGCAGGTATTATTTACCCTATTTCTGACAGTCCTTGGGTAAGTCATGTGCAGGTAGTTCCCAAGAAAGGAGGGATGACAATGATCAAGAATGAAAAGAATGAGCTTATTCCTACAAGGACAGTCACATGATGGAGAATGTGTATAGACTACAGGAGGCTCAACACTGCTAGAAGGAAGGATCATTTCCCCTACCTTTTATTGATCAGATGCTTGAGAGGTTAGCTGGTCATGCTTTTTATTGTTTTCCAGATGGATATTCTGGATATAATCAAATTGCAGTGAACCCTCAAGATCAAGAGAAGACAGCATTCACATGCCCCTTTGGAGTGTTTGCCTACAGGAGAATGCCATTTGGACTCTGTAATGCTCCAGCAACTTTTCAGAGGTGTATGCTTTCAATTTTTTTCTGATATGGTTGAAAAATTCATTGAGGTATTTATGGATGACTTTTCTGTTTTTAGTAATTCTTTTGAATCCTACCTTAAGCATTTATCTCTTGTCTTGAAACGGTGTCAAGAATCAAACCTTGTTTTAAATTGGGAAAAATGTCATTTTATGGTTACATAAGGTATTGTTATTGGGCACCGGATTTCAAGTAAGGGGATTGAGGTTGTCAGAGGAAAGGTAGAGGTAATTGAAAAATTACCACCACCAACTAATGTTAAAGCAGTCAGGAGTTTCTTGGGTCATGCAGGATTTTATAGAAGATTTATAAAAAAATTTTCTAAAATTCCAAAACCATTGAGCAACCTGTTAGTTGTTGATGTTCCTTTTATCTTTGATTCTGATTTCCTGCATGCTTTTGAAACTCTGAAAGCAAACCTTACCTCTGCTCCCATTATAGCCCCCTGGTGGACGAAATTGTGATTCAACATTCTTAAGTTGTATAAATTTTATTCTATCTTTTGAGCTTTGGCATATACCCTTAGGGCACTGTTTATTTTCTTCACAACTCCGTTCAACTAACCAGCAAGTGTACTGGGTCGTCCAAGTAATAACCTTACGTGAGTAAGGGTCGAATCCACAGAGATTGTTGGTATGAAGCAAGCTATGGTCACCTTGTAAATCTCAGTTAGGGAGATTAAAGAGTAATTGTGATTATCATTAAATAAAAAGGAATAATAAAAGGGATAGAAATACTTATGTAGATTCATTGGTAGGAATTTCAGATAAGCGGAATGAAGATGCTGTAGAGCTCTCGGACGCCTGCTCTCCTATTCCTTCCACCCAATCCTTCTTAATCCTTTCCATGGCAAGCTTTGTATAGGGGTTCACCATCAGCTGTGGCTACTTTCATCCTCTCGTGGAAATATCCTATGCGGCTGTCACTCGCACAGCTAACCAGTCTGGAGGCATCACCCATGGTTGATAGCTACATCCCATCCTCGCAGTGAAAGCTAATGCTCACGTACTCTGTCACAGTACGGCCAATCACCGGTTGGTTCCCTCCCCTACTGGAATAGAATCCATTGATTCTTTTGCGTTGTCACTACGCCCAGCAGGTTACAGGTTTGAAGCACGTCACAGTCATTTATTACCGGAATCCTACTCGGACACCACAGACAAGGTAGACTTTCCGGATTCCCAGGATCCTACTCGGAACACCACAGACAAGGTTGGACTTTCCGGATCCTCATAAATGGCGCCATCCATCTAGCTTATACCACGAAGATTCTGTTGGGGAATCTAAGAGATACACATTCAAGCTCTGTTACATGTAGAACGAAAGTGGTTGTCAATCACGCGCGCTCATAAGTGAGAATAATAATGAGGGTTATCTAACTCATCACATTCATCATGTTCTTGGGTACGAATGAATATCTTGGAATAAGAATAAAAGAGGAATTGAATAAAAGAAAGTAGAACTTCATTAATTTTTGAGGTACAGCAGAGCTCCACACCCTTAATCTATGGTGTGCAGAAACTCCACCGTTGAAAATACATAAGCAAAAGGTTCAGGCATGGCCGAATGGCCAGCCCCCAAAACGTGATCAATGATCCCCTAAGATGAAGATTAAAGCAAAACTGAGATCAAAGATGTCTAATACAATAGATAAATGTCCTATATATACTAGACTAGCTCCTAGGGTTTACATGAGTAAGTAATTGATGCATAAATCCACTTCCGGGGCCCACTTGGTGTGTGCTTGGGCTGAGCTTGATCAATCCACGAGCTGAGGCTTCTCTTGGAGTTGAACTTCGAGTTATGATGTGTTTTGGGCGTTTAACTCCGGATCATGACGTTTTTCTGGCGTTTAACTCCAGACAGCAGCATGAACTTGGCGTTTAACGCCAAGTTACGTCGTCATTCTTCGAATAAAGTATGGACTATTATATATTGCTGGAAAGCCCTGGATGTCTACTTTCCAACGCCGTTGAGAGCGCGCCATTTGGAGTTCTGTAGCTTCAGAAAATCCATTTCGAGTGTAGGGAGGTCAGAATCCAACAGCATTAGCAGTCCTTTTGTCAGCCTTCTTCAGAGTTTTGCTCAAATCCCTCAATTTCAGCCAGAATTTACCTGAAATCAAAGAAAAACACACAAACTCATAGTAAAGTCCAGAAATGTGAATTTAACATAAAAACTAAGGAAAACATCCCTAAAAGTAGCTTAAACTTACTAAAAACTATATAAAAACAATGCCAAAAAGCGTATAAATTATCCGCTCATCACAACACCAAACTTAAATTGTTGCTTGTCCCCAAGCAACTGAAAATCAAATAGGATAAAAAGAAGAGAATATACTATAAAGTCCAAAATATGAATGAATATTAATTTAATTACATGAGCGGGACTTGTAGCTTTTTGCTTCTGCACAGTTTTGGCATCTCACTTTTTCCTTTGAAGTTCAGAGTGATTGGCTTCTCTAGGAACTTTAGAATTTTAGATAGTGTTACTGACTTTCCTAGTTAAGCATGTTGATTCTTGAACACAGCTACTTATGAGTCTTGGCTGTGGCCCTAAGCACTTTGTCTTCCAGTATTACCACCGGATACACAAATGCCACAGACACATAACTGGGTGAACCTTTTCAGATTGTGACTCAGCTTTGCTAAAGTCCCCAGTTAGTGGTGTCCAGAGCTCTTAAGCACACTCTTTTGCTTTGGATCACGACTTTAACCACTCAGTCTCAAGCTTTTCACTTGGACCTTCATGACACAAGCACATGGTTAGGGACAGCTTGGTTTAGCCGCTTAGGCCTGGATTTTAATTTCCTTGGGCCCTCCTATCCATTGATGCTCAAAGCCTTGGATCCTTTTTTTTTTTTTTTTACCCTTGCCTTTTGGTTTTAAGGGCTATTGGTTTTTTCTACTGCTCCTTCTTTTTCTATATACTCTTTTTAGCTCCATTTTTTTTTTTCGAATGCTTCTTCTTTTTCACTGCTTTTTCTTGCTTCAAGAATCAATTTCATGATGTTTTTCAGATCATCAATAACATTTCTCTTTGTTCATCATTCTTTCAAGAGCCAACAATTTTAACACTCATAAACAACAAGATTCAAAGACATATGCACTGTTCATTCATTCATTCAGAAAACAAAAAGCATTGTCACCACATCAATATAATTAAACTAAATTCAATAATAATTTCGAAAATTATGTACTTCTTGTTCTTTTGAATTAAAACATTTTTCTTTTAAGAGAGGTGAAGGATTAATGGAATTTATTCATAGCTTTAAGGCATGGTTACATACTAATGATCATGAAATAAAGACACAGAACATATATAAACACAATAATTAAAAACCGAAAACAGAAAGAAATAAAGAACAAGGAATGAATCCACCTGAGTGAAGGTGGCGCCTTCTTGAAGGTCCAATGGTGCTCTTTGAGCTTTTTTTTGTCTCTTCCTTGCCTTTGTTGCTCCTCCCTCATTGCTTTTTGCTCTTCTCTTATTTCTTGGAGAATGATGGAGTGCTCATGATGTTCCACCCTTAGTTGCTTCCAATATTTGTGTGGAGGATAACTTATCCCCTGAGGTATCTCAGGGATCTCTTGATTTGCAGCCACATGTTCTACCACTGAGCTATGACGGCTTATATTTTTAGTCTTTCCATCTCCCATAACTCAGAGGTGGAAGCTTTTGTCTTCCCTTTGAGGTTTCTCTGGCCTTAGGTGCCATTAATGGTAACGAAAAAGCAAAAAAGCTATGCTTTTACCACACCAAACTTAAAATATTGCTCGCCCTCGAGCAAGAGAAGAAGAAAGAAGAGAAGAAGAAGAAGAAGAAAAATGGGGGTGAGTGAGGGGAGAAGGATTCGGCTATATGGGTGGGATTGGGTGGGAAAGAATTTTGAATTTTGAAGGTGAGTGGGGTTTATGGAAAAGGGTGAGTGGTGAATGAAAAACAAAAGGGATGACCATGAATGGGGAGAGAGAGAGGGCGAGGTAGGTGGGGATCCTGTGAGGTTCACAGATCCTGAGGTGATCCTGTGGGGGTCCACAGATCCTGAGGTGTCAAGGAACTCCATCCTTGCACCAAATAGGCATGTAAAATGCCTTCATGCATCATTCTGGCGTTCAAACGCCCATTGATGCACGTTCTGGGCGTTAAACGCCCATGTGATGCTTGTTTCTGGCGTTGAACGCCAGTTTCAAGCTTGTTTCTGGCGTTCAGCGCCAGATTGTCCTCTGTGTGCGCATCCTGGCGTTAAACGCCAGGATGTAGCTTGTTTTGGGCGTTCAGCGCCAGAATGGTGCTCTGTTCTGGCGTTGAACGCCGGCCAGATGCACCTTCTGGGCGTTGAACGCCAGCCCGTGCGTCCTCCAGGGTAAAAATTTTTTTTCTTCTGTTTTTGACTCTGTTTTTAATTTTTTTGATTTTTTTCGTGACTCCTCATGATCATGTACCTAATAAAACACAAAAATAACAAAGAAACAAAATAAAATAAAATTAGATAAATAAAATTGGGTTGCCTCCCAACAAGCGCTTCTTTAGTGTCAATAGCTTGACAGTGGCTCTCATGGAGCCACAAGGTGATCAGGTCAACTTAAGTGTGGTATTCCCAACACCAAACTTAGAATTTGGATATGGGGTTTGGACACCAAACTTAGAGTTTGGTTGTGGCTTCACAACACCAAACTTAGAGTTTGACTGTGTGGGCTCTTCTTGACTCTGAACTGAGAGAAGCTCTTCATGCTTACTCTCTTTTGTCACAGAGGGATGGCCATGTGCCTGAAACACAAGGTAGTCCCCATTCAATTGAAGGACTAACTCACCTCTGTTGACATCTATCACAGCTCCTGCTGTGGCTAGGAAAGGTCTTCCTAGGATGATGCATTCATCATCTTCCTTCCTAGTGTCTAGGATTATGAAATCAGTAGGGATGTAAAGGCCTTCAACCTGTACTAGCACGTCCTCTACTATTCCATAAGCTTGTCTTATGGACTTATCTGCCAATTGTAATGAGAACAAGGCAGGTTGTACCTCAATGATTCCCAGCTTCTCCATTACAGAGAGTGGCATAAGATTTATTCCTGACCCAAGATCACATAGAGCTTTTTCAAAGCTCATGGTACCAATGGTGCAAGGTATTAAGAATTTGCCAGGATCTTGTTTCTTTTGAGGTAGAGTTTTCTGAATCCAAGTATCTAGTTCACCAATGAGCAAGGGAGGTTCTCTTTCCCAAGTCTCATTACCAAACAGCTTGGCATTCAGCTTCATGATAGCTCCTAAATATTGAGCAACTTGCTCTCCAGTTACATCTTCATCCTCTTCAGAGGATGAATATTCTTCAGAGCTCATGAATGGCAGAAGGAGATTTAAAGGAATCTCTATGGTCTCTAGATGAGCCTCAGATTCTTCAGGATCCTTAATAGGAAACTCCTTCTTGCTTGAGGAACGTCCCAGGAGGTCTTCCTCACTAGGATTTTCGTCCTCCTCCTCCCCTATGCATTCGGCCACTTTGATCAAATCAATTGCCTTGCACTCTCCTTTTGGATTCTCTTCTGTATTGCTTGGGAGAATACTGGGAGGAGTTTCAATGACTTTCTTACTCAGCTGGCCCACTTGTGCCTCCAAATTTCTAATGGAGTATCTTGTTTCATTCATGAAACTAAAAGTGGCCTTTGACAGATCAGAGACTATATTGGCTAAATTGGAATTGTTTTGTTCAGAGTTCTCTGTCTGTTGCTGAGAAGATGATGGATATGGCTTACTATTGTTCAGCCTGTTGCATCCACCATTGTTAAAACCTTGTTGAGGTTTTTGCTGATCCTTCCAGGAGAAATTTGGATGATTTCTCCATGATGAGTTATAGGTGTTTCCATAGGGTTCACCTAAGTAGTTAACCTCTGCCATGGCAGGGTTCTCAGGATCATAAGCTTCTTCAGAAGCTGCCTCTCTAGTACTGTTGGATGCATGTTGCAATCCATTCAGATTTTGAGAGATTATGTTGACCTGTTGAGTCAACATTTTGTTCTGAGCCAATATGGCATTCAGAGCATCAATTTCAAGAACTCCTTTCTTCTGAGGTACCCCATTGTTCACGGAATTCCTCTCAGAGGTGTACATAAACTGGTTGTTTGCAACCATGTCAATGAGTTCTTGAGCCTCTTCAGGCGTTTTCTTCAGGTGAATAGATCCACCTGCAGAATGGTCCAATGACATTTTCGAAAATTCAGAGAGACCATAATAGAATATATCTAATATGGTCCATTCTGAAAATATGTCAGATGGACATCTCTTGGTCAGCTGCTTGTATCTTTCCCAAGCTTCATAGAGGGATTCACCATCTTTTTGTTTGAAGGTTTGAACATCCACTCTCAGCTTGCTCAGCTTTTGAGGAGGAAAGAATTTATCCAAGAATGCAGTGACAAGCTTATCCCATGAGTCCAGGCTATCCTTGGGTTGTGAATCCAACCATACTCTAGCTCTGTCTCTTACAGCAAAAGGGAAAAGCAAGAGTCTGTAGACTTCAGGATTAACTCCATTTGTCTTTACAGTGTCACAGATCTGCAAGAACTCAGTTAAAAACTGGTAAGGATCTTCAGATGGAAGTCCATAAAACTTGCAGTTTTGTTGCGTTAAAGCAACTAGTTGAGGCTTAAGCTCAAAGTTATTGGCTCCAATGGCAGGAATGGAGATGCTTCTTCCATCAAATTTGGACGTTGGTTTTGTGAAGTCACCAAGCATTCTCCTTGCATTATTATTATTATTTTCGGCTGCCATGTCCTTCTCCTGTTCGAAAATTTCTGAAAGGTTGTTTCTCTTAAAGATGTTTTTGGATTGTTGTAATTTAGCTTCTCTTAATTTTCTCTTCAGAGTCCTTTCAGGTTCTGGATCAATTTCAACAAGAGTGCCTTTATCCTTGTTCCTGCTCATATGAAAGAGAAGAAAACAAGAAAAGAAAGAGGAATCCTCTATGTCACAGTATAGAGATTCCTTTATGTTAGTAGAAAAAGAAGGGGGTAGAAGAAGAGTGGAAGAAAAGAAACACAACTGTGAGGATGGCAGAGATGTGAGATGAGATGTTAGGATATGAATGAAGAGAGGTGAAGAGAAGTGTTAGTAATTAAATAATTAAATAGAAGAAGAAAAGAGAAGAGAGATTTCGAAATTAATTTTGAAAAAGAGGTTAGTGTTTTTCGAAAATATTAAAATTAAAACATGAAGCAATTAATTAATTAAAAAGAATTTTTGAAAAAGGGATGAGATATTTTCGAAAATTAGAAGAGGGAAAAGTAGTTAGGTGGTTTTGAAAAAGGATAAGAAACAAACAAAAAGTTAGTTAGTTGATTGAAAAAGATTTGAAATCAAAATTGAAAAAGATAAGAAGATAGTAAGTTAGATAAGATATTTTAAAATTAAATTTTGAAAAAGATAAAATTTTAAAAAAGATAAAATAAAAGATAAAAAGATTTAATTCAAAAATTTTGAAATTATTTACTTCACTAACAAGAAACTACAAGATAAGATTCTAGAATTTAAAGATTGAACCTTTCTTAACAAGAAAGTAACAAACTTCAAATTTTTGAACCAATCACATTAATTATTAGTGAATTTTCGAAAATTACATATAAAGATAAGAAAAAGATTTTGAAAATAATTTGAAAAAGATTTTTGAAATTTTCGAAAAATAGAAAAAATTGAAAAAGATATGATTTTTGAAAAAGATTTTAAAAAAAATAAGATTTTTAAAATTGAAATTTTGACTTGACTTGTAAGAAACAACTAATTTTGAAAATTTTTGACCAAGTCAATCCCAAAATTTCGAAATTTTGGAGGGAAATAAGGAAAAGATATTTTTGATTTTTAAATTTTTAAGGAAAAACACAAAAAATGACCCAAAACATGAAAATTTTGGATCAAGACACAAGATGCATGCAAGAATGCTATGAATGTCAAGATGAACACCAAGAACACTTTGAAGATCATGATGAACATCAAGAACACAATTTTGAAAAATTTTTGATGCAAAGAAAACATGCAAGACACCAAACTTAGAAATCTTTAATGCTTGGAAAATATGAATGCAAAAATGCACATGAAAAACAAGAAAAGACACAAAACAAGAAATCATCAAGATCAAACAAGAAGACTTGTCAAGAACAACTTGAAGATCATGAAGAACACTATGAATGCATGGAATTTTCGAAAAAAATGCAAGAAAAATTTTTAAAGCATGCAATTGACACCAAACTTAAAAATCAACATAGGATTCAAACAAGAAACATAAAATATTTTTGATTTTTATGATTTTATGATTTTTTTGTATTTTTATTAATATTTTTCGAAAATAATGTTTTGAAAAACGAAAAATAAAAAGAAAAATTTTGAAAAAGATTTTTTGAAAAGAAAATTACCTAATCTGAGCAACAAGATGAACCGTCAGTTGTCCATACTCGAACAATCCCCGGCAACGGCGCCAAAAACTTGGTGGACGAAATTGTGATTCAACATTCTTAAGTTGTATAAATTTTATTCTATCTTTTGAGCTTTGGCATATACCCTTAGGGCACTGTTTATTTTCTTCACAACTCCGTTCAACTAACCAGCAAGTGTACTGGGTCGTCCAAGTAATAACCTTACGTGAGTAAGGGTCGAATCCACAGAGATTGTTGGTATGAAGCAAGCTATGGTCACCTTGTAAATCTCAGTTAGGGAGATTAAAGAGTAATTGTGATTATCATTAAATAAAAAGGAATAATAAAAGGGATAGAAATACTTATGTAGATTCATTGGTAGGAATTTCAGATAAGCGGAATGAAGATGCTGTAGAGCTCTCGGACGCCTGCTCTCCTATTCCTTCCACCCAATCCTTCTTAATCCTTTCCATGGCAAGCTTTGTATAGGGGTTCACCATCAGCTGTGGCTACTTTCATCCTCTCGGGGAAATATCCTATGCGGCTGTCACTCGCACAGCTAACCAGTCTGGAGGCATCACCCATGGTTGATAGCTACATCCCATCCTCGTAGTGAAAGCTAATGCTCACGTACTCTGTCACAGTACGGCCAATCACCGGTTGGTTCCCTCCCCTACTGGAATAGAATCCATTGATTCTTTTGCGTTGTCACTACGCCCAGCAGGTTACAGGTTTGAAGCACGTCACAGTCATTCATTACCGGAATCCTACTCGGACACCACAGACAAGGTAGACTTTCCGGATTCCCAGGATCCTACTCGGAACACCACAGACAAGGTTGGACTTTCCGGATCCTCATAAATGCCGCCATCCATCTAGCTTATACCACGAAGATTCTGTTGGGGAATCTAAGAGATACACATTCAAGCTCTGTTACATGTAGAACGAAAGTGGTTGTCAATCACGCGCGCTCATAAGTGAGAATAATAATGAGGGTTATCTAACTCATCACATTCATCATGTTCTTGGGTACGAATGAATATCTTGGAATAAGAATAAAAGAGGAATTGAATAAAAGAAAGTAGAACTTCATTAATCTTTGAGGTACAGCAGAGCTCCACACCCTTAATCTATGGTGTGCAGAAACTCCACCGTTGAAAATACATAAGCAAAAGGTTCAGGCATGGCCGAATGGCCAGCCCCCAAAACGTGATCAATGATCCCCTAAGATGAAGATTAAAGCAAAACTGAGATCAAAGATGTCTAATACAATAGATAAATGTCCTATATATACTAGACTAGCTCCTAGGGTTTACATGAGTAAGTAATTGATGCATAAATCCACTTCCGGGGCCCACTTGGTGTGTGCTTGGGCTGAGCTTGATCAATCCACGAGCTGAGGCTTCTCTTGGAGTTGAACTTCGAGTTATGATGTGTTTTGGGCGTTTAACTCCGGATCATGACGTTTTTCTGGCGTTTAACTCCAGACAGCAGCATGAACTTGGCGTTTAACGCCAAGTTACGTCGTCATTCTTCGAATAAAGTATGGACTATTATATATTGCTGGAAAGCCCTGGATGTCTACTTTCCAACGCCGTTGAGAGCGCGCCATTTGGAGTTCTGTAGCTCCAGAAAATCCATTTCGAGTGCAGGGAGGTCAAAATCCAACAGCATTAGCAGTCCTTTTGTCAGCCTTCTTCAGAGTTTTGCTCAAATCCCTCAATTTCAGCCAGAATTTACCTGAAATCAAAGAAAAACACACAAACTCATAGTAAAATCCAGAAATGTGAATTTAACATAAAAACTAAGGAAAACATCCCTAAAAGTAGCTTAAACTTACTAAAAACTATATAAAAACAATGCCAAAAAGCGTATAAATTATCCGCTCATCACCCCCCTGACTGGGATTTACCATTTGAATTGATGTGTGATGCCAGTGACTTTGCTATAGGAGCTGTTTTAGGACAGAGGCATGGTAAGCTTATACATGTCATTTACTATGCCAGTCGTGTGTTGAATGATGCCCAAAAGAGTTACACAACTACAGAAAAGGAATTATTGGCTATTGTGTATGCTGTTGATAAGTTTAGGTCCTATTTAATTAGTTCCAAGGTTATTGTTTATACTGACTATGCTGCTTTGAAGTACCTTCTAACCAAGCAGGACTCTAAACCAAGATTAATCAGATGAGTGTTGCTCCTTCAGGAGTTTGATATTGAAATAAAAGACAGAAAAGGGACAAAAAATCATGTAGCTGACCATCTCTCCAGAATTGAGCCTGAAGCAGGAGTACAACCACCCACAGCTGTGACTAAGACATTTCTGGATGAGCAATTGTTCCTCATTCAGCATGCTCCATGGTTTGTAGACATTGCAAATTACAAAGCCATGAATTATATTCCAAGGGAGTACAGTATACAACAAGTAAAGAAGCTATTGACTGATGCAAAGTACTACATTTGGGAAGAACCATACCTTTTTAAAAGGTGTTCAGATGGTATCATCCAGAGATGTATCCCAGATGAATAAACACGGCAGATTCTTTGGCACTATCATGGTTCTGATTATGGAGGCCACTTTGGTGGTGAAAGGACAGCTAGAAAGGTCCTTCAGAGCGGGTTTTACTGGCCGACTCTCTTCAGAGATTCAAGAGAATTTGTGAAGCACTGTGACAGATGCGAAAAAGCCACGAATCTCCCTGACAACCATGAAATACCACAGCAGGGAATTCTTGAGGTTGAGTTATTTTTTATGTGTGGGGTATTAATTTCATGGGACCTTTCCCACCCTCAAATTCAAACAACTATATCCTAGTGGCAGTCGATTATGTGTACAAGTGGGTGGAAGCTGTGGCTCTACCCACCAATGATGCCAAGGGGGTAATGAGTTTTCTTCAGAGATATATCTTTAGCCGGTTTGGTATTCCAAGGACACTCATTAGTGATAGAGGAAGTCACTTCTGTAACAGACAGCTGGACTCTCTTCTGCAGAGATATGGAGTCCATCATAAAGTGGCAACCCCCTATCACCCTCAGACAAGTGGACAGGTTGAAGTTTCCAACAGGGAACTTAAGAGGATTCTAGAGAAGATCGTCAGTGTTTCAAGAAAGGACTGGTCTAGGAGGCTTGATGATGCTCTCTGGGCATACTGGATAGCATACAAGACTCCCATTGGCTTGTCTCCTTATCAGTTGGTCTATGGCAATGCCTGTCACTTGCCAGTTGAGCTGGAGCATAAAACTTATTGGGCAATCAGGTATCTGAATCTTGATTCAGAAGCTGCAGGAATTAAGTGAATGCTTCAGTTGAATGAGCTTGATGAATTTAGATATTCAACTTATGAGAATGCCAAGCTCTATAAAGAGAGAACCAAGTTATTGCATGACAAGAAGATTGCCATCAGAGTCTTTGAGCCAGGACAGATAGTGCTTCTATATAATTCAAGGCTCAAACTCTTTCTCGAGAAGCTAAAATCCTGGTGGTCAGAACTGTTTGTGGTTACCAGAGCTTCACCATATGGTCATGTGGAAATATAGGAAGAAAATTCTGATAGAAAATTTACAGTGAATAGCCAGAGGTTGAAGCACTATCTTGGAGGTGAAATCGATCGCCAGAGGTCTGCTCATCTACTGAATTAGTAGAACTGACCGTCAAGCTAGTCACGTTAAAGAAGCGCTTGTCGGGAAGCAACCCGATAATTTCGTATCCTTTTTGTAGTAGTGGTTTCTTATTTATTTGATTTCTATTGAGCTTTTACTGTTTTTTTTTTCGATTTACGTGTGTTCTGATCATGCAGCTATTTTAGAATAGGAACTGAAAAAAAAGAGGAAGAAAATAGGCCGAAAGTTGTGTCGGAGTGGTGCTGAAAGCGTGCCTTATGCACAAGCAAGACCACGCGTACGCATCAAAGACGCATACGCGTCGTTTGCGCAATTGCCAGACCATGCGTAAGCGTCCTTGACGCGTACGCGTGACCCTGGAAATCGGTGTAAATAGGTGTTTGGCCAGAGAGTTGTGATGGCTTGGGGCTGGAATTGTGCTAGAAGCACAATCTTCATCACGCGTACGCGTCCCTGATGCGTGCGTGTCATTTTCATTGTATCCTCATCCATGTGTGCGCGTACCTGACGCGCACGCATTGTCTATCTATCTAGCCCTCATGCGCATCAACCCGAGAGTTGTGCGTTCACGGGGCTGTCTTCGCGTGATTCGCACAAACTGAGAGCACACGTACTGTTGGACGAAATTGTGATCATCAATAATGGCTCTTTGGTATGTGCATCTGTTAACTCAGCACTTTCTTTCCACAACTTCACTCAACTAACCAGCAAGTGTACTGGGTCGTCCAAGTAATAAACCTTATGTGAGTAAGGGTCGATCCCACAGAGATTGTTGGTATGAAGCAAGCTATGGTCACCTTGTAAATCTCAGTCAGGCGGATAATAATTGATTATGGAATTTCAAAAATCAAATAATAGTAAATAAACATAAAACAAAGATAAAGTTACTCATGTAATCTAATGGTGGGAATTTCAGATAGGTGTATGGAGGTGCTGTGTTCCTTCTGAATCTCTGCTTCCCTACTTCTTCCTTCTAGTTTTTCATCATTCCTTTCTATGGCAAGCTGTATGTAGGGCATCACCGTTGTCAATGGCTACATCCCATCCTCTCAGTGAAAAAGGTCCAAATGCTCTGTCACAGCACGGCTAATCATCTGTCGGTTCTCAATCAGGTTAGAATAGAATCCAGTGATTCTTTTGCGTCTGTCACTAACGCCCAGCCATTAGGAGTTTGAAGCTCGTCACAGTCATTCAATCCCAGAATCCTACTCGAAATACCACAGACAAGGTAGACTTTCCGGATTCCCATGAATGCCACCATCAATTCTAGCTTATACCACGAAGATTCTGATTAAGGAATCCAAGAGATATGCGCCCGGTCTAAGGTAGAACGGAAGTGGTTGTCAATCACGCGCGTTCATAGGTGAGAATGATTATGAGTGTCACGGATCATCACATTCATCAAGTTGAATTGCAACGAATATCTTAGAACATGAATAAATCGAATTGGATAGAAGATAGTAGTAATTGCATTAAAGCTTGAGGTACAGCAGAGCTCCACACCCTTAATCTTTGGTGTGTAGAAACTCCACCGTTGAAAATACATAAGTGATCAAGGTTCAGGCATGGCCGAATGGCCAGCCCCCAAAACGAAAAACCAGGATGTCAAAATCCAAATATGGAACCAAGATATCTAATAGACTAGTAAAAAGTTCTATTTATACTAAACTAGCTACTAGGGTTTACAGAGGTAAGTAATTGATGCATAAATCCACTTCCGGTGCCCACTTGGTGTGTGCTTGGGCTGAGCTTGAATGTTACACATGTAGAGGCTTTTATTGGAGTTGAACGCCAAGTTGTAACGTGTTTCTGGCGTTCAACTCTGGTTCGTGACGTGTTTCTGGCGTTTGCCTCCAGAATGTAGCATGGAACTGGCGTTGAACGCCAATTTACATCGTCAAATCTCGAATAAAGTATGGAGTATTATATATTGCTGGAAAGCTCTAGATGTCTACTTTCCAAAGCCTTTAAGAGCGCGCCATTTAGAGTTCTGTAGCTCCAGAAAATCTATTTTGAGTGCAGGGAGGTCAGATTCCAACAGCATCAGCAGTCCTTTGTCAGCCTCCTATCAGAGTTTTGCTCAGATCCCTCAATTTCAGCCAAAAAATACCTGAAATCACAGAAAAACACACACACTCATAGTAAAGTCCAGAAATGTGAATTTAGTATAAAAACTAATAAAAACATCCCTAAAAGTAACTAGATCATACTAAAACTACCTAAAAACAATGCCAAAAAGCGTATAAATTATCCGCTCATCACGTACGCGTCACTTGAACTTTCTGCGACCCACGCGTACACGTGTCGTACGCGTGCATGTCACACACACCGCCTCACTTCACTAGCGCACCACCCAGATTCAATTATTCTCTCTCCCTCCCAAATCCTAATTCTCTCTTGTTCTTTTCTCCTTTTATCCTTCTTTTATCATACTAATTGTTTCTTTTTTCGTGTGTCTTTTTATGTCCCTCTCTGTTTTCAGTTCTTCTTTGCTTGAGGACAGGCAAACCTTTAAGTTTAGTGTTGACGCTTTGCTTATGACTTTTCTGTTTATTTTTAATAGCACCAAAGGGAGGTAAATCATCTTCACAGAGGAGCACAACCAGAAGAATGAGATGGCCACTAAGATAACTGAGGTGGCTGAGTTCCTTTCATTCTATAATTCCTCCTGTTCTTATTATGTTATATTCCTGTTTTCTGTTTATTGTTACTGCATGATCAGTTATATCTTCAATTCCTAAGTTTCAGTTTATTTTGCTATTTTTTATTCTGTTATCTGCTTAAATGTTGAAAAGTGTCTCATGTATTGCCCACTGAGCTTGAAATCAAAAAGAAAGAAGAAAATATGTAGTGCATAAGAAATTGGATTTAGTTTTAAGAGTAGTCTCATTTATCCAAATGTGGTGGTATTTTCTGTGACTCTGAATGCATGACATTAACAATGCATATTTAAATTTGAACTAAAGAATGTTGATGTACAAGGAACAGGAATCTAGAGAACTATTATGAATTTTCTGCAATACGTGAAAGTTTAATCCTTAAAGCAGAAGAAACAGCAAAAGAAAAATAAAAACAATGTCTAAGGCTCTGAGCATCAATGACTAGGGAGGTCAGACATGATTAAAAGCTCAAAGAGTTGTTTCCCTAGTCATATGCTTGTGGTGTGATTGTGTCAAGTAACCCTTGAGACATAACACTAAGAGTCGAGATCAATTGCATTTAACAGAGTATGCCAAAGGCTTTGAGCACCACTATCTGGGAGTAACTAAAAGAAAAATCAGAACTTAAAGAGAGTTCCTCAGTTAAGTGCTTGCGGTATTTTTGTGTCAAGTAAAGCTTGAGACAAAACATTTAAAGTCACGGCTAGGCTCAGGGTGCAAAGCACCAAAGAGAAGAGAATCAAAGAAAATTTGTTGTGTTCAAGGATTAAATTGAAGTACAAAAGATTAGAGAATTCATAATATTATCCAGATTCTAATTCGGAATGACAGTAACATCCTTCTGATTCAAAGGAGAGTGAGATGCCAAAACTATTCAGGATTGCAATTGTAAACCCCACTATAAGAAGAGACATGAGCTTAATCGAACTCTCATTCTCATGCAAATTCACATCTTAAGCCTATATTAGTTTTGGTTGCTTGAGGACAAGCAACAATTCAAGTTTTGTGTTGTGATGCGTGAGCATCTTTCCTATCTTTTCTTAGTGAATTTGCATTTAATTTGTTGAGTTTAATCAAGAATTAATTATCTTTTAGCCACTATGGATGCTACTTTGAGTCTTGTGCAATTCTATTTATTTTAGGTAGTATTGGATTGGATTTGATGGAGTTTCTGCAGAAGAAGTGAAGAAGGCAAATGATGTTGTCAACCCTGACCTCTCTGCACTTAAACCTGAATAACTCGAGCTACAAAGCTCCAATGGATGTGATTTTAGTGGCGATGAAAAGCTAACTTTCAAAGCTTTCCAACGATATATAATAGTCCATACTTCTATCCCACCAATTTGGCCAAGGCTGAAGGAGATGACCAGCAACGAGCGATGCGTGCGTGTACCTGACGTGTACACGTGACACGCAAAGAAGACCATCGACGCGTACGCGTGACATGCGCCACGTGCAGAAAAATGCTGATTGCTATAATTAATTCTGGATTAAATTTAAATTTTATTTTAAAATAGGAAAAGATATTATTTTAATTTTAGAAATTAGATTTTAAATTAATTAGGATTAGATATAAAAGAGAAAAGAAACTTCTCTTCTGGGATATATTATTCCATTTTTGATAATGTAAATTACAGTTTACCTGAATCGTAGTTTTTCTCTCTGAACCATGAGTAACTAAACCTCCACTATTAAGGTTAGGAGCTCTGTCTATTTGTATGGATTGATTCTATTGTTTTTCTATTTTAATTCATGTACAGATTTATAATTTAAGAATTGTTTTCGTTCTTTATCTTATGAATTTGGGTGGAATGAAAGTATGACCCTCTTTTTAATTGAGTTCTTGTATAACTTGGAAAAGCTCTTTACTTGAACAACAGCTTGAAAACAATTTCTCCTAAATTCTAATTATCTGTATTTAACGGGATACGTGACATATATTCTTCTTATATTTGGATAATTAGGATTTCTGTGGCATATAAACTAGAATTGAATTTCACCCTCTAATTGGAATTAATTGACCAAGGAATTGGCGGTTGATGAGAATTAGAGGAGACTAGAAAGGTCTAAGGAATTAGGGTCTAGTCACATATAGTTTGCCATGAATTAAATCTTGCATGATTAAAATAGTTAGCAAGAAAAGTCAATCCGAAAAATAGATAACTCTGAAGCTTTAACTGCCTTCTCTATATTATTTTCCCAACCTATTTACTGCTTGCTTTCTGGTATTCTGATATTACTGTTAATACTTTTAAACTCTCAAACACCATTTTATACTTGTCTAACTAAGTAAATTGATCAACCATTGTTGTTTAGTCCATCAATCCTCATGGGATCGACCCCCACTCATCTGAGGTATTACTTGGTACGATCCGGTGCACTTGCCGATTAGTTTGTGGGTTATAAATTCTGCACCATGCGTCCGCACACTTTGCAAAAATCCCATCCTGTGCATACGCACAAGTAGCTGTGCGCACGCACACTAGGCGATGCTTGGCTGGATGTGCGACGCTCTCGAAAAGATCCACGCGCTCTACTTGGGCTCCTGTGCGTACGCACAATAGGCTATGCACACACACACGTCTTTGAACTCATCTCCTTTGATTATTCATATTTCCTACACTTTGCATGCTCTTCTTCCATTTTTTCCAAACCATTCCCACCTTATACACCTGAAATCACTCACAAACAAGATCAAGGCATCGAATGGAAGGCAAATGGAATAAAATATATCAAATTGGGCACAAAAGAGCATGTTTTCATAATCAAGCACAATTTGGGAGGAAAGTTCAAAAGCATGCTATTCAAAGGAATAAGTGCAAGTTTATGTGATGAAATCCATTAAATTCTAACAAAAAATCATCATCAAATATGGATTCATCAATTCTCCCACACTTAAACACTAGCATGTCCTCATACTAAACATACTCAAAGGAGATAGATGAAAGGAAAAATGACTTATTCTATAAACTACTTAAATGCATGCAACTATCCTAAGGCTAATCGCTAATATGTACTATGATGAGAGTTGGTAGAAACAAACCATGAAATTCCAATCCATCACAAGAAAGCTTTAGGGCCAAGCAAAGAGTCCATGCACTAAGATCAATGCCCAAAGAGTTAAATTGAAATTTTTGAAACTATCCAATCAAACAACTTGCAAGAAGATACAATATAAAGCGTAAGAACATAGAATTGAGCGATCGAACCCCTCACCGGATGTGTATCTACTCAATTCGCTCAGTGTTTAGGGTTTAACTACTCAATTCTCCTTTTGTCATACTTTTCAAAGATTTTCAAGTCATCTAATAATCAACTAGTATTTAATGCATGAATAACAAATATCATGAGGTCTTTAGAGGGATGTAATGGGGCTAGGGTTTAGGTAGGATGAAATATGGCTAAGTAGACTTAAAGAATTAATTCTTTGATTAGCTTGAATGTCCACCTAATCCTATATCACCTATATATACATGTTATTACAACCTATCTACCCATTTTCTTTTCTTTTTCTATCTCACCTCACCCATGCAATTTCTTTTCAAACATGACATATGCATCCTTTATTTAACTCTTTATTTCATACTTTGTTGTGCACAAGTTTTTTTTTTAAGATTTACTATGAATACATATGTCTTCATTAATGACATGCATGAGCATTACCTAATTGCCAAAAATTTTTCAGAATAAGTCCATGCCTCTATCACTGATGTTTTCCAAAATTCCTCCACACTTAGAATTTACACACTAGTCCACCCAAGCTAATCAAAGAGTAATTCAGGGACATCAATAGTTTTCCGCTTAAGGGGAGTAATGTGTTATCATCAGAACAAAAAGGGAATCCATAGGCTCAAAAGGGGTTCACAAAGGTGTATACAAGGGTTGGCCATATAGGTTAGTGATTTTATCATCAAAAATGGCCTCAATCATGCTAAATGCATCCAAACACAAATACAGGACATAAAGAATCATGCAAATCAATGATCACAATAAAAAAAGAGTAATAATCACACACAAGAACAACATTATGGTTGAAAAGATGCAACCATCTATTAAAGCTCAAGACTCACAAGGTATGTTGTTCGAGCTCTTTTTCCATGTTCTACAAACAATTTACTCCAAGCAAGTTGGCAAACATAGTATCTCCTTCAATTCAATCAATGGTACGCCCTAGAAAAAGATTTCATGGAAATTCTTTGGTGTTCACCAACTTATTCGTTCTACCATGCAATATGCAAATACTAACTACTAAATATCCATAAACAATAAAGAAATATTTACAAACAAACCAAACAAGATGATATATACTTAAAACTACTCAAAATAAAGGAAAAGTACTACAAGAAACATTGCAAAGTGTCTTGAAAAGAGAAATGTTACCCCCTTGAAATCATCGATCCTCCCCCACGTGTAGTTTGTGTGCGGTCCTCCGTGCATGGTTACACTCCGGGAGAGTGAAGAGGGGCCACCTTCAGCTGGTGGACACGAAAATAGGTTGGTCAACTGCATCATGCTCCTCCCCAGCTAGCTCGGATGAAGCTCTAGGAGGTGGGCCGGGGTCTCTTCCTTCTAGCCTTGCCACTATCCACTCGAAACACTTTCGCTCCAAATGCTCCTTGCGGTGGATATCGTGCAAGATGTCTTCAAATAATTCTGGAAGAGGATGGAGAAAGGGTAAAGCAGTTGACGAAGTTGGTAGACTTGGTGGTGGTGCTTTTGGTGTCTTCTTCTCAAAGGGTGTTGTGTTTGTTGATCTCTCCAAATCTACCCTCTGAATGAACTTGTTGCCTTTAGGAACCCTGAATATGATGTCTCTCAAACGCCACTCTATCCCCCGCTGTTGTTGCTAAACGCATCACCATCGATGGAAAAGGGATGTTGATGTTATTCTTGTCAATCAATTTCCATATCGATATGCGTAATAAAGGTACAATGGCTATACTCCTTCCTTCCCTGATAGCCCAAAGTAGCAATGCATTCTTGAATCTCACATGGGTAGCATGGGTGCTAGGAATGATGTAGTCCACCACAATTTGATGCCATATACGAGCTTCGGCATTCAAATCGGAGTAAGCTATAGTTGCAGGAACAGAATTTCTCCCTTTGCTATACTCCCATGAAGCACCGAGACGGCCAATTTTCTCAAGTATGGGAGTCAAATACATCCTCCCCTTGGACACACTCACCTTGATCCTAGAATAGTCATCATTCTCAAGCGGAATGTGGGGGTCCTCAGAATAGCTTCGAGAGCTTGACTGGAAGTATCCAACCTCTTTCCCCAGAGGAAGACCGACTCCGCTTCCCAATTTTGTTAGTTGGCGTAGAATTCTCGCACCAAGGTTTCATTTACTTCGATTGGGTCTTGCTCTAAAAACTCCCAATAAAGTGAGGCGATCCGCTCATGGATGACCGTTTTGTACTTGATCGAAACCTTAAGCGTCTGTTCCCAATGAGTTGACCTTTTCTCAAATTTATCATATTGGAACTCAACTCTTTGGTTCAGCAAGATATCCGAGTCATTACTCGGGCGATCCATGAAACATGGTCTGAATGCGCGGCCAGTAGGTTGCACAACCGGTAAAGTGACCAGTTTCTTAACCTTCTTTCGCATCTAGAAAGAAAATAGAAAATATCAAGGTCATGGGACAACAAAAAATTAAGAATAATGAGGAAACACTTAATAAGGTCAAGAAAATCAAATTCTTAGTTGGAAGCTTAAAAATAGTGTGATTTGCAAGAATGGAGGTATGTATATTCTAATGGTGCGCGTGGTTGGAACACACACACCGGCTGCACACAACGGCAATCACACTCTTAAGGCAACTCGAAGTTCAAAGCTTCACAACTAAGTGCTCAAGTTGTAAATATAAAACATAGAAATGCAAGCAACTTCAAGTAAGCACCAAAAAAGAATAGTCAATTGTTCATCCGCAAAAAGTGGTAATCACATATACAATGCTTTTTAATTGGAAGCCAAATGATGTTTGATCAAGACATCACCAAAAGTTGAACATTTCTAAAGTGATTACTCAACTTAAATTCCAAGATGAACAATGAGACTCATATTCTACCAACACAATGCATTTATGATTAAAGTCACCCATTAACAAAGTACACAATCCTTGAAAAACATGGATGGTTGAACGCAAAGTATGCCAACAAGGAAATGCATTGATAACACAATTTGATCAACTTTAAAACTTCCAAATGAAGTTGCACAATTCATACAATATTCCTAACAAAAGATAAATTGAAAGCATATAATGACAAAGTCATATGAATCAAACAAGATTTTCATTGAGGCATTTTATCAAACATGTGGTATGCAGTGTGCAAGTTCATCACAATTAAGGTCAAAATTGATCCTAACCAACCCAATAATCAGGCAACAACACTTTGCAATACAAAGAAGCAACAAAGAAAGCAACGAATTTACTCTAACAATATAAAAGAAATGAAAATAAATGCAAAAAATGTTAACATTAAAAGAAAGAAAAAGAAACAAGAACCTTAGGTATAGAGGTTGAAGAAAACAAGAACTAGGGAGGAACAATGGCATTTCTCATAGCCACTGCGAAATCATGGTAGTTAGGTTCGCCGAAAAAAACACCAGAGGAGAGAACTCACCGATGGTGAATAGAGAAAAGAGAAGAGAAAGAAAGGAAGAAAAGAGAAGAGAAATAAGAGAAAGAGAGAGATAGAGATGGTGGTCATCGGCGGTGGGCTGACGGCGGCAGTGGCCGACAGCAGGCTAGCGGCGGCACTGGGCAGAGAAGAAAGGGAGAGTGCAGCTTGGAAGAAGAGAAGAAGAGAAAGGACTGCCTCTTAACAGGGCAGGTTGCCCTGTTAATGCCTAGATCGCGACCTGTGCGGGCACACAAGGGGCTGTGCGGGCGCACAGAAACGAGAACTAAGAAGGGTGCGAATGCACATAGCATACGAACGCAGCGACCAGAGAGGCTACAAAAGAGCGTGCGGGCGCACAAAGGTGTGCGCGTGCATGGAAGAGCTCTCTCTCTCTCTCTCTCTTCTTTTATTATATATTTGTGGACAGAAGCAGGTTTGCGTGCGCACACAGGTCCGTGCGCATGCACAGACGAGAAGAATGGGGAAGGTTGTTCATGCGCACAAGCTATTCCCTCGCTCCCACCAGAATGGCTGACAATTGGTGTGCGGACGCACACGTCTGTACGGCTGCACAAATGAAGCACGAAAGGGAACGTGTGCGTACGTATGCATCTGTGCGCACACACAGGCCAGAGAAAAGGGGGGCAACGTGCACGCACAAGCCGTGCTCGCGCTACGACCAGAGGGCATGTCAATGCGTGTGCGGACGCGCAGGCTTGTGCGTCCGCACAGATAGCGAAAAACACAGTTTTGTGCACACGCACAGCTTGGTGCGTACGCACAGATGCCGTGTTTCAGAAATTTCTTTTCTCTTCAAAACTAAGGTTCCTGTTCATACCCTGGGTCGAGCTGTTCAACCCGGGATGTTCTACAGACAAAGCGACCGACCTCTTCAGGTCAGACAATCCGACCTCTTCCTAAAGAGCTCGGCCAAACTACCAGAAAAGCCCAATAATGGGCCCAAACAGAGGAACACAACCCGAACCCAAGGGCAGCCCAAGCCTACAGAGAGAAGGGCGGTTCCCTTGAAAGATAAGATGACCTCACTCGATGATAAGATAAAGATAAGATAAGATAACTAACTTATCTTATCTTTGAAGGTCACTCTACACTATTATAAATACACTGGAGCACCCAGGTATACCTCATACTCTGATTCTACTCAATACCTGCTTAATACCCTTGCTAACTTAAGCATCGGAGTCCCTTGCAGGTACCCCCCACCCTCCGGGGGCGAAGGATCAACACCATCACCAAGTCCCACAAGTCGGACAACAATAGCTCCGACCCACACAGAAGATCTCGACCGAGATCGACCTACAGTTTAGGTAACCCACGGAACAGTTCCCAACCTTAGCATAACAACATAACAACCCCAAATCATTCAAACAAGCACAAATTTATAGTTCACAAGTAATTCAACTTATACAACTCAAAATTATCAAACAAACCTAAGCTAATCATTGTATCACAAAAAACAAATAGTTCAAAAAGCTATAAACAAGAGATAGAATTGGAAAATGTCACCGTGGTGGGGTGTCTCCCACCAAGCACTTTGGTTTAGAGTCTTAAGTTGGACTTGCATGGCTTCCTTGATCACTTAGAAATTTCCCCAAGGAGGAAAATCTCTAGCTCTTTGGCTTGTTTTGGTTGAGTATGATTGATAAACCACTATTTTATGATAAATCTTGTGCCTAAATTGAATGATTTATCAACTCTTCACCTACTTATTCATATGAAAATTGCATTGTTTTGCTTTCCCTTCCTTATTATATGATATATGTGAAATACATATTTTCTATACTTTAAAAGTAATTATTTTAATTACCCTTTATTACCATTCGATGTCGTGATTTGTGTGTTGAGTACTTTCAGGTTTTATAGGGCAGGAATGACTTAAAGGATGGAAAGGAAACATACAAAAATGGAAGGAAAGCATAAATTAGAATTTTAGAGAAACTGGCAGTGACGCGTCCGCATGGGTGACGCGAACGCGTGGTTTGCGCAAAAGGGAATCGACGCGAGCGCATGGATAAGGCGAACGCGTGACTTGCGAAATACAACTGACACGGGTGCATGACTGACGCGACCGCATGGAAGAGCAACACTCCAGATGACGCGACCGCGTGACCCACGCAAACGCGTGACGTGCGCGATCTGCAGAATTTGCATATCTCGTTTCCAGCAATTTATGGGCCCCTTTTGACCCAGATCCAAGCCCAGAGAACACAGATTGAAGGATTATAAATGGATGAGTCCATCCAATCATAAGGACGATTCATTCATAGATAGCTAGAGGATTAGATGTAGTTTTTAGGGAGAGAGGTTCTCTCCTCTCTCTTAGGATTAGGATTAGGATTTTTAGAAATTAGGAATATTTCTTCAAACCACAGGTTCAATGCTCCTTTAATTTATTTTCTACTTTTATTTATTACTTTAGTTGATTACTTGATGTTGCCAATTTGGTTTATGGAATTCTATGTTCAATCTAATTTTCTATTTAATATAATTTGAAGTATTTCAGACCCAGGATTGTTTTGCTCTATTTATGATTTATTTTTCCCTTTTGGCTTTGGTTGATTAATTAGAGACTCTTGAGTTATCAAACTCATCGTGATTGATAATTGTTATTTTCGCTAATCGAATCGCATTCCAATAACTCTAGTCTTTCCTTAGGAATTGACTAGGACCTGAGGATCAAACTGATTAGTCCACTTGACCTTCCTTTATTTAGTAAAGGTTAACTAAGTGGGAGTAAAAACATAATTCTCATCACCATTGATAAGGATAACTGGGATGGGACTTCTAATTTTTATACCTTGCCAAGAGTTTTATTATTTATTAATTCTTGCAATCTAATTCTTCTGCTAAAAAAAAAAACCTTTTCAAAACCCAAAATACTATTTTCCATAACCAATAATAAAACACACCTCCCTGCAATTCCTTGAGAAGACGACCCGAGGTTTGAATACTTTAGTTAATTATTTTTATTGGATTTGTTACTTGTGACAACCAAATGTTTGTACGAAGGGATTTTCTGTTGGTTTAGAATCTATACTTACAACGCGACTATATTTTTATAAAATTCTTTACTAGCAAAAATTCCAACGTCAATGATCCTTTGAATTTGACTTCTTGGCACTATCCTCTTTTCCTTACTCCTTGCCATCTTCACTCACTTCGTCTTCAACTATGTCGCACCCAAAAATAGAGCAAGCTTCAAGGATGGGCTTGTTGGACTCCTCCAAAGTGAACTTGACTAATGATGAGCGGATATTTTATACGCTTTTCGGGAGTAATTTCATGTAGATTTTAGCATGTTTCAGTTAGTTTTTAGTAGAATAATATTAGTTTTTAGGCAAAAATCATATTTCTGGACTTTACTATGAGTGTGTGTATTTTTCTGTGATTTCAGGTATTTTCTGGCTGAAATTGAGGGAGTTGAGCAAAAATCTGACTTAGGCTGAAAAAGGACTGCTGATGCTGTTGGATCCTGACCTCCCTGCACTCGAAATGGATTTTCTGGAGCTACAGGAGTCCAATTGGTGCGCTCTCAACGGCATTGGAAAGTAGACATCCAGGGAATTCCAGCAATATATAATAGTCCATACTTTGCGCGAGGATAGACGACGTAACTTGGCGTTAAATGCCAAGTTCATGCTGCTGTCTGGAGTTAAACGCCAGAAAAACGTCATGATCCGGAGTTGAACGCCCAAAACACGTCATAACCTGGAGTTTGACGCCAAGAAAGGCCTTTTCACGTGAAAAGCTTTAGTCTCAGCCCCAGCACACACCAAGTGGGCCCCAGAAGTGGATTTCTGCACCAATTATCTTAGTTTATTCATTTTCTGTAAACCTAGGTTACTAGTTTACTATTTAAACAACTTTTACAGACATATCTTGGACCTCATGACATTTTCAGATCTGAATTACATACTTTGTGACGGCATGAGTCTCTAAACTCCATTGTTGAGGGTGAGGAGCTCTGCAGCGTCTCGATGATTTAATACAATTCCTTTGTTTTCCATTCAAACACGCTTGTTCTTATCTAAGATGTTTATTCGCGCTTAATTGTGAAGAAGGTGATGATCCGTGACACTCATCACCTTCCTCAACCCATGAACGTGTGCCTGACAACCACCTCCGTTCTACATCAGATTGAATGAATGTCTCTTAGCTTCCCTAATCAGAATCTTCGTGGTATAAGCTGGATTGATGGCGGCATTCATGAGAATCCGGAAAGTCTAAACCTTGTCTGTGGTATTCCGAGTAGGATTCTGGGATTGAATGACTGTGACGTGCTTCAAACTCCTGAGGGCTGGGCGTTAGTGACAGACGCAAAAGAATCAAGGGATTCTATTCCAACCTGATTGAGAACCGACAGATGATTAGCCGTGCTGTGACAGAGCATAGGAACGTTTTCACTGAGAGGATGGGAGGTAGCCATTGACAACGGTGACATCCTACAGAGAGCTTGCCATGGAAGGAACCTGCGTGTGAGAAGAGGATTTCAAGGAAGAGTTGAAATCAAAGGACAAAGCATCTCCAAAACCCCAACATATTCCACAATCCTTTATAAACAAGTAACTCTATCATTCCCTATTATTTTAACTTACAATTTTAAGTAGTTTGTAGTTTGACCTTTTACAAATAAATCCCAATAACTATCTTAGCCTCCTGACTAAGATTAATAAAATAACATTGATTGCTTCAAGCCAATAATCTCCGTGGGATCGACCCTTACTCACGTAAGGTATTACTTGGACGACCCAGTGCACTTGCTGGTTAGTTGAACGAAGTTGTGAAGTTGATTTTGGACCAGGCTCTATTATCATATTCCATAAAGAGATACAATTTCGTCCACCAAGTTTTTGGCGCCGTTGCCGGGGATTATTGAGTTTGGACAATTAAAGGCTTATTTTATTTCTTAGATTAGGAATAATTTGTTTTTATTTTTATTCTTGTTTTTATTGTTATAGAGTCATTAAATCTTGATAGGATAGTTTCTTTTCAAAAATTTCTTTTCAAAATTTATTATTTTTCTCTTAATTAATTGCTAATTTTCGTGAGTTTTAGTGTCTTGTTCTAAGTTTGGTGTCAATTGCATATCTCATATTTTTCTTTAAAAATTTCGACTTGTGATTTTTGTTCTTTATTAATCTTCAAGTTGTTCTTGCTTATTTTTCTTGTTTGATCTTGAGTTTTTCTTGCTTTGTGTCTTTTCTTGTTTCACTTGTGTTCCTTTTAAAGCACTAATTGGAATATCTGCATCAAGTGTCATATTTATTCCCAATTGGCTAAAGCATTGGTTTATATTCTTGATAAGGGAGCACCAGTACTTTTGAAAATCTTTTTCAAAAATAATTTTTCTTAATTTAATCTTGTGCCAAACTTTAAGTTTGGTGTTTTCTTGTTAATCTTTCTTTAAATTTTCGAAAACTTGTCTTGATTTTCTAAAAATTTTAAGTTTGGTGTTCTTTCTTTTGTTCTTGGTGTTCTTGTGAACCTTCAAGGTGTTCTTGGGTTTTTCCTGTGTCTTGATCTTAAAATTTTTAAGTTTGGTGTTCCTTGGTGTTTTCCCTCCAAAAATTTTCGAAAACAAGGAACATTAGATCTAAAAATTTTAAATCTTGTGTCTTTTGTGTGTTTTTCTCTTTCATCATAAAATTCAAAATTCAAAAAAATTTTATTTTCTAACTAATTTTGAACTACATTTTTCGAAAATTTTATATTAAAAATTCAATTTTCAATTTCAAAATATTTTCACTTTCATTTATTTATTTCGTTTTTATTTTATAAAAAAAATAATAAATAATAAATAATTTTCTTTCACAAAATATCTTCAAAATATTTTTTTTATATATCTATATCCCATTTTTGTTATTCCATTACTATAAAATAAATAATTCTCAACATATAAATTCTCAACTTATATTCCATTATGGAAGTAAGTATGAATGGACAGTCCAAGAGGACTCTGGGGTCATATGCTAACCCCACTACTGCTTCATATGGGAGTAGTATCTGTATACCCTCCATTGGAGTTAGTAGCTTTGAGCTGAATCCTCAGCTCATTATCATGGTGCAGCAAAACTGCCAGTATTCTGGTCTTCCACATGAAGAACCTGCAGAGTTTCTGGTACAATTTCTGCAAATTGCTGATACAGTACATGATAAGGAAGTGGATCAGGATGTCTACAGATTACTACTGTTTCCATTTGCTGTAAAAGATCAAGCTAAGAGGTGGTTAAATAACCAGCCTAAGAACAGCATAAAAACATGGAAACAGCTGTCAGAAAAATTTCTGAATCACTATTTCCCTCCAAAACGGATGACACAGCTAAGGCTAAGCATCCAAGGCTTCAAACAAGGAGATAATGAATCCCTTTATGATGCCTGGGAGAGATACAGAGAGATGCTAAGAAAATGCCCCTCTGAAATGTTTTCAGAATGGGTGCAATTAGACATCTTCTACTATGGGCTTACAGAAAAAGCTCAGATTTCTCTAGACCACTCAGCTGGTGGATCTATACACATGAGAAAAACAATTGAAGAAGCTCAAGAGCTTATTGATACAGTTGCCAGAAATCAGCATCTGTATCTAAGCAGTGAATCCTCTATGAAAGAAGAAGCTAAAACAGTAACTGCAGAACTCAGTCCAATGGATCAGGCTAATGAATTCAATCAGCAATTAGATTTTCTAACTCAGCAGCTAGCCGAATTCAAGGAAATACTACAGGAAACAAGAATGGCTAACAGGAACATGGAAGTACAATTAAAGCAGACAGAAAAGCAACTGTCAAAACAAATAACAGAAGAATGCCAAGCAGTTCAATTAAGAAGTGGGAAAACATTAAATACTTCACTTCAAAGCAGCAGGAAACCAAGAAATGAACAGGTGGATACTCAAAATCCCTCTGAGGACAATCAGAGCCCAGAGAGGAATAAAGCTGGCGCTGAACGCCCAGACCATGCTCATTCCTGGCGTTCAACGCCAGAAACAAGCATGGATCTGGTGTTGAACGCCCAAAGGGAGCATGGTTCTGGCGTTCAAACGCCAGTAACAAACAAGGAAGTGGCGTTTGACGCCACTCCAGCTCCCACCACTGGCATTCAAATGACAGTGGGGAATCAGTCACATACAAGTGCTGACCTTTCTAAAAAGGCTTCCCAACCCACTTCTGTAGGTAATAAACCTGCAGCAACTAAGGTTGAGGAATACAAAGCCAAAATGCCTTATCCTCAAAAACTCCGCCAAGCGGAACAGGATAAGCAATTTGCCCGCTTTGCGGACTATCTCAGGACTCTTGAAATAAAGATTCCGTTTGCAGAAGCACTTGAGCAAATACCTTCTTATGCTAAGTTCATGAAAGAAATCTTAAGCCATAAGAAGGATTGGAGGGAGACTGAAAAAGTCTACCTCACTGAAGAATACAGTGCAGTCATTCTGAAAAGCTTACCTGAGAAGCTTAAAGATCCTGGGAGCTTTATGATACCATGCACATTAGAGGGTAATTGTACCAAGCAAGCTTTATGTGATCTTGGGGCAAGTATCAACTTAATACCCGCATCTACTATCAGAAAGCTTGGTTTAACTGAAGAAATTAAACCAACCAGGATATGTCTTCAACTTGCTGATGGCTCCATTAAGTACCCATCAGGTGTGATTGAAGACATGATTGTCAAGGTTGGGCCATTCGCCTTTCCTACTGACTTTGTGGTGCTGGAAATGGAGGAGCACAAGAGTGCAACTCTCATTCTAGGAAGACCTTTCCTAGCAACTGGCCGAACCCTCATTGATGTCCAAAAAGGGGAAGTAACCTTGAGAGTCAATGAGGAGGAGTTCAAGTTGAATGTTGTCAAAGCCATGCAACATCCAGACACCCCAAATGACTGCATGAGTGTTGATATTATTGACTCTTTGGTAAGAGAGGTCAATATGGCTGAGAGTCCCGAATCAGAGCTAGAGGACATCTTTAAAGACGTCCAGCCTGATCTGGAGGAGTCAGAGAAAATAGTGGAACCTCTGAAAATCCCTCAGGAAGAGGAGAAACCTCCTAAACCCGAGCTCAAGCCATTACCACCTTCCCTAAAATATGCATTTCTGGGAGAAGGTGATACCTTTCCTGTAATCATAAGCTCTACCTTAGAGCCACAGGAAGAGGAAGCACTAATTCAAGTGCTAAGGACACACAAGACAGCTCTTGGGTGGTCCATCAGTGATCTTAAGGGCATTAGCCCAGCTAGATGCATGCACAAGATCTTACTGGAGGGGGACGCCAAACCAGTGGTTCAACCACAAAGGCGGCTGAACCCAGCCATGAAAGAAGTGGTGCAAAAGGAGGTCACTAAATTACTAGAGGCTGGGATTATTTATCCTATTTCTGACAGCCCCTGGGTGAGCCCTGTCCAAGTTGTCCCTAAAAAAGGTGGCATGACAGTAATTCATAATGAAAAAATGAACTGGTTCCTACAAGGACAGTTACAGGGTGGCGTATGTGCATTGATTACAGAAGGCTCAATACAGCCACCAGAAAGGATCATTTTCCTTTACCATTCATAGACCAGATGCTAGAAAGACTAGCAGGTCATGAATACTACTGCTTCCTGGATGGATATTCAGGTTATAATCAAATTGCAGTAGATCCCCAGGATCAGGAGAAAACGGCATTCACATGCCCATCTGGAGTATTTGCATACAGAAGGATGCCATTTGGCCTGTGCAATGCACCTGCAACTTTTCAGAGGTGCATGCTCTCAATTTTCTCTGACATGGTGGAAAAATTCCTGGAAGTCTTCATGGATGACTTTTCAGTATTTGGAGACTCATTCAGCTCCTGCCTTAACCATTTAGCACTTGTTCTGAAAAGATGCCAAGAGACTAACCTGGTTTTAAACTGGGAAAAATGTCACTTTATGGTGACTGAAGGAATTGTCCTTGGGCACAAAATTTCGAACAAGGGGATAGAGGTGGACCAAGCTAAAGTACAGGTAATTGAAAAATTACCACCACCTGCTAATGTTAAGGCAATCAGAAGCTTTCTGAGGCATGCGGGATTCTATAGGAGGTTTATAAAGGACTTTTCAAAAATCGCCAAACCTCTGAGCAACCTGCTAGCTGCTGACACGCCATTTATCTTTGATAAAGAGTGTCTGCAGGCATTTGAGACCCTGAAAGCTAAATTGGTCTCAGCACCAATCATCTCTGTACCAGACTGGACATTACCATTTGAACTGATGTGTGATGCCAGTGACCATGCCATTGGTGCAGTGTTGGGACAAAGGCATGACAAGCTTCTGCACGTCATTTACTATGCCAGCCGTGTCTTAAATGACGCACAGAAGAATTACACAACCACAGAAAAAGAGCTACTTGCAGTGGTTTACGCCATTGATAAATTCAGATCCTATTTAGTAGGATCAAAAGTGATTGTGTACACTGATCATGCTGCTCTTAAATATCTACTCACGAAGTAGGATTCAAAACCCAGACTCATCAGATGGGTGTTGCTTCTGCAAGAGTTTGATATAGAAATAAGAGACAGAAAAGGGACAGAAAATCAAGTAGCAGATCACCTGTCCCGAATAGAACCAGTGGAAGGGGCGTCCCTCCCTCTCACTGAGATCTCTGAAACCTTTCCGGATGAGCAACTGTTCGCCATCCAGGAAGTGCCATGGTTTGCAGACATTGCAAACTACAAGGCAGTGAGATTCATACCCAAAGAGTACAGTAGGGTGCAATCAAAGAAATTAATCACAGATGCAAAGTACTATCTTTGGGATGAACCATATCTCTTCAAGAGATGTGCAGACGGAGTAATCCGTAGATGTGTGCCTAAAGAGGAAGCACAGAAGATCCTTTGGCATTGCCATGGATCACAGTATGGAGGACATTTTGGAAGTGAGCGAACAGCCACAAGGGTCCTCCAAAGTGGCTTCTACTGGCCCACTCTCTATAAAGATTCCCGAGCATTTGTGCTTAATTGTGACAGTTGCCAAAGATCAGGCAACCTACCTCACAGTTATGCCATGCCTCAACAAGGAATCTTGGAGATTGAGTTGTTTGACGTATGGGGCATTGACTTCATGGGACCTTTCCCACCATCATACTCAAACACTTATATTCTGGTGGCAGTGGATTATGTATCCAAATGGGTGGAGGCTATTGCAACACCCACTAATGACACTAAAACAGTGTTGAAATTCCTCCAGAAACATATCTTCAGCAGATTTGGTATCCCTAGAGTGCTAATCAGTGATGGGGGCACTCATTTCTGTAATAAACAGCTTTATGCTGCTCTGGTACGTTATGGAGTCAACCACAGGGTAGCTACTCCATATCATCCACAAACTAATGGGCAAGCTGAAGTCTCAAATAGAGAACTCAAAAGAATCCTGGAACGGACTGTAATTAACCGTAGAAAGGATTGGGCAAGAAGCTTGGATGATGCTCTGTGGGCATACAGAACAGCATTTAAGACCCCTATAGGGACCTCTCCATACCAGCTTGTGTATGGAAAGGCGTGTCACTTGCCAGTGGAACTGGAACACAAGGCCTACTGGGCAACCAGATTCCTGAACCTTGATGCCAAGTTAGCTGGAGAAAGACGATTGCTCCAGTTAAATGAGCTAGAGGAATTTAGACTCAATGCTTTCGAAAATGCAAAAATTTACAAAGAGAAAGCAAAAAGATGGCATGATAAGAAATTGTCATCCAGAGTCTTTGAGCCAGGACAGAAAGTTCTGTTATTTAATTCAAGGCTCAAATTATTCCCTGGGAAATTAAAATCCCGGTGGAGAGGTCCATATGTAATTACAAGCGTATCACCATATGGATACATAGAACTTCAGGATAGTGACTCTAACAAAAAGTTCATTGTTAATGGACAAAGAGTCAAACATTATCTTGAAGGCAATTTTGAGCAAGAATGCTCAAAACTGAGACTTGATTAAAACTCAGTAATAGTCCAGCTAATGACATTAAAGAAGCGCTTGCTGGGAGACAACCCAGCCAATCACAAAATTTATTTTTATTCGTATTCATTAATTAATTAATTTTGTTTCAGGTATATGTCAAGTATCTTCAAAGGTGAAATAGCAATTGGTTGAAGTCACAGAGTTACAGGGAAATTTGGAAGCTCACTGGCATGAAAAAGCCAGTAAGAAATACTTTGGGCGTTAAACGCCCAAAAGAAGCTCCCACTGGGCGTTTAACGCCAGTAAGGGTAGCCATATGGGCGTTAAACGCCAGAAAGGAGCACCTTCTGGGCGTTAAACGCCAGAAAGATGCACCGTCTGGGCGTTTAACGCCAGTCTGCTAGCATCCTGGGCGTTCAGGAAAACGCCCAGTGACAAAGGACTTCCTGGCGTTCAACGCCAGAAAGAAGCACCAAATGGGCGTTGAACGCCCAGGAGAAGCAACATGTGGGCGTTAAACGCCCAAAACATGCACCATGTGGGCGTTTAACGCCAGGATGGTGGGGAGGAGGTAAAATTCGTTTTTCTTTACAATTTTTCTAAATTTTTATGTTTCAATTCATGATTTCTTGCATAAACATGTTTCAAAATGTCATCCTTCAAAATCAAATTGGTTTTCTAAAAATCCTAATTTCTAAAATCCCTTTCTCAAAAGTATCAAATGTATCTTAATTTATAAACACAAATCTTTTTCCAATCCAATTCTTTTTCAAATCTTTTTAATTTCTTTTTCAAATCTTTTTCAACCCATCATATCTTTTGATTTCGAAATTGCCTTTCCCTCTATTCATCTTCTGTCCTTCATTTTGCTTGAGGACAAGCAAACCTCTAAGTTTGGTGTGATTTGCCATGATCACTGAGCTAAAACTCATTAAGATCATGGCGCCTAAGAGAACAGGAAGAGCAAGGATGTGAACTTAAAGGAGCTGAAGCGTCAGAAATTAATTCTTGAAGGCACCCCACAGACTAGAGGAACATCCACTTCCCAAAATACAGGTTGTTAAGTTCTAATTCTAGCTTTAACTCTGTGATAGTATTATTATAGAATTTTACCTTAGAAGTTATATAGGAGTAGTAGTAATTAGTATGTCTATTTTGATTTTATTTCCAATTAAGCTATAATTTATTTTTCTCATCATCATCAGGCATGAATAAAGTAGTAGATTTTTTTTTTAGAATAAAGAAGTAATCTATATTTTTCGAGTTCTTAATAATAAAAATTATAATTAATTATATGTGGTGGCAATACTTTTTGTTCTCTGAATGAATGCTTGAACAGTGCATAATATGTACTTTGAATTTGATGAATATTGGCTCCTGAAAGGATGAGGAACACGAAAAATATTATTGATGATCTGAAAAATCATGAAATTGATTCTTGAAGCAAGAAAAAGCAGTTCAAAAAAAAAAGAAGAGAGAAGAAATATTCACAAGCCATGAGCCCTAGGTAAGGGTAAAAAGGATCCAAGGCTTTGAGCATCAATGGATAGGAGGGCCCAAGGAAATAAAATCCAGGCCTAAGCGGCTAAACCAAGCTGTCCCTAACCATGTGCTTGTGTCATGAAGGTCCAAGTGAAAAGCTTGAGACTGAGTGGTTAAAGTCGTGATCCAAAGCAAAAGAGTGTGCTTAAGAGCTCTGGACACCACTGACTGGGGACTCTAGCAAAGCTGAGTCACAATCTGAAAAGGTTCACCCAGTTATGTGTCTGTGGCATTTATGTATCCGGTGGTAATACTGGAAGACAAAGTGCTTAGGGCCACGGCCAAGACTCATAAGTAGCTGTGTTCAAGAATCAACATACTACACTAGGAGAGTCAATAATACTATCTGAATTCTGAGTTCCTAAGGATGCCAATCATTCTGAAATTCAAAAGATACAGGGAGATGCCAAAACTGTTCAGAAACAAAAAGCTATAAGCCCCGCTCATCTAATAAGAATCTGAGCTTCATTTAAAACTCTAAAATATTATTACTTCTTTATTTTTGTTAAAACCTATTTTATTTATCTAGTTGCTTGAGGACAAGCAACAGTTTAAGTTTGGTGTTGTGATGAGCGGATATTTTATACGCTTTTCGGGAGTAATTTCATGTAGATTTTAGCATGTTTCAGTTAGTTTTTAGTAGAATAATATTAGTTTTTAGGCAAAAATCATATTTCTGGACTTTACTATGAGTGTGTGTATTTTTCTGTGATTTCAGGTATTTTCTGGCTGAAATTGAGGGAGTTGAGCAAAAATCTGACTTAGGCTGAAAAAGGACTGCTGATGCTGTTGGATCCTGACCTCCCTGCACTCGAAATGGATTTTCTGGAGCTACAAGAGTCCAATTGGCGCGCTCTCAACGGCGTTGGAAAGTAGACATCCAGGGCTTTCCAGCAATATATAATAGTCCATACTTTGCGCGAGGATAGACGACGTAACTTGGCGTTAAACGCCAAGTTCATGCTGCTGTCTGGAGTTAAACGCCAGAAAAACGTCATGATCCGGAGTTGAACGCCCAAAACACGTCATAACCTGGAGTTTGACGCCAAGAAAGGCCTTTTCACGTGGAAAGCTTTAGTCTCAGCCCCAGCACACACCAAGTGGGCCCCAGAAGTGGATTTCTGCACCAATTATCTTAGTTTATTCATTTTCTGTAAACCTAGGTTACTAGTTTACTATTTAAACAACTTTTACAGACATATCTTGGACCTCATGACATTTTCAGATCTGAATTACATACTTTGTGACGGCATGAGTCTCTAAACTCCATTGTTGGGGGTGAGGAGCTCTGCAGCGTCTCGATGATTTAATACAATTCCTTTGTTTTCCATTCAAACACGCTTGTTCTTATCTAAGATGTTTATTCGCGCTTAATTGTGAAGAAGGTGATGATCCGTGACACTCATCACCTTCCTCAACCCATGAACGTGTGCCTGACAACCACCTCCGTTCTACATCAGATTGAATGAATTTCTCTTAGCTTCCCTAATCAGAATCTTCGTGGTATAAGCTGGATTGATGGCGGCATTCATGAGAATCCGGAAAGTCTAAACCTTGTCTGTGGTATTCCGAGTAGGATTCTGGGATTGAATGACTGTGACGTGCTTCAAACTCCTGAGGGCTGGGCGTTAGTGACAGACGCAAAAGAATCAAGGGATTCTATTCCAACCTGATTGAGAACCGACAGATGATTAGCCGTGCTGTGACAGAGCATAGGAACGTTTTCACTGAGAGGATGGGAGGTAGCCATTGACAACGGTGACACCCTACAGAGAGCTTGCCATGGAAGGAACCTGCGTGTGAGAAGAAGATTTCAAGGAAGAGTTGAAATCAAAGGACAAAGCATCTCCAAAACCCCAACATATTCCACAATCCTTTATAAACAAGTAACTCTATCATTCCCTATTATTTTAACTTACAATTTTAAGTAGTTTGTAGTTTGACCTTTTACAAATAAATCCCAATAACTATCTTAGCCTCCTGACTAAGATTAATAAAATAACATTGATTGCTTCAAGCCAATAATCTCCGTGGGATCGACCCTTACTCACGTAAGGTATTACTTGGACGACCCAGTGCACTTGCTGGTTAGTTGAACGAAGTTGTGAAGTTGATTTTGGACCAGGCTCTATTATCATATTCCATAAAGAGATACAATTTCGTCCACCAACTAACTTGCATCCGACTCAAAAGAATAGACTCCCGAGTGTGCATCTAGCCTGAAACGGGCCGTCTTCAAGAATGGTCTTCCAAGGAGTATTGATGATGGTTTTGTTGAGTCAATGGGAGGAGTCTCCAAAATGTAAAAATCAACTGGAAAGAGCAATCCTTGAATATTAACTATGACATTCTCTGCAATCCCCACAACTGACACAATACTCTTGTCGGCTAATACAAACCTTGCATCGGACCTCTTTAGGGGAGATAAGTTCAATCTTTCATAGATGGAGAGTGGCGTGATACTCACACATGCCCCCAAATCACACATACAGTCCATGAACTTAATCTCACTAATCAAACAAGTCACCAAACATGGGCCGGGATCATTGCATTTTTCGAGAAGTAAAGAAGAGATAGAATCATCTACCGGCTTTCTTTTGAGGTTGCCAAGCTTGTCTTTGTGAGTGCAAACATCCTTGAGAAACTTGGCATATTTCGGCACTTGTTGAATGGCTTGAAAGAGAGGGACAGTAACTTCAACTTTCTCAAAAACTTCCACCACAGTGGGGTCAAGATCTTCTTGTTTCTTTGCTTTCTTGGCCAGAGTTGGGAATGGAATCGGCAAAGGCTCTTCAAGCAAAGTTTTTCTCTTAGCCTCCTTGACCTTTGGTGGTTCTGCCTCACCTTTGTCAATATTTTCTTCTTCACCCTTCATCATCTCCACTTCATCTTCTACCTCCTCATTGTTTACTTCCTCACTCAACTTTGAAGGTATAGCCACATTCTTATCTAACTTAGTACCACTTCTAAGAGTAATGGCATTTATGCTTCCTTTAGGATTGGGTTGAGGTTGGGAGGGCAAACTACTTGAGGTTGAAGCTTGTTGGGTGCTTTGTGTAGTTTGAGGAGGGAGATTTAAACGGGTAAGGGCTTCGGCTATTGTAGCCATGTAAGCATCTTGTTTCTTATGGAACTCTCTTTATTCTTGCAAGAAAGTGTGAATTATGTCATTCATGTGGGATTGATTGGAAGGAGGGGCTTGGTTAACTTGAGAAGGATTGGATCTACTATTTGGATGTTGATACTTCACTTGAGGTTGAGGTTGTGAGGGTTGCTGGTATGGTTATTGGTATTGTGGTTGACCTTGTGGGTGTTTATGGTAGTAGACTTGAGCATTTTGGCTAGGTTGAGCTTGGGGAGCTTGGTTCCACCTTTGGTTTGAGTTATCTCTCCACCCTTGGTTTTGATTACCTCTTTGTGGGTAGGATCCTTGGTTGTAATTGGGTCTTTGCGGATAAGGGTTAGCAACCGCCAATGTAGTGTCCTCTTGAATTTGAGGGCACTCATCGGTGTAATAAGTATTACAAGCACAAACACCACATATCCTTGATGGTCCTTCTATCCGTGGAGGTTGGGGTGGAGCATTTATCAAAGCTTGAGGGATTTGTTGCCCTTGGGTGATTTGCCTCAACAAAATCGTCATCTCACCGAGGGTCTTAGTCAAAATTGCATCTCCGGAGGGAGAAACCTCACTCAAGGCTTTTGGTTGTGGACTCCTTGCCCTTGAGTGTTGAGTTGAGTCTGCTAGATCCGATATAACTTCCCATGCTTCTGCAGCGGTCTTGTTTTTTGTCAATGACCCTCCACTCGCGGCATCTAGGAGAAGCTTGTTTTCGTGGTGCATTCCTTGACAGAAATAACTGATCAGAACCAACTCATCAATCCGGTGGTGAGGGCAAGCCTCCAGCAACTTCTTGAATCTTTTGCAATAGAGATCTCTCTTGGCAGCTTGTCTGTTTTCTGGGGAGGGTATAACTTTTCCAAAAATTCTTTTCGCAACAAGTCCCAATTGGATCTAACTTCACCCGGCTGAGTATAAAACCACTCCTTCGCTTTTCCCTCCAAAGAGAAAGGAAAAGCGAAAACCAACACCGCAGCTTCATCCGCCCCATGTCTTCTCGCAGTTGCACATGCAAATTGGAAATCCTTAAGGTGCTTCAGAGGATCTTCCTCAGGTAGTCCATTGTATCTGGGGAGCAAGTTAATTGTGCCAGACTTAAGCTCGAAATTTGGGTCCAAGGCCGGATATAGAATCTGAAGCGGTTGCAAGTTAAGATCGGGAGCTCCGGCTTCCTTCAAGGTGATCCTTCGAGGTGGGTCCACCATGACGGTGTCACCTAAAGTCACTCAAAGATAATTTAGTACTCTCCATAGATGAATATAGAGTCTCCTTGTTGATTGGAGAATGATGGTCATGGATTGGCGGTGATAGTGAATGGGAGTGATCCTCAAGGGAACCCGATTCACTATTCACAAAAGCTAGCTGGCGTCGAGCTTGACTTATACGAGTTAAAGTTCTTTCAATTTTTGGATCAAAGTGGCCAAGCTCGGGTCTAAAAGTAATCGTGTCATTCAACTGAGGAGACAATAAAAGTATGCAATTATGAAAAGCAAAACAAAACTGGGCAAGTAAACAAGAACTAACTTAACAATCTACAATTAGTAAAACTAACTAAAAAAAAGGAAAGTAGTATCTAAAATTAATGCCAAGTAGAAAACCAAAAATCAACTATTTATACTATTCACATATTTATACAACCAAAATCACAGCACTCATTGCACTTAAAGTGAATTCCCCGGCAACGGTGCCAAAATTTGACGACAGCCGAAAGCGGGTTAGGAATTTTTCTCAAAATTAGAATTGGCGCTGTAAGTATAGTTCCCAACCCAACAATTGGCCACCGGTCAAATTGGAAGTTCACAAGATGTGTCACAAATCAAAACCAATTTAAAACCAAGAGTATTTGACTCTCGGGTCGTCTCCCAAGGAATCACTTGAGAGCAACGAGTGTGCAAATTCTGGTTGTAGGGATTGATAAACCCCATTTTTAGGGTTTATCTTGTATTGAATTTAGAGTATTTTGATGACCTTTTCTCGCATTTAACCCATGAATCAGCATGGTTTTGTAATCTCTCCCGTATTTGTGCTTAAGTGTAAAAACATGCCTTTTAAGCCTTGTTTTGATAAATTCTAATTCCTCTTTGATTCCATAAGATGCCTTGATGTGTTTGCTAGAAATCTCAGGTTGAAATAGGCTAGACATGGATCAAAAGGAGCAAGGAAGGAAGCATGCAAGTGGAGAGAAGCATAAAAGACAAAGAATTGATCTCGGCCAAGCACGCGCACGCGCACAAGGCGCCCGCGCGCACATTGCAGAATCGGCCAGGGACGCGCACGCGTACCGTGCGCGCACGCGTCGAAGCCCGCACATGACTTCATTAAAGCAACACGTGCCTGGTGATTTGGAAGGGTTTCTGAACCCATTTTGGCGCCAATTACTGATAGAAAGGAATAAAAGGATCAAGGATTGAGGGGAAGGCATCAATCTATCATATAGCATAATTAGGATTAGTTTAGAGTTAGTTTTAGAGAGAGAAGCTCTCACTTCTCTCTAGAATTAGGATTAGGTTTAGGTTAATCTCTCTTCTTAGATCTAGGTTTAATTCATGCTTTAATTCACTCTTCCCTTATCAAGTCTTAATCTTCTCCTCTTCCTCTTTCTAGTTAGATGCTTTAATAATTGTAATTCTTCATCTAGTTTTGGATAGATTGTTGTTCATTTGTTTTCTTTCAATAATGCAATTTGAGGTAATTCATGATAATTGTGATTTCCTTGATTGTTGTTGTTAATTCTTTGTACTCAATTGTAGTTAGAATTCATTCTTGTTGTGATTTACTATACTTTTCTTTTGTGCCTTCCAAGTGTTTGATGAAATGCTTGGTTGGATTTTAGTATAGATTTTGTTCCTCTTGGCTTTGGTAGAGTGATTAGTGACTCTTGAGTTATCTAATTCCTTGTTGATTGATAATTAGAGATTGCTAATTGATTTGAATGCCTCTAAAGCTAGTCATTCCTCTAGGAGTTGATTAGGACTTGAGGGATCAAATTGATTCATCCACTTGAATTTCCTCCATGGTTAGAGGTTAACTAAGTGGGAGCAATGAACAATTCTCATCACAATTGAGGAGGATAACTAGGATAGGACTCCTAGTTCTCATATCTTGCCAAGAGCTTTGTTAGTTATTAGTTTATTTCCTTTGCCATTTATATTTCTTGTATAAAATCTCAAAAACCCCAAATATAACTCACAATCAATAACAAGACACTTTATTGTAATTCCTAGGGAGAACGACCCGAGGTTCAATACTTCGGTTTATAAATTTTAGGGGTTTGTACTAGTGACAAACAACTTTTTGTATGAAAGGATTATTGTTTGGTTTAGAAACTATACTTTACAACGAGATTTCATTAGGGAAATTCTAAACCGTCAAAAATCTAATCATCAAAATGGCGCCGTTGCCGGGGACAGCAGCCCCATGAGGAGCTGGTCCCACAGCCTCAGACAGATTCAGCACCTACCATTGTACCTTCCACTGATCCTCCGGTTTAGCATCGAGGACGATGCTCGATCTTAAAGTGTGGGGAGGTACCGATAGCATCATTAGAGGACCGGTGAACATTTTGACCATTTTCCTAGTTATCTTACTTTGCATACCTTTTGTATATATTTGATGCATTTTGGGTTTATTTTGGATACTCTTACTATTTTGGTTCGTTTTGGATACCTTTACTGCTTATTTTGGATTTTAGATGTTCTGGATGCTTTTGGATATTTTTAGATGTTTTGGATGATAGATTTCATACTTTTAGTTGGATATCTTCTTTTGTATATCTTTCTTTTTTTAGTTTATGGTTGTGATTAGAAACCATATTTTGAACTGAAAAAAATTTTAGTCACCCTTTTTGCATAAGAAATTGTTTTAAGTAAAAAAAAAAAAGGGAAAGGGTAAACTAAGGAAAATTTTCGAATTTCTCAATCACAATAATGCTTAGTCAAACATTGAGATTTTTCAAAAAATTTAATTATAGGGCACCAACCCAATTGATTGAAGAAAATGTTTGGTGAAACTTGCTTGAATTCTTACTTTGTGAAGCATGTATTGAATTAAGAACACAAGCCTGTGAGACTTGAGCCTATTGATGTGGTTACATTTTATAACCACTTATTTTCCATTCTTGTGTGAAATTGTTCTCTTTCTATGATTGTGATCCTTGATTTGCTTGGTTCTATATGTCCATTTATTTCTTGTATTCATGCATTTGTATGATTGAGGCCATTATTTCATTAGCCCACTTACCCAAATAACCTACCTTTTACTCTCCATTGCTAGCCAATTTTGAGCCTATGCTTAGCTAACTTGTTCTCATTTTAGCACATTACAAGCCCCAGGTGAAAAACCAATGGAAAGTCCTTGTTGGGATCTTTGATTAGCCTAGGCTAGTGAGAGTGTTTATTACTCAAAGTTGGTGAGGCTTGGGAACATTGGATGGGATAAAAAGGGTAGTTGGTGGACGAAATTGTGATCCATGTTCTAATTATTTTGAGATGAAGGCTTCTAAGGGGCACCAGCTGAATTCACAACTCCGTTCAACTAACCAGCAAGTGTACTGGGTCGTCCAAGTAATAAACCTTACGTGAGTAAGGGTCGATCCCACAGAGATTGTTGGTATGAAGCAAGCTATGGTCACCTTGTAAATCTCAGTTAGGCAGATTAAAGGGTAATTGTGATTATTGGAATAAATAATAAATAAAAAGGAATAATAAAAGGGATAGAATACTTATGCAGATTCATTGGTAGGAATTTCAGTTAAGTATATGAAGATGCTGTATGGCCCAAGGACGCCTGCTCTCCTACTGCTTCTACTCACTCCTTCTTACTCCTTTCCATGGCAAGCTGTGTATAGGGGTTCACCATCAGCGGTGGCTACTTTCAATCCTCTCGGAAAAATATCCTATGCGGCTGTCACACGCACAGCTAATCATCTGGAGGCATCACCCATGGTTGATGGCTACATCCCATCCTCGCAGTGAAAACTAATGCTCACGCACTCTGTCACAGTACGGCTAATCACTGGTTGGTTCCCGCGCCTACTGGAATAGAATCCCTTGATTCTTTTGCGTCTGTCACTAACGCCCAGCACTTGCAAGTTTGAAGCACGTCACAGTCATTCATTACCGGAATCCTACTCGGAATACCACAGACAAGGTGAGACTTTCCGGATTCCCAGGATCCTACTCGGAATACCACAGACAAGGTGAGACTTTCCGGATCCTCATAAATGCCGCCATCTATCTAGCTTATACCACGAAGATTCTGTTGGGGAATCTAAGAGATACACATTCAAGCTCTGTTGCATGTAGAACGGAAGTGGTTGTCAATCACGTGCGTTCATAAGTGAGAATGATAATGAGGGTTATCTAACTCATCACATTCATCATGTTCTTGGATACGAATGAATATCTTGGAATAAGAATAAGAGAGATTTGAATAAAAGAAAATAGAATTGCATTAATACTTGAGGTACAGCAGAGCTCCACACCCTTAATCTATGGTGTGCAGAAACTCCACCGTTGAAAATACATAAGTGAAAGAGGTTCAGGCATGGCCGAATGGCCAGCCCTCTCCATGATCAAGTGACCGAATGAATAATGACTTAAAGTGGTCAAAAGATGTCTAATACAATAGATAAATGTCCTATATATACTAGACTAGCTACTAGGGTTTACATGAGTAAGTAATTGATGCATAAATCCACTTCCGGGGCCCACTTGGTGTGTGCTTGGGCTGAGCTTGATCTATCCACGAGCTGAGGCTTCTCTTGGAGTTGAACTTCGAGTTATGACGTGTTTTGGGCGTTCAACTCCGGATCATGACGTTTTTCTAGCGTTTAACTCCAGACAGCAGCATGTACTTGGCGTTCAACGCCAAGTTACGTCGTCATTCTTCGAATAAAGTATGGACTATTATATATTGCTGGAAAGCCCTGGATGTCTACTTTCCAACGCCGTTGAGAGCGCGCCAATTGGAGTTCTGTAGCTCCAGAAAATCCATTTCGAGTGCAGGGAGGTCAGATTCCAACAGCATCAGCAGTCCTTTTGTCAGCCTTCTTCAGAGTTTTGCTCAAATCCCTCAATTTCAGTCAGAATTTACCTGAAATCACAGAAAAACACACAAACTCATAGTAAAGTCCAGAAATGTGAATTTAACATAAAAACTAATGAAAACATCCCTAAAAGTAGCTTGAACTTGCTAAAAACTACCTAAAAACAATGCCAAAAAGCGTATAAATTATCCGCTCATCACAACACCAAACTTAAATTGTTGCTTGTCCCCAAGCAACTGAAAATCAAATAGGATAAAAAGAAGAGAATATACTATAAATTCAGAAATATCAATGAATATTAATTATAATTAAATGAGCGGGACTTGTAGCTTTTTGCTTCTGAACAGTTTTGGCATCTCACTTTTTCCTTTGAAGTTTAGAGGGATTGGCGTCTCTGGGGAACTTAGAATTTGGGATAGTGTTATTGACTTTCTTAGTTAAGCATGTTGATTCTTGAACACAGCTACTTATGAGTCTTGGCTGTGGCCCTAAGCACTTTGTTTTCCAGTATTACCACCGGATACATAAATGCCACAGACACATAACTGGGTGAACCTTTTCAGATTGTGACTTAGCTTTGCTAAAGTCCCTAGTTAGTGGTGTCCAGAGCTCTTAAGCACACTCTTTTGCCTTGGATCACGACTTTAACCACTCAGTCTCAAGCTTTTCACTTGGACCTTCATGACACAAGCACATGGTTAGGGACAGCTTGATTTAGCCGCTTAGGCCTGGATTTAATTTCCTTGGGCCCTCCTATCCATTGATGCTCAAAGCCTTGGATCCTTTTTACCCTTGCCTTTTGGTTTTAAGGGCTATTGGCTTTTTCTACTGCTCCTTTTTCTCTTTTTTTTTTCACTGCTTTTTCTTGCTTCAAGAATCAATTTCATGATTTTTTAGATCATCAATAACATTTCTCTTTGTTCATCATTCTTTCAAGAGCCAACAATTTTAACACTCATAAACAACAATATCAAAAGACATATGCACTGTTCAAGCATTCATTCAGAAAACAAAAAGTATTGTCACCACATCAATATAATTAAACTAAATTCAATAGCTATTTTCGAAATTTATGTACTTCTTGTTCTTTTGAATTAAAACATTTTTCATTTAAGAGAGGTGAAGGATTAATGGAATTTATTCATAGCTTTAAGGCATGGTTACATACTAATGATCATGAAATAAAGACACAAAACATAGATAAACACAATAATTAAAAACCGAAAACAGAAAGAAATAAAGAACAAGGAATGAATCCACCTTTAGTGGCGTCTTCTTCTTGAAGGACCAATGAGGTTCTTAAGCTCTTCTATGTCCCTTCCTTGCCTTTGTTGCTCCTCCCTCATTACTCTTTGATCTTCTCTTATTTCTTGGAGAATGATGGAGTGTTCATGATGTTCCACCCTTAGTTGTTCAACATTATGGCTCAAATCTTCTAAGGAGGTGTTGAGTTGCTCCCAATAGTTGTTGGGAGGAAAGTGCATTCCTTGAGGCATTTGTTGATGATGAACTTCCTCATGTTCTTCTTGAGGGCCGTGAGGAACTTCTCTTGTTTGCTCCATCCTTTTCTTGGTGATGGGCTTGTCTTCTTCAATGGAGACATCTCCATCTATGATGATCCCAGCTGAGTAACATAGATGGCATATAATGTGGGGGAAGGCTAGCCGTGCCATGTGTGAAGGCTTGTCAGCTATTTTGTAGAGTTCATTGGATATGACTTCATGAACTTCTACTTCCTCTCTAATCATGATGCTATGAATCATGATGGCCCGATCCACAGTAACTTCAGATCGGTTGCTTGTAGGGATGATGGATCTTTGGATGAACTCCAACCATCCTCTAGCTACAGGCTTGAGGTCCAGTCTTCTTAGTTGGACTGGCTTGCCTTTGGAGTCTGTTCTCCATTGGGCGCCTTCCACACAAATGTCCATTAGGACTTGGTCCAACCTTTGATTAAAGTTGACCCTTCTTGTGTAGGGGCGTTCATCACCTTGCATCATGGGTAAGTGAAACGCCAACCTCACATTTTCCGGACTGAAATCTAAGTATTTCCCCCGAACCATTGTGAGATAGTTCTTTGGATTCGGGTTCATACTTTGATCATGGTTCCTAGTGATCCATGCATTAGCATAGAACTCTTGAACCATCAATATTCCAACTTGTTGCATGGGGTTGGTTATGACTTCCCAACCTCTTCTTTGGATTTCATGTCGGATTTCCGGATACTCATTCTTTTTGAGCTTGAAAGGGACCTCAGGGATCACCTTCTTCTTTGCCACAACATCATAGAAGTGGTCTTGGTGGCTTTTGGAGATGAATCTCTCCTTCTCCCATGACTCGGAGGTGGAAGCTTTTGCTTTCCCTTTTCCTTTTCTTGAGGAAACTCCGGCCTTAGGTGCCATTGGTAATGGAAAAACAAAAAAAGCTTATGCTTTTACCACACCAAACTTAAAATTTGCTCGTCCTCGAGCAAGAAAGAAAAGAATAGTAGAAGAAGAAGAAGAGAATATGGTAGAGAGGGAGAGAGTAGGTTTGGCTATATGGGAGAAGAAGGGGTTTGTGTTGTGTGAAAATGAAGAAGAATGGGAGGTTATTTATAGGGAGAGGGAGGGTGGGAGTTCGGCCATTTTGGGTGGGAAGGGGTGGGGAATTGAATTTGAATTTTATGAGGGTAGGTGGGGTTTGTGGGGAAGAGGGGTTGATGTGAATGGTGAATGGAGTAATTGGGAAGAGGAATTGAGGTGATTGATGAAGAATATTGGGAATTGTGACATGGGGTATTCACATCACAAAGACTAGGATTAGGAGGTAAGGTGGGAATATGGTAGGTGGGGATCCTGTGGGGTCCACAGATCCTGAGGTGAAAAGAAATACCATTCCTTCACCATATAGGCATGTAAAATGCCTTCATGCATCATTCTGGCGTTCAAACGCCCATTGATGCACGTTCTGGGCGTTCAACGCCCATGTAATGCATGTTTCTGGCGTTGAACGCCAGTTTCATGCTTGTTCCTGGCGTTCAGCGCCAGTTTGTCCTCTCTGTGCACCATCCTGGCGTTTAACGCCAGGTTGTTTCTTGTTTTGGGCGTTCAGCGCCAGAATGGTGCTCTGTTCTGGCGTTGAACGCCGGCCAGATGCACCTTACTGGCGTTGAACGCCAGTCTGCGCTGCCTCCAGGGTGAAAATTTTTTTCTTCTGTTTTTGACTCTGTTTTTAATTTTTTTTTTTATTTTTTTCGTGACTCCTCATGATCATGTACCTAATAAAACACAAAAATAAACAAGAAACAAAATAAAATAAAATTAGATAAATAAAATTGGGTTGCCTCCCAACAAGCGCTTCTTTAATGTCAATAGCTTGACAGTGGCTCTCATGGAGCCACATGGTGATCAGGTCAATTTAGTGTGTAGTCCCAACACCAAACTTAGAGTTTGGATATGGGGTTTGAACACCAAACTTAGAGTTTGGTTGTGGCCTCACAACACCAAACTTAGAGTTTGACTGTGTGGGCTCTTCTTGACTCTGAACTGAGAGAAGTTCTTCATGCTTACTCTCTTTTGTCACAGAGGGATGGCCATGTGCCTGAAACACAAGGTAGTCCCCATTCAATTGAAGGACTAACTCACCTCTGTTGACATCTATCACAGCTCCTGCTGTGGCTAGGAAAGGTCTTCCTAGGATGATGCATTCATCATCTTCCTTCCTAGTGTCTAGGATTATGAAATCAGTAGGGATGTAAAGGCCTTCAACCCTTACTAGCACGTCCTCCACTATTCCATAAGCTTGTCTTATGGACTTATCTGCCAATTGTAATGAGAATAAGGCAGGTTGTACCTCAATGATTCCCAGCTTCTCCATTACAGAGAGTGGCATAAGATTTATCCTTGACCCAAGATCACATAGAGCTTTTTCAAAGCTCATGGTGCCAATGGTGCAAGGTATTAAGAACTTGCCAGGATCTTGTTTCTTTTGAGGTAGAGTTCTCTGAATCCAAGTATCTAGTTCACTAATGAGCAAGGGAGGTTCACTTTCCCAAGTCTCATTACCAAACAGCTTGGCATTCAGCTTCATGATAGCTCCTAAGTATTGAGCAACTTGCTCTCCAGTCACATCTTCATTCTCTTCAGAGGATGAATATTCTTCAGAGCTCATGAATGGCAGAAGGAGATTTAAAAGAATCGCTATGGTCTCTAGATGAGCCTCAGATTCCCTTGGATCCTTAATAGGAAACTCCTTCTTGCTTGAGGAACGTCCCAGGAGGTCTTCCTCACTAGGATTTTCGTCCTCCTCCTCCTTTGTGCATTCGTCCTTATTGACTATGTCAATGGCCTTGCACTCTCCTTTTGGATTTTCTTCTGTATTGCTTGGGAGAATACTAGGAGGACTTTCAAAGACTTTCTTACTCAGCTGGCCCACTTGTGCCTCCAGATTTCTAATGGAGGATCTTGTTTCATTCATGAAACTGAAAGTGGCCTTTGACAGATCAGAAACTATATTGGCTAAATTAGAATTGTTTTGTTCAGAGTTCTCTGTCTGTTGCTGAGAAGATGATGGATATGGCTTACTATTGTTCAGCCTATTGCGTCCACCATTGTTAAAGCCTTGTTGAGGCTTTTGTTGATCCTTCCAGGAGAAATTTGGATGATTTCTCCATGATGAGTTGTAGGTGTTTCCATAAGGTTCACCTATGTAATTAACCTCTGCCATGGCAGGGTTCTCAGGATCATAAGCTTCTTCAAAAGCTGCCTCTCTAGTACTGTTGGATGCATGTTGCAATCCATTCAGATTTTGAGAGATCATGTTGACCTGTTGAGTCAACACTTTGTTCTGAGCCAATATGGCATTCAGAGTATCAATTTCAAGAACTCCTTTCTTCTGAGGTATCCCATTGTTCACGGAATTCCTCTCAGAAGTGTACATAAACTGGTTATTTGCAACCATGTCAATGAGCTCTTGAGCCTCTTCAGGCGTTTTCTTCAGGTGAATAGATCCACCTGCAGAATGGTCCAATGACATTTTCGAAAATTCAGAGAGACCATAATAGAATATGTCTAATATGGTCCATTCTGAAAACATGTCAGATGGACATCTCTTGGTCAGCTGCTTGTATCTTTCCCAAGCTTCATAGAGGGATTCACCATCTTTTTGTTTGAAGGTTTGAACATCCACTCTCAGCTTGCTCAGCTTTTGAGGAGGAAAAAATTTATCCAAGAAGGCAGTGACCAGCTTATCCCATGAGTCCAGGCTATCCTTGGATTGTGAATCCAACCATACTCTAGCTCTGTCTCTTACAGCAAAAGGGAAAAGCATGAGTCTGTAGACTTCAGGATCAACTCTATTCGTCTTTACAGTCTCACAGATCTGCAAGAACTCAGTTAAAAACTGGTAAGGATCTTCAGATGGAAGTCCATAAAACTTGCAGTTTTGTTGCATTAAAGCAACTAGTTAAGGCTTAAGCTCAAAGTTATTGGCTCCAATGGCAGGAATGGAGATGCTTCTTCCATCAAATTTGGACGTTGGTTTAGTGAAGTCACCAAGCATTCTCCTTGCATTATTATTATTATTTTCAGCTGCCATCTCTTTCTCTTGTTCGAAAATTTCTAGAAGGTTTCTTCTGGATTGTTGTAATTTAGCTTCTCTTAATTTTCTCTTCAGAGTCCTTTCAGGTTCTGGATCTATTTCAACAAGAGTGCCCTTTTCCTTGTTCCTGCTCATATGAAAGAGAAGAAAACAAGAAAAGAAAGAGGAATCCTCTATGTCACAGTATAGAGATTCCTTTATGTTAGTAGAAAAAGAAGGGAGTAGAGGAATGAAGAAGAGGGTTCGGATTTTAGATGAAGAGAGGTGGAGAGAAGTGTTAATAATTAATTAATTAAATAGAAGAAGAAAAGAGGAGGGAGAATTCGAAAATAATTTTGAAAAAGAGTTAGTGATTTTCGAAAATTAGAGATAAATGTAATTGAAATTAAAATTTGAAACAATTAGTTAATTAAAAAGAATTTTTGAAAAAGAGAGAGATATTTTCGAAAATAGAAGAGAGAGAGGTAGTTAGGTGGTTTTGAAAAAGATAAGAAACAAACAAAAAGTTAGTTAGTTGATTGAAAAAGATTTGAAATCAAAATTTAAAAAGATAAGAAGTTAGATAAGATATTTTGAAATCAAATTTTGAGAAAGATAAAGTTTTTGAAAAAGATAAGATAAAAAGATAAAAAGATTTTTAAGAAAAAGATATTTTGAAAAAGATTTAATTTTTAAAATTACTTAACTAACAAGAAACTACAAGATAAGATTCTAGAACTTAAAGATTGAACCTTTCTTAACAAGAAAGTAACAACTTCAAATTTTTGAACCAATCACATTAATTGTTAGCTAATTTTCGAAAATTAGATGTAAAAATAAGAAAAAGATTTTGAAAATATTTTGAAAAAGATTTTTAAAATTTTCGAAATTTATAAAGAAAATGAAAAAGATATGATTTTTGAAAAAGATTTTACAAAGATAAGATTTTTAAAATTGAAATTTTGACTTGACTTGTAAGAAACAACTAATTTTTGAAAATTTTTGACCAAGTCAACTCAAATTTTCGAAAATTTGGAGGGAAATAAGGAAAAGATATTTTTTTGATTTTTGAATTTTTAATGAAAAACACAAAAATGACCCAAAACATGAAAATTTTGGATCAAAACACAAGATGCATGCAAGAATGCTATGAATGTCAAGATGAACACCAAGAACACTTTGAAGATCATGATGAACATCAAGAACATATTTTTGAAAAATTTTTGATGCAAAGAAAACATGCAAGACACCAAACTTAGAAATCTTTAATGCATGGAAAATATGAATGCCAAAGTGCACAAGAAAAACAACAAAAGACACAAAGCAAGAAATCATCAAGATCAAACAAGAAGACTTGTCAAGAACAACTTGAAGATCATGAAGAACACTATGAATGCATGAGATTTTCGAAAAAATGCAAGAAAAATTTTAAAGCATGCAATTGACACCAAACTTTAAAAATTAACATAAGACTCAAACAAGAAACATAAAATATTTTTGATTTTTTTTTTTGATTTTATGATTTTTTTGGATTTTTATTATTTTTTTCGAAAGACATTATTGGAAAAACGAAAAATAAAAAGAAAAATTTTGAAAAATATTTTTGAAAAGAAAATTACCTAATCTGAGCAACAAGATGAACCGTCAGTTGTCCATACTCGAACAATCCCCGGCAACGGCGCCAAAAACTTGGTGTTGTTGCCGGATTAAAAACTTGGCACCATTGTAGGTTGGAAACAATTGTTTGAATTGTTGTTCGAAATTAATTGTTCCCCGGCAACGGCGCCAAAAACTTGGTGGACGAAATTGTGATCCATGTTCTAATTATTTTGAGATGAAGGCTTCTAAGGGGCACCAGCTGAATTCACAACTCCGTTCAACTAACCAGCCAGTGTACTGGGTCGTCCAAGTAATAAACCTTACGTGAGTAAGGGTCGATCCCACAGAGATTGTTGGTATGAAGCAAGCTATGGTCACCTTGTAAATCTCAGTTAGGCATATTAAAGGGTAATTGTGATTATTGGAATAAATAATAAATAAAAAGGAATAATAAAAGGGATAGAATACTTATGCAGATTCATTGGTAGGAATTTCAGTTAAGTATATGAAGATGCTGTATGGCCCAAGGACGCCTGCTCTCCTACTGCTTCTACTCACTCCTTCTTACTCCTTTCCATGGCAAGCTGTGTATAGGGGTTCACCATCAGCGGTGGCTACTTTCAATCCTCTCGGGAAAATATCCTATGCGGCTGTCACTCGCACAGCTAATCATCTGGAGGCATCACCCATGGTTGATGGCTACATCCCATCCTCGCAGTGAAAACTAATGCTCACGCACTCTGTCACAGTACGGCTAATCACTGGTTGGTTCCCGCGCCTACTGGAATAGAATCCCTTGATTCTTTTGCGTCTGTCACTAACGCCCAGCACTTGCAAGTTTGAAGCACGTCACAGTCATTCATTACCGGAATCCTACTCGGAATACCACAGACAAGGTGAGACTTTCCGGATTCCCAGGATCCTACTCGGAATACCACAGACAAGGTGAGACTTTCCGGGTCCTCATAAATGCCGCCATCTATCTAGCTTATACCACGAAGATTCTGTTGGGGAATCTAAGAGATACACATTCAAGCTCTGTTGCATGTAGAACGGAAGTGGTTGTCAATCACGTGCGTTCATAAGTGAGAATGATAATGAGGGTTATCTAACTCATCACATTCATCATGTTCTTGGATACGAATGAATATCTTGGAATAAGAATAAGAGAGATTTGAATAAAAGAAAATAGAATTGCATTAATACTTGAGGTACAGCAGAGCTCCACACCCTTAATCTATGGTGTGCAGAAACTCCACCATTGAAAATACATAAGTGAAAGAGGTTCAGGCATGGCCGAATGGCCAGCCCTCTCCATGATCAAGTGACCGAATGAATAATGACTTAAAGTGGTCAAAAGATGTCTAATACAATAGATAAATGTCCTATATATACTAGACTAGCTACTAGGGTTTACATGAGTAAGTAATTGATGCATAAATCCACTTCCGGGGCCCACTTGGTGTGTGCTTGGGCTGAGCTTGATCTATCCACGAGCTGAGGCTTCTCTTGGAGTTGAACTTCGAGTTATGACGTGTTTTGGGCGTTCAACTCCGGATCATGACGTTTTTCTGGCGTTTAACTCCAGACAACAGCATGTACTTGGCGTTCAACGCCAAGTTACGTCGTCATTCTTCGAATAAAGTATGGACTATTATATATTGCTGGAAAGCCCTGGATGTCTACTTTCCAACGCCGTTGAGAGCGCGCCAATTGGAGTTCTGTAGCTCCAGAAAATCTATTTCGAGTGCAGGGAGGTCAGATTCCAACAGCATCAGCAGTCCTTTTGTCAGCCTTCTTCAGAGTTTTGCTCAAATCCCTCAATTTCAGTCAGAATTTACCTGAAATCACAGAAAAACACACAAACTCATAGTAAAGTCCAGAAATGTGAATTTAACATAAAAACTAATGAAAACATCCCTAAAAGTAGCTTGAACTTGCTAAAAACTACCTAAAAACAATGCCAAAAAGCGTATAAATTATCCGCTCATCAGTAGTACACTTTCATATTTAGGAATTGGGAACATATTCATGTCTTGATTGAATGTATAAGACCTTATGCAATTGATGTCCTTGCACAAAGTATAAAAAAGAAAAGAAAAAAAGAAGAGGAAAATAAAATGAAAAAAAAAAGGGATATAGAAAAAAATGAAAAGAGAAGAAAAAAAATTAATAAAAGGGGACAAAATGCCCCAAAGTGAAGTCAATAAAAAGGAATCAATGCATAAGTGTTATGAATCAAGGAATAGAATGCATGAATATGTAAGAAAAAGTGAAGAATGGGTAGTTAGAATAGTTTGAATTTGTATAGGTCACTATATAGTTAGGTGGGAAAGTCTTTACTAATCAAAGATCTAAACTCTAGCCCACTTAACCATAAATGATCCTACCTTGACCCTAACCCCATTACAACCTAAATGAAAGACCTCATGATGAATGTATGCATGCATTGAATAAGTGTTGATTGTAGAAGAAGATCAAATTTTGGAAAGCATGATTAGAGGAGAATTGATTGAATTAACCCTTAAACACTTGAGTGAATAGAGCGGATACACATCCGGTGAGGGTTCAAAAGTTCAATTACATGTGTTCACCCATATTATTTATATTCTTGCAAGTTTGAACTCTTTTGAGGATTCAATACAATTGTGGTTTGGACTTAATTCCTATTGCCCTAGCTCTTGTGCTTACACATGTTCTCTTGGGAATTGATTTGTTTGAACTAAGCATTTGCATTTACTTTAGGTAGTTGCATTTAGATAGGACTCATATAGTTTAATTGCATTCAATAAATGCCATACCCCTTAGTTCCTTCTTATTTTAGCATGAGGACATGCTAAGGTTTAAGTGTGGGGAGGTTGATAAACCCCATTTTTAGGGTTTATCTTGTATTGAATTTAGAGTATTTTGATGACCTTTTCTCGCATTTAACCCATGAATCAGCATGGTTTTGTAATCTCTCCCGTATTTGTGCTTAAGTGTAAAAACATGCCTTTTAAGCCTTGTTTTGATAAATTCTAATTCCTCTTTGATTCCATAAGATGCCTTGATGTGTTTGCTAGTAATCTCAGGTTAAAATAGGCTAGACATGGATCAAAAAGAGCAAGGAAGGAAGCATGCAAGTGGAGAGAAGTACAAAAGACAAAGAATTGATCTCGGCCAAGCACGCGCACGCGCACAAGGCGCCCGCGCGCACATTGCAGAATCGGCCAGGGACGCGCACGCATACCGTGCGCGCACGCGTCGAAGCCCGCACATGACTTCATTAAAGCAGCACGTGCCTGGCAATTTGGAAGGGTTTCTGAACCCATTTTGGCGCCAATTACTGATAGAAAGGAATAAAAGGATCAAGGATTGAGGGGAAGGCATCAATCTATCATATAGCATAATTAGGATTAGTTTAGAGTTAGTTTTAGAGAGAGAAGTTCTCACTTCTCTCTAAAATTAGGATTAGGTTTAGGTTAACCTCTCTTCTTAGATCTAGGTTTAATTCATGCTTTAATTCACTCTTCCCTTATCAAGTCTTAATCTTCTCCTCTTCCTCTTTCTAGTTAGATGCTTTAATAATTGTAATTCTTCATCTAGTTTTGGATAGATTGTTGTTCATTTGTTTTCTTTCAATAATGCAATTTGAGGTAATTCATGATAATTGTGATTTCCTTGATTGTTGTTGTTAATTCTTTGTATTCAATTGTAGTTAGAATTCATTCTTGTTGTGATTTACTATACTTTTCTTTTGTGCCTTCCAAGTGTTTGATGAAATGCTTGGTTGGATTTTAGTATAGATTTTGTTCCTCTTGGCTTTGGTAGAGTGATTAGTGACTCTTGAGTTATCTAATTCCTTGTTGATTGATAATTAGAGATTGCTAATTGATTTGAATGCCTCTAAAGCTAGTCATTCCTCTAGGAGTTGATTAGGACTTGAGGGATCAAATTGATTCATCTACTTGACTTTCCTCCATGGTTAGAGGTTAACAAAGTGGGAGCAATGAACAATTCTCATCACAATTGAGGAGGATAACTAGGATAGGACTCCTAGTTCTCATATCTTGCCAAGAGCTTTGTTAGTTATTAGTTTATTTCCTTTGCCATTTATATTCTTGTATAAAATCTCAAAAACCCCAAATATAACTCACAACCGATAACAAGACACTTTATTATAATTCCTAGGGAGAACGACTCCCCGAGGTTCAATACTTCGGTTTATAAATTTTAGGGGCTTGTACTAGTGACAAACAACTTTTTGTATGAAAGGATTATTATTTGGTTTAGAAACTATACTTTACAACGAGATTTCATTAGGGAAATTCTAAACCGTCAAAAATCTAATCATCAGGGATCAAGGGGTTGTCAATGAAGAAATGACCATATAAAGTAATAAAAGAACATGCAAAATTGTAATGATTGAACTAATAAAGAAATTAAAGAACCGACTATGTAATATAAACAAGTAAAGTATGAAAGAGATTAACATGGCAATGTATGAAGGATTGAAAGCATAAAAAAGGGTCTTGGCTTGGAGTGAGCTAAGGATCCTTTCCTTGTTGGAACCACAACTATGACAATTATGATGGATTAGTCTCACTTGATCAACCCTCACATCGGAAGGTAAGTTAAATGAGCATAAGTGTTCTTAACCCACAAATCCTAAATTGCTTGCTAATTGCCTTAGCAACAACTTAGCGTTAGTGGGAACAAGAACAATTAACAATCCGAGAATTGACACTAAATATTGGGCATTCCAACTCTAGGAACCCAATGGCTCAATTTACCCAAGCCAAGAGACAAAAATTTAGCCTAAAATCATGTTTGACATTTTGTCAAACACTTAGTGGGCAAAAAGCTTAAACATGAGAAAAATGAGAAAAGACTTGGAACCAAAAGCAATAATTGATCTCAATCAATAAGAATAATATAAGAAAGCATAGAACAAACATCAAACATCAAATTCATCAACAAGGAATTGAAATTGCAAAAGGGACGTAAGATTGAACTTTAACTTGAATTAGAAGAAAGAGCAATGACAATGTAACTATAAAGAGTAATAACAAGAGAATACTTACAATGAGATTAGTAAAATCCAAGATCAAAAATGGAAATGGTGCTTTGAATGTAAAACCCTAATAGAAACCCTAGTAGAGATGATGAAAAACTTAGAGAATACTGATGAGAGAACTTTTGCGTGGTCTAGAAATTTGCGGATAAATCCTCGTTGCAGGTATAGTTTCTAAACCTTCAAAAGTTCTTTCATACAAACGTTTTGGGTGTCACAAGTAACAAACCCCTTTAAAAATTGTTAACTGAGTATTCAAACCTCGGGTCGTCTTCTCAAGGAACTACAAGGAGGTATGTTCTTATTATTGGCAATGGAGATTGTGAATTCGGGGTTTCAAGAATGAGGAATAAGTAATATAAATGGCAAGTAAAATAAATGGCAATTAAAATAAATAAATACTGTAAAGCAACTTTTAGCAAGGTAAGAGAAATTAGAAGTCCAACTTAGTTATCCCTCTCAACAATAATGAAAGTTGTATCTTAATTCCACTTAGTTAACCTTTGAAGCAAAGGTAAGTCAAGGGACTAATTAGTTTGACCTTAGAATCCTATTTATTTCCTAAGAAAAAGTTGGGATTATTGAAGTTCAGTTTAATTAGCAAGATAACGATTATCACTTACGCTGAGTTTGATAACTGTTGAGTTACTGATTTCTTAACCAAGACCAAAAGGGGGGAAAAAGTAAATTACTGGAATAAAATATCTTCAAATCGTAAGCAATGATAATCATAAATTAACGAGAGCAATAATAAACTGAAAATACCTCAAATTCATTAATTCAAATAATAATCTGTAACATGGAGTAATTTATAAATTAAATTATAAAAGTAAATAATCAATTCAAATGCTGGAATAAATAAATAAAGTGAAAGGAAAGCTTTAAAAACAAGGAAATATAAAACCTGGATCGAGAGTCACTCTTAAAAACTAAGAGAATTCCTAAATCCTAAATCCTAATCCTAAGAGAGAGAGGAGAGAACTTCTCTCAAAACTAAATCTAAATCATTGGAAGTAACAAAAATGCGAGCTCCCTCTGAATGGATGCATTCCCACACTTTATAACCTCTAGTCTATGCTGTCTGTACTTGGATCTGGGCCAAAAAGGGCTTTAGAAATCGCTGGGGGCGTATTCTGTAAATTCTAATTCGTGGCCTCTGTCACGCGTCCGCGTGGGTCACGCGGTCGCGTCATTCGGAGCTTTTTCTTGCCACGCGGTCGCGTCAGTCACGCGTCTGCGTCGTATGCATTCTGCTTAAGGCGCGCGGTCGCGTCGTCCATGCGATCGCGTGGGTGCCAGTTTCTTCAAAGCTCCGTTTCGCACTTTTCTTCCATTTTTGTATGTTTCCTTTTCCATCCTTTAAGTCATTCTGCATTAGAAAATCTGAAACTACTCAACACACTAATCACGGCATCGAATGAAAATAAAGATAATTAAAATAATTAATTTTAAAGCTTAGGAAACATGTTTTTCACATACATCACATAATAAGGAAGGAAAAGTAAAACTATGCAATTAATATGAATAAGTGGGTGAAGGATTGAATAAATCACTCAAACTAAACACAAAATAACTCATGAAATATGGGTTTATCAAATACTAAAACTAAAAACCTTCTACTCCTACTCCTAAACTATACTAATGATATGCTATGTTCTTTCCTTCATTCTCCCTCCAATATGAGCTAAGAGACTTTAAAAATGGGCCTCCAAATCCCTCAAATTGTGTGTCACATGCTTTTTTAATGAAGTCATGCGTGGACACCTGTGCAGACGCACAGGCGTGTGCGTTGATGCGTGAGCATCTTTCCTATCTTTTCCTAGTGAATTTGTATTTAATTTGTTGAGTTTAATCAAGAATTAATTATCTTTTACCCACTATGGATGCTACTTTGAGTCTTGTGCAATTCTATTTATTTTAGGTAGCATTCGACTGGATTTGATGGAGTTTCTGCAGAAGAAGAGAAGAAGGCGAATGATGCTGTCAACCCTGAACTCTCTGCACACAAACCTAAATAACTCGAGCTACAGAGGTCCAATGGACGTGATTTTAGTGGTGTTTGAAAGGTAACTTCCAGAGCTTTCCAACGATATAATAGTCCACACTCCTATTCCACCAATTTGGCCAAGGCTGAAGGAGATGACCAGTGAGAAGCGACGCGTGCGCGTACTTGATGCGTGCGCGTGATTTGGAGAGTTGCACAGCGACACGTGTGTGTCCCTGACGTGTATGCGTGACACGCAAAGAAGACCATCGACGCGTACGCGTGACATGCGCCACGTGCAGAAAAATGCTGATTGCTATAATTAATTCTGGATTAAATTTAAATTTTATTTTAAAATAGGAAAAGATATTATTTTAATTTTAGAAATTAGATTTTAAATTAATTAGAATTAGATATAAAAGAGAAAAGAAACTTCTCTTCTGGGATATATTATTCCATTTTTGATAATGTAAATTACAGTTTACCTGAATCGTAGTTTTTCTCTCTGAACCATGAGCAACTAAACCTCCACTGTTAAGGTTAGGAGCTCTGTCTATTTGTATGGATTGATTCTATTATTTTTTTATTTTAATTCATGTACTGATTTATAATTTAAGAATTATTTTCGTTCTTTATCTTATGAATTTGGGTGGAACGAAAGTATGACCCTCTTTCTAATTGAGTTCTTGTATAACTTGAAAAAGCTCTTTATTACTTGAACAACAGTTTGAAAATAATTTTTCCTAAATTCTAATTATTTGTATTTAACGGGATACGTGACATATATTCCTCTTATATTTGGATAATTGGGATTTCTGTGGCATATAAACTAGAATTGAATTTCACCCTCTAATTGGAATTAATTGACCAAGGAATTGGCGGTTGATGAGAATTAGATGAGACTAGAAAGGTCTAAGGAATTAGGATCTAGTCACATATAGTTTGCCATGAATTAAATCTTGCATGATTAAAATAGTTAGCAAGAAAAGTCAATCCGGAAAATAGATAACTCTGAAGTCTTAACTGCCTTCTCTATATTATTTTCCCAACCTATTTACTGCTTGCTTTCTGATATTCTAAAATTACTGTTAATGCTTTTAAACTCTCAAACACCATTTTCTACTTGTCTAAATAAGTAAATTAATCAACTATTGTTATTTAGTCCATCAATCCTCGTGGGATCGACCCTCACTCACCTGAGGTATTACTTGGTACGACCTGGTGTACTTGCCGGTTAGTTTGTGGGTTATAAATTCTGTACCAAGTTTTTGGCGCCGTTGCCGGAGAAGTGGAGAAGTGGAAAAGTGGAGCACGCCCCTCCTAAGTGTGCAGACAAACCCATTCCCTGATTCTCTTGACACTTATCCCACCTTGCCAAAGGCTCCTGAATACAAGCCAAAAATACCATATCCTCAGAGGCTTCAGAAGGCTTCAAAAAAAAAAAGCAGTTTTCTAATACCATATATTGTTATTGTTTTTTTTATGCAGGTCATAACCCACCTTGGCGAGTTGCGAGATGGTGACGGAACGGAGGATCTTTTATCACCCTTTTGTATTTTAGATTACTTTGTCATTGATATACTCTCACTTTTGTATCTTTGTTGCCTTAGAGTCTTGATTTAAGAGATAAGTTGTATATGTTGTTTTAACTCAAAAACTCTGTATTGTCTGTATGTAACTAGTCGGCCTAAACTCTGCAGGCTACGGCTAGGGTTTTTTTGACTATCATACTTACATATATCTATCTTGATTACTATTGTATTATGTTGTATCTTGTGCCTCTACGATTGTAGTTATCATGTGAACGCTTCGTGTTTTTCTATTTCTGTTTTGAGCTGTAATTTTTCATCGAATTTCTAGTATTATTAGTTCTTTCTATATACAATATTATATGAGCTTTACACATGTCGTGGCACTTTTTTATTCTTTGCTTTACGACATGAAATAAGGCTCAGGGTAATAAAGTGTCACAGTTAACATATAGTTTATGAGATCTTTTGTGTGTAAATTAAAATGTCATGACTCATAAGATTATTATTTATAAGACAGTGATATCTGAGATTTATGAGAAGTTCTAAAGAACAACTTAAGATTCTTTCAAAATAGTTTTTGAGATCTCCAAATTACAAATTAAAAAAAAGACTTCTAAGGTCATAGTAGACTTTAGATCAGTTTGATAGCACATTTGAGATAGCTATAGAACATACATGAAACATATTTAAAGAAAAAATTTTAATAGAATATAAATGTTATGCTCAAAATGAAAGAGGTAAGAGTTCAGAAGATGTACACATCCAATATATATTACCTTGACTCAAAATGCTTACATCCAGTTCTCAAAAAAATTTAAGAGTTCTATTAATTGTATAAGTCTACAATTAAATATTATTATATGCATTAAGCCTTCATAAGCAAACATATTGACTTAGAGAAGACCACAACCTAATTTAAAAACCTTAACTATTCTTTTATTATACCTTTTTAAAACTAGTCAATGACTCAAATTGACTCTTTACTAATATAATAAACTTAGATATTCTATTCTTAAGTCTTATTAAGACTAATCAATGACTTAGATTAACTATATATTTACCAACTTAAAAACTTTAGATATTTTTTTTAAGACTTTTTTGAACTAAGCAGTAACTTAAATTGGCTATACACCAACTTCTTTCTGAATCTTCTCAAAACTAGAGATCACTATTTGATCATTTTATAAGATTAATATAAGGTTCGAAAATCCCAACTTGTTTATAGGATATTAAAATGTTTAAAAACTTAACCATTTAAGTTGGAAAAGCTTTCTTGTTCTTGAGATTTGGTCCACATATGATTTTCTATGGAGTGTGAACTTATTTTTTTCAATTTTTTAAGAATGTAATATAAATATGAATTTAAAATATATGTTCCTAGATTACATATTATTTTTCTTTTGTACCATATATTAGAGAACTCACGGAATGAAGAGAATAATGAAAAATCTCTCAAATTTATCTTGTTCTTTGTCTTTTTATTTTCGCTCTTGATTACTTGATCAAGATTCCAAAGTCTTGACATCATTAAGAGTTGTTGAATACCCTTTTCTATCATTGTCAAATTATTCCTTAAAATAAGTATAAAGAAAAAATACAAATAGTAGTTTTATACTCTACTTGTAGGGAATGAGAGAAGCTACTCCCAAAATAATTTTTCTTGTTGAATATGTTCATTTTTAAAGATTTGAGGCAACACATATTTTACTAGGACGCATTTGTGAGGTAAGAATTTTTGCACTTTTAAACTTTTTTCATATAGAACAATAAAGTTCTTCTTCTAAAGTAGGCTATTATGTTGTAATCTACTTTCATGGTAGATTGTTTAGTTAGACTTAATTTTCAAAATTTTTTTACTTTTAAGTGCAGACTTTTTCAAATTTAGATTTTACCTAATTTGTTTATATTATTACTTAAGGAAATGGTTTTTAGTATAACACATATTTGAGTAAATGTTAAAATTCAATTTGAGATGTTTTGGAGGTAGCAAATAATACTGATTGCACACACCAAGTAAATATAAACAAGAATGCACAAGAATTCACAAGTGATTGTATAATGTTTCGTTGCCAACTTAGCCACTAGCGGTCATGTCTCATGCCCTAGTTAACTAGGATCAAATGACCATTATTGGGTCAACTTAAATAAATTACGCCACATAGAATATACATTTTATCGATCAAACCATTAAATTATATAATATGTAATGAAAATCATCTATACCAAATTTAACCAAAATTGAACATCAATAATCATGTAACTGAAGAACACTTTGTTTTTGCATATTTTGAACAAATATAATGTTGATTTTCAAGTATATAAAAAGTATAACAAATAATTTTGGATTAGCAGATGCTCTGTAACATATAAGTTTCTAATCCAAGATTGATTTTTTATAAAATTACATGAACAAAAAATTATTCAATGGTGCAAAATTACTTAAATTGACACCAGCATCATCATTTGATTCTAACTCATATATATACCTTTGCTACTTCAAAACACCCTTGTACACTAAAGTACATTATATTAATGCTGTTGGTAATGAAACTGTGGCAAACCCGGTTGACAAATAAAACATGCTAACCAAGCATCATCATCGAAGAAGATTAATCTATTTGTTATACAAAATAAGCATATATACATGGAAGAAAGACGTTCACATATTCATGATGAAGGGCACTCATTTTTCACAGTGCAAAAATAGTCAACTACGGAATCTCCTTGCTATGTCCATTGACTATATCATGTGGAATAGTCAATTGCAGAATCACCTTCAACAAAAATGGGTATGTTAGGAACTATTTAAAAAAATAAATAGAAAATTCACCTTGACTTTTACCCTCTAAGTGAACACACCCTAAAGTGTAATAATCAAATTTAGGTTCATTACTTTGTGTAGAGTCAATGGATGATGTGCGTTGTGGGGTTGACAAAGACAACATATCTGTTACAGTTCGATAAACGAAGTACAATATCCATTAGTTTTATGCCAAGGAAAGACAATAATTGAAGATAAAAGATAAAACATAAAACAAAGGAGATATTTTAACGAAAATCAGATATCTTTACATAAAGACATATAGTATTATAAAATATTAGATAGTTTAGTCAAACACATTTACTTAAATATATTAAACTATCTAACGGATTCACAATTTTATCTTCATTTGTAATATATTACCACAAATATTCATAAGTGCATCAAAAGTAGTTATATCATATTAACTTTTTGAGGGGTGTTGTGTGAATGTGTGTACAGTCATCTGATTCCAAGAGGATGCACTATAATTAATTGAGTATTGGTCCTGAAAATTATCTTGAAATAATTACGAGATTTTTGACAAAAAAAAAAATATCTGATTTGACATCTGATATTTTTTTTGAGATTGATTAGTTTCTGAGCAAAAAAAAATAACATTGACTTTTTTAGCACAGAGACTAATTAGTCTCATAAAAATAAAGTTTAAGAACCGAGTTAGGTATTTTTTTATGTCAAAGGCTTCGTTGTCTCTCAGTAATTATCAGGACCATTTAGAAATTTTTTTAATTAATTTTTATTAATTAATGTAAATTATTGACATAAAACTATCAAGAAAGTCCAAATAAAAATTAGATCTTCCATCCCATTAACATAATTTTCATGCATTGTAACTTAAAATACAAAAAGAAAAAAAATAACAAAATATGGATACAGTATTATAATAAATCTTTGTCTGATGACAATTGGTACAAGGGAAGATAATTACTTTAGAAGGAAAAATATACCAATAGAATGGCGTGTTCCCTTAATAGCAGCAAAATTTTTATATGTATAGCCAACAAAACTGAGATCTTGAGGAGTTAACAACTTCTGTAGCGAAAGAGAATACAACAATAATATATCATCATAAAGGATTCTAATGAATCATCCACCATAAATTAACGTATATTTAGCACGCAACAAATATTTTAGGATAGTTTTAATAGGGATTGACTAAAATATTTTTTTTGTAATAGTTTGAAGTATTTTTTGCAATAAATATATTTAAAAAAAAAATTCTTTTAATAAAACCTTTCTATATTAAAAATAGTGAAGAATATTATGTTGACAAATTCTAAAGGATATGGAATTGTCACTCCTTGTTAATTACTTGGCTATTAAAAAATAAAGACTGCTATTTTTTCAAGTAAATAAAGTACATACTTTTCTGATCGGTCCTGATGCACTTCTAGTTGGTTTTGGTTGTTCTGCTTCAACCTATATATTGACATAACTATAACCATGTCATAATTGTAGCTAATAATACATAATCATACATGGAGAAAACAAACAATACAAAGGTTCCAGAAAATATAAATAAAAAAACCTAAATAAGAAGGCAACATATATATCAAAATAAAAAAAGTCTATCATATCTGCACTCTAAAGTTCTAAATCCTACCATATCCGAATCTACTCGAAAAAAAATAAAAAACTTTTAAATAAATATAAAATTCAACCATTCCAAATTTCATACATATTAATAAAATAAAAAATAAAGAATTAAGTTCAAATTAAAATTAAAAACAACAAAATCTTAAAAAAATCTAACATAAATTACAAATAATATGATCATAAACTAGTTTAGTAGTTATTTCAAATTTTTATAAGAAAAAAATTATAGATTTAACACTCACTTTCTTCAGTACATATATAACTTTTACATATATATTATAAAATATATTAAAAGTGCGAGTAGGGTAGAACAGGATATACCTTGAACCCGTACCCTACCCTACCTGCAAGCAAACTTGCACCGCACCCTATCCTACCCACAGCAAATCGAAAAGACAACCCTACTTAAACGGGTTCGTCCGGATTGGGTACCTGCTAGTAGGGTATATATTGCCAACCCTAATTGTGATTGCATAAATTGTTTTTTATTTATTTTTTAATTTCATATTAAGAGCAATAAATATAAGGATAAAATTATCCAAAATAAAAAAAAGAATTGCTATTTTGCGCCTCAAAAACAACATACTATTAAAAATAAGGTTTTATAAAAGTTATTGTAAAATTTAATATTTTTAATGTATTGAATACATTAAAAATATTAAAAACTATTATTAATATATTTTTAAAATGTATACTTAAAACACAAATTAATTAAATCTATAAAAAAATTAAAATTTAATAAAACTTTAAAGTCAATTTTAATTTTACTCAAAATTTTTATACCAAAATAGTTCTTATCCCTAACTTAATCTATTAGTAAACTCAATGCAAAATGTTGCTACGGCGTAGATGAAAGAGGACAAACCAATTAGAAAAGAAGAATTCTTAAATAAAAATACTTTACCTCATTAAATTTCATAAAATTTTGAGTGTCAAGCTCTCCATCGACCTGTGGTATAAATGCTGCCTCCATTTCATAAAGCCTATCCCATTCAACATTTTTGAACCAAGGATGGGCCTGGTCAATTCAGAACCACAATATTGTTAGGGAATATTGTAATTTCGTATAGTAGAGAGTAAGGGAGAGAAAATAAAAAATACATTTTACACACTTTAATTTCATACGCTCCATTAGTACCAAGCCTTTGTGGAGCATCAACAAGTAACCTACATATTAGATCTCTTGCTTCTGGACTCAACCTTATCTCAACTGGAAATTTTAAGTGATTTTTCCAATGCACAATCTGAAAACACTCAACACCGAAGCCAAAAAAAAAGCATTAATTTATATTATTACCATTAGTACTAGTGAAAATAACTGGGTAATAAATAAATACTAATAAATACTTTAGCATCACAATGAATAAATTAAAATAGATTACATGCCCATGAATAATGAATGTTTATTTCTTAGTTTATTGAAATATTTAATAAATAAAGCATACAAGAAGAAAGAACATAAAAGTTTTTTATTTACGATATTTTCTATCTCAGTAGATTAATGATTAATTCGCCGCGAATTTGAGTTCCTTTTAAAAGTTTGTCGCTGGTCAATGGATTACTACATGCATAAGCTACCCACTAAACCAAGCCAACTTAATTATAAAGGTTTTAGTATATTGTTGTCCTTAATGTTTATTAAAAATTTTAAAATTATTTCTCTCGTTTAATTTGTATTAATTTTATGCCTAATATTTTTTAAGGTAAGCAATTTTATTCTTCTATCCAAATTAATATAACATGGTGAAGATTGGAAAATGATGATATAATGATGGGTATCATGAGAATGAAAATTATTAATTTTAGTAGAGGGTAAAATTAATTACTTTTTAAAAACTAGCTGTAAAATTGATACAAAATAAATGTTAAGGATAATTTTAAAATTTTTGACAAATAGTAAAGACAAAAATTATATTTGATCTAGAGAAAATATTCTCGTTATATTGTTCAACAGAATTTAATTTAATATTATTTATTATTTAACAGAGTTTAATTTAATATTATGCCATTAAGTCATGCACCTCTTTTTCTTTTTACACATCATGCACCTTTGATATACAAAACTCATTTGAAAAACAATTATTAGCCAATTTATTTTGTGCAGAATATGGCTATCTTCATATATTAGCAAATATCACAAACTAGATAAATGCTGGAAGCATTTATGATGGTGATTCAAATCAAATCTCCAAAGAGTTCTTTAACTAAAAAAAACTCTCACAAGCAAAGCAATTTTCATTAAAGAACCAGATGTTTTGTGGTTGCCTTTTACTTTTAGAGAATTATGTTTATTTCATTACTTATTAAACCAATTATTATTCTAAATTATAATCAAATTAATTTTTTTTATAATATCAATGTTATTTCTTTGTCATATAGTGTGAGAGTTTACATCTATAACTCATCTTGTGACAACAAAATATAGTTGAAAAGAAAAGAAAGAATAACTGGAAAAAAAAAATATAAAACCTTTCTACATGTTGTTATAGGGTCATCAGAATAAAATGGAGGATAACCAATAAGCATCTCATACAATATAGCACCAAGAGACCACCTGTATCAAAGAAAAAAATATTACTATTATAATGAAGACATTTATTTACAAGGAATACATGACACCTTTCAAGGTAGAAGCTAATACAAAAGTGAATACCATATGATTCCCTTCATGAAATATAAAAAAAAAAATCATTTAAAAAAAGGAAAATAAATATGGAAATGAAAATGAAACATTTTTATCCGTATTTTGTTTTAGCAAATGATTTTGTTTACTGAAATAGATATACTTAACCAATTTCATAATGATTTAGTTCTTTCTTAATGATCCATGTGGATTGTATGTATATTATATAAAAAAAGAGAATTTATTAAAATTGGATAGAAAGACTTCCATTAGCATGTGTGTTTTCTTCCATTATCAAAAATGACTTTTAATTAATATGCTCCTAAAACTTAAGCACACAAACATGACAAGGTCAAGATGTTTTTATCGCTTGCATGAATTCACGATCTTCCCTTTTATCTACGGAACTTAGCTTAACGAGATAGTGTGACTTATTGATAGAACCCAATTTTATGAGATCAATTGAAATTTTAAGAAATTCTGATATCTTTAATTTCTCTATGCATGAATTCTTGCCACAATTTGAATATATTTGAATCTTTTATTATCTATATGGCATTTTGATGTGCTTGTTATTATTTTTTAGATAGGATAAATTAAGATAAAGTGTTACTACGTACGCGACAGTAAAATTGCATGGTACGTTAGTGAAGCACGTGAGCTCGCGTTTGGACCCAAAAAGCCCTAATGCACCGGCTTCTAAAGGATATAAGAAGTGGAAATCAAAGAGGCATAGTAGAAGGAGTTGTATCAATTAGGTTTTAGTTAATGTTTTTAGTTTGAGATAAAGGACCAAAACTACTCCCAATTTTTGAATATGCTATCAAAAATATCTTCCACTTTTTTTTATAATAACAAAAATACCCTCAAAATATTATAAAATACGATAAAAATAACTAAAAAGAATATTATTTTTTTATTTGAATAACTATTTAGAATGAATATAAAAAATTCAAATAAAAATTCAATCTCTAGATTTTTTTTCATTTTTTCTTGGTCATGAATAAAAATAAATCGCAAAAAAGTTTACTAAGCTGAAAATTACTAAATTTTAAAAATATTTTTTTAATTATGCTTGTAAAAAATTATATTAAAATTTAATTTTTAAAATATTTTTCGATAATATATATTTAATGTTGAGTATTTTTATCACGTTTTAAAATATTTTAAAGGTATTTTTGTTATTAATAAAAATAAGAGATAATTTTGTCAGCGTATTAAAAAATTAAAGACAAATTTAATAGTTTACGATTTAGTTTGTATTTTTAAAGAGAGAAGCTCCTTCTACTATTTAATTTAACGGGTTTATGTTGCCTTAGATTAGATTTTATTTCAATTTGCGTTCAAGACTTCAAGATTCAATCATTTCCTCAATTTCAATTTGGTTTGCACTCTTTTTTTTCTCCCTGCCTTATGTAATGAATGATTTATGTTTGAATCTTTAATTTAGAATTAATGAATAATGAATGATTTTCTTTTGGGTATTGTAATTTTATGCTTGTTGGAGTTAATTTTATGTTTATTGCAAATTTGGTTATTTTAGATTTAGATTTTATTTATTTAGTTATTTTTTATTCTGTATACAAAGTGTTTGTTAAAATGCTTCTAGTTGTTATTGAATAGATTTATATTCCTAGCTTAGCATTATGAATTGAGGTGATTTTGAGTCCCGATTGATTTTCATTGGTGATAAATAAAAGGGATGAATTTATGTTGGTCTTCATAACACTAACCCACCTACTGAATTCCCTTGGTTAAATGGTTAGGACTACGTGAATTAGGACAATTAACTGTAGTTAAAGGTTAATCAGTATGGACATACAATTCTCTTATTCTTATTTATCATATTTACTTTAGCTTAGGGATAAGGATAGACAATTTTAAGGATTAAATCTAGCTTAGTGTCAGGGTAAATTTTATAATGTTATATTAAACGATATTTGTATAACATTTTAGAGTGTCCTAAAAAGTTTTAGAAAATTTTAAAAAGTGTCAATAGATTATAAAAAATAATAGAATATTTTAAAATATCGAATATAGATAGATATAAAAGTATAAAGAGTAATTTAAAAGAATTTAGAAGTATTTAAAACAATGTAGTTTATAAGATATTTGTAATAAAAATTTTAGATAATTAATATAAACTATCAATTAAATTTAATTATAACTATCCATTTAAGAGGTAGATAACCATAAATAAAAATAAGAGTTTTGTGATGAATATGTAAGTTATCTAACAACTATTTATGAATGTAGGCTTGGTTAAATTGTCCTAAGTGCACTTTTTTTTTGTTTGGATATCACCTCTCTCTTCTCTCTACTAAAGTTTGAACCCCTTTTATGTTTGTGTTTACTTAGAGGGAGACTACTAACGGTGGCCTCCCTCTCCCTTCTCTTTCTCCTTCTCCTTCTCCTTCTTTATTTTTCTTTCCTTTCTTCTCTTGATTTCTTTCATTTTCTTTTTCTTTAACTTTATTTTTCTTTGCACCTTTTTTTTTCATTTTTTTCTTTGTTCCTTCATCTCCTATCCCCTCTCTTCTTTACCTCCACTGCTTCTTCTCTCCACATTTTTTTGTTTATCTTTTATTTTATTTTAGTTTCTATTTTTTTATATTCCTATGTAGTATATTTTTTTTCTTTTTGTGGTGGTTTATTATCTTTTTTTTATGAGTAGTATTAGTAAGTTGGTACAGATCTATCAAATCTTAAAATATACACTAAAATCTACTTATTTATGAAAATATCTTCAGATAGAAGGAGGATTCGGTTTTAAGCAGAAAAAAAAAACGAATTTTTTAACATGTTGCATCACTTTTAGTGTTGATTTAGAAATAATAGAGATTCAGATCTGTCTATGTTTCTATTAATTAAGATTCTTTGTAATCGAATGTTGGGCTTACTTTTAGTTTATAGTTCAACATAAAATTTATCTAATCATCTTTAATTTTAAATCTAATTTATCTCTATTATCTTATTATCTGTAAGTGCCGTTTGGCTCTCCTTTAAATGATAAATAAAAAAAAAACAAATACTTGTGTAAAAAAGTATTATTTTCACCAAAGTTTTCTTTCTCCTACATTCTCTTGTATTTTTAGTTTTTTTTTTATAAATATTGATAATTAGGTTGAATTGGTCTTTAACTTAAAAAGTTGACTTAGTTCAAGTACAGATACAATGATATTGGAGTGTATCCAAAACCGTGACACAATGCTCTTTTAGTAATTGAATTTGAATATTTGATAATTTTCTCTTTCTAGATGTTTTATGTTGCTTTTTAATATAGTTGTCATCTTTGGTTTTCCTAATTGCTAGGTTACTTTATTGCTTGATTTAGTTTTAGTTGCTTACAATTAACCGCCCAATTCTCATAGACTCATAGTCAATTAGGATTGCGCATTCTTGGAAGATGATCCGGAGCTATAAAACTTCCAATTTGGCTTTGAATTTGTGATAACTTTCCAATTTGATTGGAAATATAGATTTGGAATATTACTATAACGAGATAAAGAATTTTTTAATTTCTCAAGCAGATTTTCACCTTTTTAAATTTGATCGTGAAAGTTAAGTTTGGAGTTGCTACAACAGTATAACCAATTTAATTTGAATCCAAACAAAAATTCTCACTATCACCAATCAAAGACAATGCTGTTGGGGACTTGACTTATTGTGTGAACATTATAAGCAACATTTGGGTAGAAGCTAACTTAAAAAGGCATTGCAAACTTATGATTTATTCACATCAAAATAAAAAGTTACTAGGTCAAGAAATGGATAGATGCAGCTGAAAAGAAAGGCAAGCAGAAAAGCAAATAAAAACAAACCAGTCACATTCTGCACCATAGCCTTTTTTTAGTAGCACCTCGGGAGAAATATAGTCCGGAGTACCAACCATGGAAAATGCCTGCCATGAAATGAATGTGTTACTAACATGTGGCTATTGTCATTAACAAGGTATAAGAAATAAGACATAAGGAAATACCAACTTCCTCCGATTCATTTGCCAATGTTGAAGTTGTTCAAGGGGACTTTTCCAGCGCCTTCCATTTCTTTTATTTGGGTTGGATCCATCAATGTCCATGGTATCATTCAAGTTCTCATCATCCAGAACTTCATTTTCATTTATAGATGATAAATTAGAACAGTCAAGTGGCTTGCAAAGACCAAAATCAGAGAGCTTCATATGACCATTTTTGTCCAATAGAAGGTTATCAGGTTTTATGTCTCTATAGAAAACAAAAAGATGTATATTTACAAATTATGCTTTTAAGGATAGAATAATCATAATGCAGTTAATGAAAATATAAGAATACAAACCGATGAATGTAATTGTGTTTATGAATAGACTCTATTGCCAAAACAGTTTGCGCAATGTAAAATCTGGCCATAGTTTCGGTCAAAATTTCCTCTCTCATAAGCAAAGTCATTATATCACCACCAGGTAAATACTCCATTATAAGATATAAGTATTCATCATCTTGAAAAGAGTAATAGAGCTTCACAATGCACTCACTTGCAACTTCTGCAAGTACATTCCTTTCCGCTCTAACATGCTCAACCTAATTAAGATGGAAATGTACATACTACGGATAATTATTCTAAAAGAAATTGAAAACTGAAAACATGAAATTTATGAAACTTTACCTGTCCCCTACGGAGCATTTCAGACTTCTTCAACTTTTTCATGGCATATATGTGACCTGATTTCTTCTCCCGACAGAGTCTTACCTACGCAAGCAAGTTGTACATGCAAACAACTAATGGTAAAGAGGTAGGAATATAACAATAGTAAAATCAATAGCATAAACTAATATGTTAGTCATGAATTTCATAAAAGAGAATAAACAGATGACACTATTATTATATAAAGTGGTTTTGTATTAGTGTATATATGTACCTCGCCAAAGGCTCCTCTGCCAATAATTGTTAGAAGGTCAAAATCATCAACACATATTTTGTTTCTTTTTAATCGGATATACTCCGTCTCCTTTCGCTCTAAATCTTTTAATAGATTGATTTGTTCCTCTTCTGGTACATGAGAAGATGCTAGCTTCTTTTCTAGTACTAAACGCCTGCATATTATAAAATTAGAAGACCAAGATTCTATTTGGTATTTATTTTCATTTTCAGTGCTATCTATTTCAATATTTTATAAATAAAAATGTGAAAAGTGAGAACATAAAAAAAGATTCCCGTACAAACGAAAAAATAAAAATGTGAAAAGTGAGAATATAAAAGAAGACTTCGGTACAAACAATCGAATACTAACATTGAAAATGAATCTTCCCAATTTTTTTTTTCACAATTGATCATGTAGTATGATCTCACAAAATTTCTCTCACATAAATTTTTTTGGTCTCACTTCATTTTTGTACCATCTGAGATCGCATTTTACAAGATTAATTGTGAGAAAAAATTCAGAAGATCCATATCTTGGATGTAAGTCTTTTTTTTCCCCTGTATATAAAATAAGTTAGGATAGTCGATAAGCTATAAGAATAAATCTCTACATTCAAGTCATAACTCTAACCAAGTCCAACCAAGTATTTTAAATTTACGCGCACACGTTCACTGTCGTTACTTCTTCTTCTTTTAAATTCGCATACGCAGGTTATTCTTCTTTTTCTTCTCTGAAGCTGCATCGTCTTCTTCTTCTTTTCCTTTTTCGTTATCTTTCTCTTTCGTTTTCGTCATCACCAACAATACCAACATTTTGTTAATTTCTTTATTAGTTCTGATTTTGATTTTCTCTGATGCCATTATTAAATAAGTTCGGTTCATTTCTTAGTTTATTTGAGATTTTTTTTATCCAGAAAATGAATTTAATGTGTTTTTGTTGATGATTGAGTTTTTTTTGCTCGTTCAAATCCGAACTAATTTCGGTTCATTTGTGAATTAACTGAGATTCACTTGATATTGCTTTTAAGTATTGACCAAATTTTTTATTCCTTAAGAAATTTCGGTTCAATTTTTAGTTTATTTTAAGTTCATTTGGTTTCATCTCGCTTGAATTTGCTAAACTTGTTCATGGGTGATTGTTTAGTTAGTTTTTGTTCAAATTTGAACTAATTTCGGTTCATTTGTGAATTAACTGATGAGGTTCACTTGATACTGTTGTTAAATATTGAACAAATTTTTTATTCTTTAAGAAATTTCGGTTCATTTCTTAGTTTACTTTAGGTTAATTTGATTTCGTTTCGTTTCAATTTGCTGAATTTGTTCATGTGTGATTATTTAGTTAGTTTTTGTTTAAATTGGAACTAATTTTGGTTCATTTGTGAATTAACTGAGGTTCACTTAATACTGTTGTTAAGTATTGACCAAATTTTTTATTCCTTAAGAAATTTTTATTTATTTCTTAGTTTAATTTAGGTTCATTTGGTTCGTTTCGCTTGAATTTGCTGAACTTGTTCATGTGTAATTGTTTAGTAAGTTTTTGTTCAAATCTGAACTAATTCGATTTATTTGTGAACTAACTGAGGTTCACTTAATACTGCTATTAAGTATTGACCAAATTTTTTATTCTTTAAAAAATTTCGGTTCGTTTCTTAGTTTAATTTAGGTTCATTTAATTTCGTTTCACTTGAATTTCTCCTCCTCATCTTTCACTTTGTCTTCTTTTTCGTTTTCATCTTTTTTTCTTGATCTTCTCCTTTTTATTTTATTTTCTCAAAATTCTTTTTGATTTACTCTCTTGAGAGGAATAAAACTAAAAAAAAGGGAATGTGAAGAAGAAAGAGAAGGAACACAAAAAAGAAAGAAGAGGAATACGAAGAAAAAGGAAGATAAACACAAAGAAATAGAAAAAAAAGGAGGAAGATAAAGAAATGCAAAACGTTGACGTAGTTAGAGTATGTATTCACGTTTCACTAATAAAACTGATTTTTATTAGATTTAGACCAGCTTAATTAGATTTAGTTGTTAAAAAGGTTTGGATGTTTAGCAGCTTTCAAGCTATAATAACTTTGTGCTTACATGAGTGCATGCGCAAGAATTGTATCTGCGCAAGAATTGTATCTATCTCAAATAAAACTCTCTGAAAGGCCACAAAATCCATAATTTGGGGTGAGTACAAAATACAATGACAAAGATAATGTATAGGCTTATTAGAATATGAGATACTGGAATCCATAATTTTGAAATCAAAGTTTCACGTCTAATCTATAAATTAATATTTCATGTTTGATATGTGTTTGTGTGCAAAGTGCATGCCCCTTTCTGAACTAGGACCTCTTGTAAGGCCACAATATTCATAATTAAACAGGCATTCAAACATGCATTGTGAGTACTCTTGATGAGGTACAATACTCTTTATATGAACAATTTGGAGTGTCAAACAACAATAGCACAACCAGAATGCCTTAAATGTTATTTGGAATCTAAATTAAAGTGCTTGGCTTAAATAAAAACTTAGAAAATATTTAAAAAGAAATGTTAGGGAGACAGTAATTTTTGTAATTTATAGCTATTAAGTAGCTATCAATGATGATTTTAATGGTGAGAGATTGGTATGAGATTTCGTCCAATGGCTCACTTTTCTTTACTGGTTACATGCTGGCCAGAATTTAATAAAGTTGTTAGCCCTAGACTTTTCCATATTTAAATATTTCTCCAGATATTGATACATCATAGCCAACAACACTAAAGTTAAATAAACAAGAATGTTTTTTTTCAGCCAAAATTTTATCAACAAAATAATTTAGAGAATTCAATGTCATCAATTGATTCATACAAGAAAATCTGCTTAATGGCAGAAGGATTTTGAATTGAAGTATATATATTTTATGATGTTATTAAACACATAGCGATAATGCCTGAAAATATGTACAAATCCAACAACACATACGTATTAAGGTTAATAAATTAACGTTTACATTAAAAACTTCAAATGACCATAGGTATAAGAAAAAAAGGAAAAAATTAAAAAGCCTTAAACAAAATGAAGATGGAGATAAAACAGAAATAGACATGTAATAATCACTAACATAATAGTGCATAGGGACAATAATTAATTAAACAACAAAAAACTAAAATCTTGAAAAATAATTTCTGTAAATAAGATTAAAAATTCTTACATTTTTTATTTACCTTTCTTTGCGATCTTGGATATGTTTCATATGAGCCTTGTAATGGTTTTCAATGAATTCCTTAGCTACAGCAACCCTCTCCATGGTCAAACTCGAACCTGTGGTTCCTTCTTCCTCTTCCTCTTCCTCTCCCTCTTCTTCTTCCTCGTCGTCATCTTCTTTTTCTTCGTCGCCGTCAACTGCCATGGCTTCTTTCACCTTCCCTTCTTCCCTTTCCTCTTCTCGATGATCCTTTATCTCCATGTCCCAAAAAGAAAAAAAAATAAATAAAAAACAAAACCGCTCTTTTCTTTCTCTTTGAAATTTGATAGGACGAGGAAGATAAACAGAAATAGAGATCTTGCTAAGAAAAACGCAACACAATTTTACCTTACATGCATTAGAGGCTAGAGCGATGGATGTTTGCATTACACAAATAAAAAATCCTTCTAAAGGTAGCTATGTGTGTTTCTTTCTCTCTTGCTTTTCTATATGACAAGTGTTGAGCTATGATTGGTAGGTATAGATGGGGACTAAGTAGGGAAGAACTTTTTTGAAATAAATTAAAATAATTTTCTTTTTCTGGGTTGGGACGTAAATCGTTCAAGCCTTAGACAAATTACATACAGATCACTCAAGCTTTAGATTTCTGTCATAACCAAAAAAATAAAAATAAAGTAGATTTATGTGTACATATTTATGTAAAAAATTTATGATACCAACGAGTATATATGCTAAAATTGGTCCTTTAAATTTTATTCCAAATCAAGTTGATATTTCACATTTTTATTAACATCGATTTGATTGCATTTTTTGTAGAACTTATTAATCCACATCAATATGAATCTATGGTGTTAAGACAGATAATGAGTTATATACTAAAATGATGTAGGTTGGTTAATTTAGGATGGAATTAATTTAACTCATGCTTAAAATTTGAAAAAACTAATTTAAACATTTACTCTAAATCTCGTAAATACAATTAAAATATTTAAACATTTAACTCCATTTACTATTTGAACATTATCCAGCATTACCTCCATATATAACTCTTCAAATGGCTTTCCATTTAACTATTGATAATATTCAAAATGAGCAATCAAGACACTCTTACAATTATTTTCAAACATTTGACAATTTTCTAATATGTATATCATACTTTTTGTTAGGTGGCGTAATCTTATTTCTTTTTCGTATTATATATTTAATGTTAATATTATTTTTCTTTAGATGTAAACAAGTAATAAAATTTTTTCATTCTCTTCTATTATTCACTTTTACTCAAAGTTATAAAAACCGAAGCAATTATTAAATCGTTCTAATTATTAGATTATTGATTTAGTGATTTAATATGTGTTCAATCGAAATAATTAAATTATAATAAATAATATATAAAATTATAAATAAACATTTAAAAATATATAAATTGATAAAATGTAACATCATCCAAATTAAAAGTTTATAATCTCATCTAAATATAACACAAAAATCAAATAATAAAAAATTCAAATTTAAATATAAAAAGGTTAATATTAAGATTTGGCATCAATACTTAAATCAGTTATTAGGAACAAAAAGTATAATACTAATATAATAATTCAATTTTAAGTGATAATAAATAGTTAAATCAAACTAATAAATCAAGCTATGATATATAGACACTAACACGAATACGAGATACGACACGATACAGGACACACAGATACGCGAATGTAAAATTTTTATAAGACACAGGAACACGGTATATATATAAAATATAAAATATTTTTTAGATAAATTGTAATAATATTTTAGTATTTTATTGATATTAAAATATAAATTAATTTTTTAAAACTTTTTTAATTATATAAAATATTTAAAATATATTTTGTTTTAATAATTAATAATATATATTATTTCTAAACTCATTTCAATAATACATATTAAGAATAAGACTGGACACGCTGACACGTAATGGTATTTAAATGTGTCCAAATGTGTCCAGAGAAATTTTTTTTACTTTTTATTAAGACACAATTGGACACAAAAGACACGCGTGTTGAATGAGTATCGATGTGTGTCGTATCTAAAATGTGTCTGATATGAGGACACAACAAATTAAGAAAATGTCCGTTGCTTTATAGAAATCAAGTAATGATATCAAAATAAAGACAAATTAAAATAAAAATATTTAATCAACCATAATGGTACATTATAATATAGATTCTTTTAATTAAAGGACAAATTAAAATAAAAAAATTTAATCGAATATAATGACACATTATGGAGCAGAGATTTAATCAAATATAATAAAAAGAATTGTCAGAATAATATTTATAAATTTAATGATATTTTAATATTTTTTATATATAAAAATACGAGTCTTATATCTTAACATAAAAAAAAAAACTAAAAATATTATACAAATATGAGAAGCGAAAAAAAAATGCAGCATACAACTCTAAGTAAAAAAAAAAAAAAAAAAAAAGGAAAAAACAAGAAACATTGATGGGCTTAAAATTTTTACCCTAGAACCCACAACTTTGTATGAGGAATGAGGACTTTCCTCAGCCCTCGCTCTCTTTCCCATAAGCTTCCCACACTCATAATTTATTAGACGGTGAATCCTTCCATAATTCTCTCTCATAAGTCCATGACCAGGTTTTTTGTCTCACATGTTTTAAAACATCTCTCATCCCATAACCCTATCTTCATCCCTTAACTAAATAAATGTTTAAACTTTTTTTTTTTCAAATTTAGTACACCAAACGTACCCATCTTTTCCATTCTACCTTTTCTTATTTTCTTTTTACCTCCATTTCTTCTCTTTTTTCTACCCGCACTGAGGAAGATGATGAAACTGTTGAAGAAGAACACTCAATATCGCGACTGAATAAGAATTTTGAGGTTTTTTATTTTCTGTTTTTTTATTTATGGTCTTTTTTTTTTTTTGCATTTTGAGGATTTAGTAAAAATCAAATAGGTCGCTGTTAGAGAATCATTAGCATTAATTTAGACTAATTAGTATCGTTTATATTTATATAGTATATCTGTATATTAATTATAGGATTTTATATCTTTATTATTCTGATTCATTTAGCATCTATAAATACTCTTTTTATATTGTACCTTTCATCACACTCAACATAATACATTTTTCAGATTACTCTCTCAGTCTCTTGTTTCTAACATGGTATCAAGAGCCTAAAGTTTTTTTTCAATGAAATTATGTTCCTAGCCTCCTTGTTTTTCCCTTCCGACAGTGCCTCTTCGTTCTCGTTTTTCGATCTGTTTTCGACGCTTTGGTTCGTCACCTCCGACATCATCGTGTTCTTCGTTTCGTCATCTTTCCAATGCCTCTGAAATTGCCGCCAGCAGCCCCCTGACGCGCCTTCACGCGCCGATGGAAGTTCGTTGTCCACCTCCATTGTTTCATTCCAAAAGTTTCAGCAGCTGTTAATCTTGGTGCTAATCGCACGCTCCTAGTGCTGCCACGTGTCGCAATGAAGCCATCCTTGGCATCCACGACTTGCGCACGACCCGCGCACGACCCGATTTGACCTGCACCAGACCCGCGCCTCCACCTCACCGCCAGCGTGTCTCTCTCGTCCACTAAAGTGCTGACATGTGTCATTGTCTCGCTGATGTGGCACTGACGTGGTAGACAAGCGAGACCCTCCCTAAGGTTTTTTGGTGAGCTCTTTCCGATTCTGCACTCCGATTCTTCATTTTCTGCTCCGAAATTGCTGTTTTCTTTCCTCTCTTTGATCTTTGTGAACACTATTATGAAAAAGCCAGATATTTTTGCTGCCACCGACAGAAAGGGTAAATTATGTCGAAACTTTAACCATTCTGGGCACCTCTTCGCCGATTGTCCTTCTGTAGAATGTCGCACATGCCACTAGACAGGTCATATTAGCTACCATTGTTCACAGCTGTTTTGCCGTTACTGCAAGCTCTCGGGACATTTAATTACTACCTGTCCTACTCGCCCACTACGTCCTGATCCACTCCACTTGTCTCCTGTCTCTCGATCTGATATTGCATCTCTTCTTCAGCGTCTTCTCTCTATTTCTGGTAATACCCCTGCTGCTTTATCGACCCCTCCAAGTAATTCTAAATGGTACTTTGACTCGGGTTGCTTTAATCACATGTCTCCGTTGCGTAATATTTTTTCGTCCATGTCTACCACTACAAATGGACCTTCTGTCAATACTGCAAATGGCTCCCTCTTGCACGCAACACACAAGGGTTCTATATCCCGGTCAACTCTTAATCTTCCTGATACTTATTACATTCCCAAATTACACTTCAATCTTATTTCTGTTGGTCAACTTGTTGATCTAGATTTTGAAGTCACTTTTTCCGTTTCTGGCTGTCATGTACAGGATCCTCGAACGGGACAAATCATCGGGACTGGACGTAAGGTCGGAAGGTTGTTTGAACTCGAGAATCTTCATATTCCTCGTGTACCAAATCTCTGTGCTGCTTTTTCTCCCTCTACCTATCACTTATGGCATCAACGTCTTGCCCACACCTCCTTAGAAAAATTGCATCCTCTTGTGTCTTAGGATGTTTTAGGTCAGGTTCCAAATGAATCTTTTGATTGTATTTCTTGCCAAACTGGCAAACAACCTGCTTTATCTTTTCACAATAATTCATATCTTGCTTGCTCTCCTTTTGATTTCATTCACTCTGATGTTTGGGGCCCCGCTCCCACTGCCTCTATGGGCGGAGCTCGATACTTTATCATTTTTATTGATGATTATTCCTGTTTTCTTGGGTTTATTTGATGAAAAATCGCCATGAGTTACCTTAGATCTATATCAACTTTGCTACTATGATTAAAACTCAGTTTTCTAAGGTCATTAAGGTTTTTCGACGTGATAATACTATGGAATACCGTGATTCCAAACTCTTAGCCTTTCTTACAGAACAGGGTACTTTGTCAGAGTTTTCTTGTCCTGATACGTCTTAACAAAATGGTAGAGCTAAACGCAAACACCGTCACATTCTTGACTCCGTCAGTGCAATGCTCCTTTCTTCTTCGTGTCCTGAACGAACTTGGGGTGAAGCTGTTCTTACTGCTGTTCATGTTATCAATAGACTCCCTTCTTCTGTTTTTGGTAATGTTACTCCCTTTAAGCGTCTTTATCATATCCCCCCAGATTATAGTTCTCTTTGAGTTTTCGGTTGTGTATGTTTTGTTCTTCTTCAGCCTTATGAACATAGTAAACTTGAACCTCGGGCTCGTATATGTTGTTTCCTAGGTTATGGCACTGAACACAAGGGTTATCGTTGTTGGGATCCTCTCTCTAAACGTATTTGTATATCTCGTCATATTGTCTTTTAGGAGCACCACATGTTTTCTCAGTTCTCATCCTTTGAGTCCATTCCTACTACTCAGTCACCTTTGTTTACTAACCTCAATGTTGACCTTTTTCCTAGTGATGATTCTCCAGATTCTATCTCGAGTGACCCTCCACAACCTCTTATTCTTCCGCCTTCTCTATCTCCCGATGATTCCAAACCGGACGATGATCCTGCTCCTACCGTCATGCCTCCTCCTCCTGCTTGTTCTTCTAGGGTAAGGAATCCACCTCCTCATCTTCTTGATTATCATTGCTTTTCTACTATCCTTCATCAACATAAACCTAAGTCATTCAGAGAAGCCTCCTCAAATCCAAATTGGCAACAAGCAATGCAAGAAGAAATACAGGCACTTGAAAAAGCACACACTTGGGATTTGGTTGATCTTCCTTCTGATCAGGAAGTTGTAGGCAGTAGATGGGTATACAAGATCAAGACTCGCTTTGATGGCTCTATTGATCGTTATAAGGCCCGCTTGGTTGCCCAAGGTTGTACGCAAGAGTATGGTATTGATTTTGAAGAGACTTTTGCTCCTGTCGCTTGTCTTACGTCTGTTAGAGCTCTTCTTGCCATTTCTGCAGTTAAAAAATGGTCTCTCAGTCATATGGATGTGAAGAATGCATTTCTTAAAGGGGATTTGAAAAAGAAAGTCTATATGAAACCACCTCCGGGATATCCTTGTCCTTCTAATAAGGTTTCTCTCCTTTGCAAGGCACTTTATGGACTTAAGCAAGCTCCTCGTGAATGGTTTGACAAGTTCAGCACTACCATATGCAGTCTTGGTTTTACTTCTATCCCTCATGAGAATGCCCTCTTCATTCGTAAAAATGAACGTGGAGTTGTTCTTCTACTTTTGTATGTTGATGACATGATCATTACTGGGGATGATGTTGATGATATCTCTGATCTCAAGGCCTCACTTCACCGTACCTTTGAGATGAAAGATCTTAGTTCTCTCAGCTATTTTCTTGGTCTCGAGGTCATCTCCACCGATGATGGCATCTATCTCTCTCAGGCTAAGTATGCTTCAGATCTTTTTGCTCGCGCTGGGATTACAAATAGTCGCACTGAGTCTACTCCTCTTAAGCCTAATGTTCGATTTACCCCTATGGATGGCACTATTTTGGATAATATGACTCTCTATTGACAGTTAGTTGGCGGTCTCGTCTACTTAACTGTCATCCAACCAGACATCGTCTATCCGGTTCATGTACTTAGCCAGTTCTTGTCAGCTCCTCGTACTACTCACTATGCGGCAGTTCTTCGCATTCTTCGTTACATCAAAGGCACTCTATTTCATGGCCTTTATTTTTCTGCCCATTCCTCTTTGTCTCTTCAGGCTTACTCCGATGCTGATTGGGCTGGTGATCCCACTGATCGTCGTTCTACTACTGGTTACTGTTTGTTTCTTGGCGACACTCTCATTTCTTGGCGTGCTAAGAAGCAAACGTTCACTGCTTGATCAAGCACAGAAGCTGAGTACCGTACTCTCGCTGACACCGTTGCTGAAGTTATCTCAGTTTGTTGGTTTCTCAAAGATCTAGGTGCTCCTCAGTCGTCCCCTACTGATGTTTTTTGTGATAACCGTAGTGCTATTCAGATCGCCCATAATGATGTGTTTCATGAACACACCAAACACATTGAGATTGATTGTCACTTTGTTCGGCAACGTATCCTTATTGATGCTGTTCGTCTCATTACTATTGGAACACTGGATCAGACTGCTGATATCTTCACGAAAGCTCATCACCTGACTCGTTTCTGGACTTTGTTATCCAAACTCAAGTTGGTATCCTTAGCTCCCACTTGAGTTTAAGGGGGTATGTTAGAGAATCATTAGTATCAATTTAGACCAATTAGTATCGTCTATATTTATATAGTATATCTGTATATTAATTATAGGATTTTAGGCCTTTATTACTCTGATTCATTTAGCATCTATAAATATTCCTTGTATATTGTACCTTTCATCACACTTAACATAATACATTTTTCAGATTACTCTCTCAGTCTCTTGTTTCTAATAGTCCCAATTCGATTTGACCGATATATTTTTTTATTTTATACTAGTATTTTATTTTGACGATTCTTTGTGCAACTCAAACCAAACTTTTCATTGATTTTAGGTTCTACCAATTTATTGACTAATTTAACCTAATTTTTAAAACATTACTTTTATTATTTATCTTTTTTATATGAAGGCACTTTTGCACTTATTTTTAGGGTAATTTATACAAATAAAGTGATTGAAGAAAAACGTTATGCAAATACAACATTGGCGAACTTCAGACGTAAATACAACTAACACAATTGTATGTAATTCGCAACACCCTCTAGCGGAACCCAAATGTACGTAATCCGCTATATCCTCTTTCGGATTATGTTGAGAGTATGCATGACATAAATTGCTACACCCTGTAGCTGTTTATGAGGAGAGTGACTCATTATATAAACCTGTGTAATAGTAACAACCCATAATGCAAAATGCACAAATTGATACAAAATGTAATCGTCATTTGCAATAAGTAGTACAAAAATAATAGCCACCAGACATTAACACTAACACAAAATAAGTTAACTACATAAGTCATACAAATATAACTGTCACAAGTCGTTAACCCTAACAGAAAATAAATAAGTCATAATTCATACAATGATAACGGTCAGAACTAAGACAATGGGCGCTACGGTTGGTCATCATCAACATCATGGTCGCCCCCGAATGGACCAAGTAGGTGCGAGCCTGTGCCACATCGAGTTGGACACCTAACCCTGGCCGCTCGCCGATCTCCGGGCGGAGCCTCCTGTAGCCCAACTCCAAATACAGATGGCGGCGTCTCCCCTGCCGAACCAAGTGTCGTACGGACTACCTGCGGACTCATTCAGGTCGACCGAGAGCTGGGACTCAGGAACCTAGGATGGCACATCCATTGGCTGTGGCCTATACTTCTGAGGGTCGAACGGGCCACCTGGAATCGAACTCTGGTACTGATGAATGTCGTCACCCCATATGATCTCAACGAAATCTGCATAGAACTGGGGTCCAGCTAGCTGATCATCCAAATCCATGGTGAAAGTAGTGGTAGCAAGATCAGCTAACATCTGCGTGCTACACTCATGCAGTACCTGAGAGCTAGATACGTGTAAAAGGTGTACCATCCATACTAGCCTCCGCAGTGCCACCAACCTGAGTGTCAGTAGGGTGAGCACGGGACGATCCAGCCTCGTCATCATGATGGACGGGAGGTGCTCGTCCAGCACAAGCAGCCCATCATCTAGCACTAGATCGACGAAGGCGATGATCTGCCTGGCCTCCGTCATCACCACCAACTGCTCCTTCTGCATCGGTCGTCGAGCCATCGCCACTCGCGATCACTGGCACATATACCAATGCATCATCTCCGCTCCACACGTCTGTCATCGGGCATATCCGACACTGGAACTCTAGTCGGCGCCTGCGACGATCCTCTGAGTATAGCATCGTCTGGAACCTGCGTCGACCTGGGGTCGGCGAAAGCAATCCCTTGGTTGTTACTATTACACAGGTTTATATAATGAGCCATTCTCCTCATAGTGGATTATACTTTCAAAAATTTGGTCATAAACCGCTATAGGGTGCAGCGGTTTATGTTATGCAGGCTCTCAACGTAATCCGCGAGAGAGTATAGCGGATTACGTGCATTTGAGTTCTGCTAGAGGGTGTCACAAATTACATACAATTGCGTTTGTTGCATTTGTATCTGGAGTTCGCCAATGTTGTATTTGCATAACGTTTTCCTTCAATCATTTTATTTGTGTAAATTGCCCTTATTTTTACCCCAGGTGCCTCACTCTTTTTCACATGCCATTTTTTCTTCTCATATCCCATGCCATTTTTTCTTCTCATATTAAAGTATCAATTTAGTGTTTAAACATTCTAATGTAATTATAAGAACTCCAAAATATTCAATGCCTTAGTTTGACACATTTTAGATCCACGAAAGATATGGTATCAATTTAAACCACAAATTGAAACATCTTAGCACAAATTGTCATACATACGACAGAAAATTTTTATAAGAATCTTTCCAATTATAAAAGATATTTTCGATTGACCTTTATTTTACCACCCACATTTTACAATAGCTTATTGTATACTTGAACCTGAATTGAATCTTGCAATCATAAATCGTACTTTTAGAGGTGGATCAGCTTCATTTAAGGGTTAAGTATTGTTTTCATCTCTAAGATCTTGGGTTAAAATCAAAATCGTCCCCGACCTTTTTTTCTTATTAAAATCATCTTCAACTTTACAAAACATTATAAATTCGTCCTTTTGTCCACAAATAACATTTTTTAAGACAATTTTGCCCTTAAACAAAATAAAAACACCCTCCTCAGCCTCACCACTAACCCTGCATCGTCACCATCGCTTCCATCAATTTAAACCCATTACAACACCAACTATTCCTTCATTCAAACAACAACAATGGCAATGTCAACTCAATTTTAAATTGAGAAGAGAGAGAGAAAGCCTTGCCAAATTTAAAAACCCTACCCCTTTTTCCCCTTACTCCCTCTCTTCATGACCTTCACCGGCGTCCCCTAATTTTCGCATCCTCTTTTCATCAATTTGCCGTCTGACTTCGTTGGCCGTAGGAGAGAGAGAAGGCGGAGGAGCCAAGTGGGAGCGAGAGAAGGGCCGTCATTTGGAAGAAGGCTCTTCAAGATGTTAGCATTGGACTTGTTTCCGAATGCCCAATATGCAGAAACTACAGCAGAAATAAATGTGACACATATTATAGCACAACACATGATGAGCCCTATTATCATCTTCTCTATGACCGGAGGTGCTACAGTTGCCTGCATGCATTCATTTATATCATTCATAATCATATTATTATGCTTATTAAATCATCATCATTTAATTTGATTGGATTATTTGTATTTCTGGGAGTATGCCATTTTCAAATATTGCTGCAATAATGGAGATGGAAGTGAAGGCAGTAAAGGCCCTATTAGAGTTGTTGGCTTCTAGGGAATAGTCTCTTGAAGGTGCGTTTTTTGAGGTACCTGCAGCAAATTATGAAGAGTGGTGTGGTGGTAATGACTGATGAGGAAGAGAGGGATGCCCAGCGAAGGTGATGATGATGAGGGAGAGAGTGATGCCCAGCGAAGGAAGAGGGGTTAGTGGTGATTAGTGAGAGTAGGGAGGATTTTTTTATTTTTGTTTAAGGGTAGAACTGTCTGAAAAATATTATTTATTGACAAAAGGATGATTTTATAACGTTTTGTAAAGTTAAGGATGATTTTAATAAGAAAAAAAGGCTGGGGACGATTTTTATTTTGACCCAAAACCTTAGGGATGAAAACAGTACTTAACCCTTCATTTAATGATGTTATAGCCTTAACAATCATACTCGAATCCACTTTAAAGTGGCCTTAAAAAAATTGAATCCATAGTAAGGTATATTTATCATTATATCTTCTAATCTCTCAACCATCTTTTCTACGAATAATGCTTGCTCGAATAAAGAAAAAAACTTATTTCGTATTATAATTACATGCTTTGGCACAGAACGCTATAAACTCATATTCATATCGTTATAAATAAAAATATTTTAAAAAATGATTTTAATTATATCTTTTAAAAAGATTACTTCAAAACCAATTACTTCAATATAACATTTAGGTGCACATATCTAACCTAAATTCCTTCCTTTAACTAACAAAGGGTAACCTATAAAGAATGCAAATAAATGAAAAAAGCAAGAAGGAAAATATTTGAACTTGCTACAAATATTTCTTGTTACTGAACTATTGTTATAATAAAAAAATTTATGTTCACTTATCCGAGTTTATATACTTAAAATATTTTAGTGCTACATAATCTTAAGATATAAAGTACACATGAAAAATAACACACAAAAGGAATTGGTTTGCTACTAGATTTACTACAACTTAAATATCTACGTTGTCTGTCTCATTTTTTTCATCATTTCTTTCTAAGATTTCATAGTTGGCAAAGAACTCCTCTTCAGTACTACTATTATTTTCTTCACATTCTCTATCTTCTCCTTCATTCATGTTTGATTTTTCTGCTTCTTAATTAATACTAACAACGCAAACTTAACATATAATTCTGTGATTAGCATGTGAACTTAATTCTATCAATAAATCAAAACATTTCTTACATACTAGTTTTATCGATTACATTTCATTAATTATAAATGTATTAACTCACATAATACTAACACTGATTATTTGTATAAAATACTCTTATCTTTCTGTAAAATATGGTTATGTATGTTTTTATAGTCTATCTTATAATTCGACAACAACATAATATAGAAAATAACAAAAGAAAGTAAATTCTCACACATAAATCTCACACTTTTATATGTATATGGTATAATCTTAGTATTATAGTACACTAATAAACTCATACTAGTTTTTATCTATCCTTCCAACATTTTAGATGGGAGAGATTGAAGAAAGAAAACTTATATATATAGACTAAAACTGAATTAAACTTTTGGAAGATGTTCACATGTGGCGTTGTGGTTGTGTGGTACGTGATGTTCCACGCTCTTCAATCATTTAGATATAATTTAAAATAGTGGGATGGTGAGGATTGGGGACATGTGGCCTTTGGTGGATGAGACTCTGTAGTATTCATGGTGGGGCATCAATGGGTTGAAAAGTTATCCATTCAATAAGCAAGTGGTTTGCGTGTATGTCCAAGGGTGAGTTGACGCTTGAAAGCTATAATGGTGTGAGTTAACGAAGCCGAGTGAAGTCGACCTGGCTTTGGGCTGTAATTTTGTTTTATTCCTTTTCCCCTGTGATTAGGCCATGTTCTATAGTTTAGGTCAGTTCAATTTCATGAAACAGAAATATTGTGTTGCATGGTTGTGAATCAGTGCTTCCTAGAAAAAAATGTGAACATGTTTTTGTTGTTGCTGCTGTTCAGGAAAAGAGTATAGGAAAAGGGTTTAGTTAATAAGTATTTTTGTGCTGTTATTTTCTTTTGATTAAAGTTTATTGTCTTCTAATTAGCGCTTAAATAATTAGGAATATTTATAGTAGAGAGTGATTAGTACACAGTGATAAGTTATTCCATTGAGTTATTACCAAATTTTGAAAGAGATGAGTGGTAAATATGAGGTATAATAAATAGCATGAACCCATGATAAAATTTGTTAGTAAATTTATCTTAAAGCAAATTTTTTTGTAATATAATTGTATTATGATAAAATCTGTTAGTGACTTATGTATCTAAGATGCTTATATGTATGTTAAAAATTTGATTAAAAACACGTGAGATGAATTTTTCTGACAAAAATAACTTTTTAAGAATTGTAGAAAATAAAAATTTCAAAACCCAAGTTCTGATTGTAAATTCTATTGATGATTAATTTGGACGATTTTTCAGAAATTTTTCTCTTTGTACCCCCATGAAAGAAAACATCAATGTTACTACTTACTGTATTCAATTTGCCCCTTGGAACATGTTAGACGTGCCAAAAGAATGGCTGCCATCCTCAATTTCGAGTCTGGAAATGAGTGAATGCCCAATGTTAAAAGCAAGTTATGAGAGAAAGAAAGGGAAAGAGTGGCCCAAGATTGCTCACATCCCACTCACAAGACACAATCTTTCATTGGTAACTTTCAACTTAGCCTTGCTCCTTGCAAATCCATGCCTTAATATATTCTTTCTTATTTTTATTTTTTCAATTGTATTCCTATTATTAGATTTTATTTTGTTGAGTTTGTATAAATTTGATCTTATATGCATAAACTAATTCAAAGAATGCACCTTGGAAGATGTTAGACGTGTTGAACCTGCAAATAGATAAGGAAAACTTTTATGTTTGTGGGCTGTAACTTTTAAGCCAAGCCCACTCTTATAATATCAATAGAATATGGACCAAGGTATTGAAACCATAGTAGACTTTAGAGAAGTTTTACTATACAAACGGACACAAGGGAACTAGTGAAGGTGACTATAGGAAAAGGACAACCAGGCAACAATAACCACATGTGAGAAATAGTAAGTAGGAAATGGTGAGTAAGAGGAAAAATGCTTCAAGGTATGGGATCTTATTTTAAGCGGCAGGTGGAGATGCAATTGCAGTAGACAATGTTGAAAAAGATTAGTCCGTTTCGGGTGTGATGGCTGAGGTGGATGCACCCACTCTGCTATAGGTGATTGCGTCGAGAGCAAAAACCTTTTCCTGTGGTTCGTCGATAAAGTCTGAGTCAGTTATATTCATCTTTCCCTTTCGTAGGATTTGCAATAATTGTTGGCGAGGTTGGCATACTTGTCTATCAAAGTCTGGATAATATCGTAGTTATAGTCAAAGACGACGACTTGTAGGGTGGCATAGAGTGCAAGTAGGGTCATTCTTGCAACATCATCGATGCTTGTTTCCTCATCGAAGGCAATCCGGCCAGACTCGACCAAAGGGTCTTGAGACGTTGGAGGGACAAGTGTAACACTCCAGACCACCCGCTAGCATGATATTGTCCGCTTTGGCACACAAAGTCTCACAGTTTTGTCTTTGACGATAGGGATGATAGCCGAATTTATAACAGCCCAGACCATCCGCAAGCACGATATTGTCCGCTTTGGCATATAAGGCCTTACAGTTTTATCTTTGATGATAGGGATGATAGCCGAAGCCCCCCCACACTCACTCGTCAAAACGCGTCATGCTGGGGAGAGGTATCCACACCCTTATAAGGCATGCTTTGTTCCCCTCCCCAACTGATGTAGGACCTTACAATCCACCCTCCTAAGGGAGTCCAGTGCCCTCACTGGCACATCGATCCAAGCTCCGTCTCGGATACCATCTGTAACAGTCCAGATCACCCGCTAGCACGATATTGTCCGCTTTGGCATACAAGGCCTCATGGTTTTGCCTTTGACGATAGGGATGATAGTCGAAACCCCCTACACTCACTCGTCAAAATCCGTCATGCTAGGGAGAGGTATCCACATCCTTCAGGAGAGGCAATCATGCGTCGTGAACCAGGAGGCCAAGAGATATACACTCAAGCTCACGGTTTTTTTCCAGTTTTTCTTTTCTAGTTTTTTTTACGTTGTGCTGACCCTTGTTCTTTATAAGGGTGTGGATACCTCTCCCTAGTATGACGCGTTTTGACGAGTGAGTGTGGGGGATTTCGGCTATCATCCCTATCGTCAAAGGCAAAACCGTGAGGCCTTGTATGCCAAAGCGGACAATATCGTGCTAGCGGGTGGTCTGGACTGTTACAGATGGTATCAAAGATGGAGCCCGGATCGATGTGCCAGCGAGGGCGTTGGACTCCCTTAGAGGGGTGGATTGTAAGGTCTCACATCAGTTGGGAGGGGAACAAAGCATGCCTTATAAGGGTGTAAATACCTCTCCCTAGCATGACGCATTTTGACTAGTGAGGGTGGGGGGTTTCAGCTATCATCCCTATCGTCAAAGACAAAACCGTGAGGCCTTGTGTGCCAAAGCGGACAATATCGTGCTAGTGGGTAGTCTGGGCTGTTACAACAAGCGAGGCGAGGTGGCAGTAACATGTCTGACCGTCGCGAAAAGTCTTTGTGATGACTCGGTAAAGCGGTTCTGGAATTTCTAGCTTGTCACAAACATCAGTGAGTAGTTTTCTCATGTTAAAGTTGAGTAGGTGAGTATTGGTAGGTTTTTGGGGGCAAGGTCTTCACCGATGAAAATAATGTACGAGTCCTGGAAGCAACCAAAATGTGTTTAGAGTATACATGTAAAGCAAGTTACGTGTGAAAGCAACTTATTACGTAGGTAGTGTGAAAGGGGAGCTGGTCCTTGCATTGGAACCTTTCATGCAAAGCTCACAAAGTAAGACGCTGTTTGTCACGGTGATGATATTGGAAATTGGTTTCGGTGCGTAGCCGTTGTTAATGCGGCTGATACCACGATCGTAGTCCCATTCATCGAAGAAATGGACCTAGGCTTTGTCAGCATTTTCGAGAGTTGCAAACTTGGTCCAAGATGGATCTACTTTTAAACCTCTTTGAAGGAGTTGTAGATCCCGAGGACCCATCCGGCAAAGACACAATAATAGTCCGACGTTGCCTATGTAGTCTCCATTGGCATAATTTTTTTTGTGTTTGACCGCTATGGCAATAACGTGGATCTGGCATTTGTATATGTAGGAGTTACATGAATGGGAAAGGTGATAGTTAGTATTGGGTGGGGCAGCGATTAAATTTAGATTTTCACATGGATTTTGATGTACATGGCATCGGTAGAGAATCAAAATCTGATCGTCACTTTTTCTGAAAAAAACTAGCATAGTTTTACTAAGACCTGACTTTGTTATGGAGAAAAGTAATAGACATTTTAAATAAGTGATACGAAATGATATTTGTATTCACAAAACATGTATATATGTAGCAAAGAGAGGTGGTATGTTTGTAAGTTTTATTGTGAAAAAGTAATAATGTCAACTTTTTAGAAATAAAAAGAGACATTTTTGTTTAAAGTAAAATAAAATAACTTTTGTATGTGTACGTATATGTATTTTAAAAGTATTTATATTTGTTTCGATATTTTACTTTCTTTGGCTTACAATACGTGTGAAAAAAAAAAGAAAAATATATGAGAGGGGTAGGATCTCAAAAAAGGGAAAAAATGTATATATCTTAAAATTTGCAAAGTGGGTTGCGGTAGGGGTTTGATTAGGGTTAGTTATTTTGTTTAAAAATATCCTAAGATTGGGCTTTTGGAGAGATTAAAGACAATGTATTTACTGTTTTACTATTTATTGTGTATGTTATAAAAGGTGGATAATAGGAGAATGTTTTAAAATTTTTTGTTTATTATTTTGTTATATAATTTTTTGTGTTAATGAAAGAATAAAAAAATAGTCATATTTAATTCATTCAAAAATATTATTGCAAAAAGAAATTAGATGTCAGGATAATGTTATATTTTATCAGAACAAATAAATACGTTGAAAAAAATAATAGTTCCTTCATTAATAAATTATTTATTTTGTTATGTTTACATTACGTTTACACACAAAACAAGTTCGGTTTTATTTTTAAAGTTTTTTGTTCACAATATAGATAATTTTGTTTAGGATTTTTTCTTTAAAGTTTACTGATGTATATTATTGTAATTTTTTAATATAATTTTTTGCACTTATAATTCAAATAAATTTTTTAATCATTTTTGTTGATACTTGTTTTGTTATAGAATTTAGTTATGTTTTTATTTGAGTTTGCATAATTTATAAGATGTATTTGAAATTAATTTATATTTTATTTATTGTTAGTATTCTTTTATAAAATAAATTGTTGATTCCATTAGAAAGATCTTATTATACACGAAAAGAGTAATAAAGAACAGTGTTACAAAATTATGACAAAAAAAATACTAAATTTTGATACATTAATTTAAGTTTCTTTCTTAAAAAATTTATTTCAAATAGTATTAAAATAAATTGGTGTTAAATGCGAGTAAATAATGTGTTTTAGTAATTTTTATGTAAACATAATTTAGAATAATATCATCCAAAAAACATCTATTTTACTATAATTTATTTTTATACGAATTTATCAAACATAAATAACGTTGGCACCAACGTAGTTTTATAAAATGAAGTTTGTAAAATCAATTTGATAAAGACAACCATGTACAAACATTAATCAAAACATACGTTTAATCAAATTGGATAAAATAACTTTTGAATAACGATAGTATGTTTAACAATTTTATTGGTGTAAAGAAATAATAACGAATTATTTTATTTAAAAAAAGAGACCTTGTCGTATTAAGTAAAATAAATTTATTTTGATATGTGTGTATATTTATGTTATTAGTATTTTTAATTGTTTTACTATTTGACTTGTTTGGATAAAAAATGAAAAATGTATGAAAGGATTGCAGGTTTCAGAAAAAAGGAGAAAAAATAGATCTTTTGTAATTTGCATAGGAGATTTTGGTTAGGGCATAGGGTTAGGATTATTGAATGTGTTAGAAAATTTGTTAGGGAGGGTTATTTGTGTTGTAGGGGTTAAAAGCAATGTATTTAGTATATTTATAAAGTTTAAAGTAACTGTGGTTCATGTGTATCATATTTATTAAAGAAAAAAAATTCCTAAACAACTCCTCAGAATTATTTTTAAAGACAACGAAGTCTTCAATAAAAAAATTTTTTGCAGTCATTGATCTTTACTACTATGAGACTAATTAGTTTTTATGTCAATATTTTTTTTCTGGATTAATGAAATAAGCCTACATAACATGTTAAACTATTGATTTATCCATTAAGTACTAATTACGACTGAAAAATGATTTTTTTTCATATTTTGTTATTATCCTTTCCAAATACATTAGCTAAATTATCAGAGATCCGGATGGATATCCACCCTATTTATTATTATTATTATTTTGGTTTAACCACCAAAAACGCCCTCGAATTATTCAAACACTGACAAAAATACATCCGAATTTTACTATCGATAAAAATGCCTTCAAATAATTTATAAGCACAACAACAATACCCAACAGTAAATATATATTTTCAAAAAATACCTTAGAGATTGAATTTTGATGCAATTTTTTACAAGTATGATTATAAAAATAATATATTATTATACATAAAAATTGGTAATTTTTTGTTAAGTATATAAATTTTTTTATAATTGTTTTTGTTAATAACCAATAATACTTTTAAAAAATCACAAAATAATATATACTTAACAAAAAATCACCAAATTTTAAGAATAATAATATTTTATTTTCTAATTATGCTTGCAAAAAATTACATCAAAATTCAATCTCTAATGTATTTTTTTGAGAAATACATATTTAATGTTAGTTTTTTTGCAAGATTATCTAACATTAAATATGTATTTCTCAAAAAATATATTAGAGATTAAATTTTGATAAAATTTTTTGCAAATATGATTTAAAAAAATGAGATATTAGTATCCTTAAAATTTGGTAATTTTTCGTTGAGTATATTTTTTTTTGTTATTTTTTGTTAACAACTAATAATACTTTTAAAAAATCACAAAAAAATATATACTTAGAAAAAGATTATCAAATTTTAAGAATAATAATATCTCATTGTTTTAATTATTCTTGTAAAAAATCACATCAAAATTCAATCTCTAAGACATTTTTTGAAAATATATATTTACTGTTGGATATTGTTGTTATGTTTTTAAATTATTTAAAGGTATTTTTGTCGATAGTAAAATTCAGGTGCATTTCTGTCAGCATTTGAATAATTCGAAGGCATTTTTGGTAGTTAACCCTATTATTTTATTATAATATTATTTAGTAAACATCTTAGGTAGAGTAAACTAAAGAACAAAATTAACTATAAACAATAATAATTGAAAAAATTATAGCCCACTAAAAAAGAGTTATAAGAGTAATGGAAAAAAATTTTCAAGTAAATAAATACATGAAAAAATTATAACAAAATTTAACATGCTTAAAAAAGTCACATTATAATTTAATATAATGTCCGTTTTATCAATTTTCTATGTGTAATTGATTTGGATGAATATTATTTAAATAATATTTATTTTATCTAAATTACTTTTAGTACCATGTTGACACAAACTCACGACTACTTAAAATAAATTATATGAAGTCACTTCTATTTTAGGCTTGATTGTTGTATCTTTGGCTTATACAGACGAGATAATTAAGAAAAAAGTGAAATTGTAATTAGAATTCAATTTATATTTATTGAATTCCTTTATTTTTTTTACCTTCATGCTTTCTTTAAGTTTATAATTGTATAAAGAAAATAATTTTTTAGATTGACAATCAATTACAAAAGTATGACAACAGAAATCAATCGTATTTTTTAAAGTGTGACAAATTTGAAAATGAAAATTATTTTGTAAAAAGAAAATAGATAACGAGAAATAGAAAATATTTTTGCTAATAACTCACCCCTTAATTCGTTAATGTGTTAAATTGAATTGCTTAATTTGATAAAAAAAAATCTGTGTTAGTAAAGTTTTTAAAAAATGTTATTCTAGGGTATGTTTTGTAATGTGTATTGCTTAACTATTTTATGTTTCACTATTTTTATATTTGCTGACATGAAACTATATTCTATGTAGAATGTGAAGAACAAAATGACATTTTATTTTAAATTTAACAATAACAGCCATGAAATAAGACTTTAAGTTTGATTGAAATGACTTATTGAAACTTAATTGAAAGTGCCAAAGAGAACTTCCGTTGATCACATCAAATAAAAATGCAAATTCCAAATATACAAGTTATTACAAGTTAAATAATACGTTTTGTGTGCATGTGTGTGTTAAATTTGGTCCAGATTACTAATGCACAGTTTTTTTTTTATTAAAATTGCATTTGATATCAAAATGTCTTTATCTTAAATAAATAGCTATAGTTAACACCTAATCATAATGGAGATAGCGTGCTTAACTTTTAATTAGACTTGTAGTTTAAAGTACGGTTGTGAAATCATTTTTATTTTCTCCGCATGTAACCTTATAGGTCGAGGATTAATTGCAGTGACCTTTGTTAATAATCCATGGCGCTAATTTTAGTAGGTTTTCTCTTTCGGCTAATTTTTTTTGTTATGGAAAAAAAAGTGGTGATATACTTTAACATGGTAATTTTTGGTGTTTTTCAAAATTGTGGGAGTACATAAATCGCTGGGTCCGATTTCTGTACTTAAAATTTTTTAATTTTTTTTAACACAAATCCCTGGCACCGATTTGTGTACCTCCCAGAAATCGGTGGCACCGATTTGTATACCTCCCAGAAATCGGTGGCACCGATTTGTGTCTCCCAGAAATCGGTGGCACCGATTTGTGTACCTCTCAGAAATCGGTCGCACCGATTTCTGCTTCTCTAGTTAAACGATCCCACATTTGAGTAAAACATCCCAACAATCCACATTTACGAAAAACACCGCTACCACTCCAATATTAAAAATAAAATTCTCTTTCTTTGAGTGTGGTTTATAAAAATTAAAATGTCTTTGTGCAAGAGACCTATAAATCATTGATGCAGAGGCAGCACGTGGTTTTCAAATAGACACAATGAAAATTATGGTCTACTCCCTATGACAGATGACAATCATTTGCCTATGGTAAGCGATACAGAAGACCATCGAAAGACATTTCGATTATCATTCCCTCCAAGAAAGAATGATGCAAAGGTCATTGGAACCAAACAAAAAGATAATAATTGTAGTAACTGAACCTCAACCCGTGGTGAGCGGATAATTTGTACGCTTTTGACATTGTTTTTAGTATGTTTTTAGTATGTTTTAGTTAGTTTTTATTATATTTTTATTAGTTTTTAGTTAAAATTCACTTTTCTGGACTTTACTATGAGTTTGTGTGTTTTTCTGTGATTTTAGATATTTTCTGGCTGAAATTGAGGGACCTGAGCAAAAATCCGATTCAGAGGCTGAAAAGGACTGCAGATGCTGTTGGATTCTGACCTCCCTGCACTCGAAGTAGATTTTCTGGAGCTACAGAAGCCCAATTGGCGCGCTCTTAATTGCGTTGGAAAGTAGACATCCTGGGCTTTCTAGCAATGTATAATAGTCCACACTTTGCCCGAGATTTGATGGCCCAAACCGGCGTTCCAAATCAGCTCAAAACTGCCCGGCGTTAAACGCCGGAACTGGCACAAGAATGGGAGTTAAACGCCCAAACTGGCACAAAAGCTGGCGTTTAACTCCAAGAAAAGTCTCTACACATGAAAGCTTCAATGCTCAGCCCAAGCACACACCAAGTGGGCTCGAAAGTAGATTTTTGTGTCATTTACTCATTTCTGTAAATCCTAGGCTACTAGTTCTCTACAAATAGGACCTTTTGCTATTGTATTTTCATCTTTGGACGTCTAGTTCTTAGATCATGGGGGCTGGCCTCACGGCCATGCCTAGACCTTGTTCTTATGTATTTTCAACGGTGGAGTTTCTACACACCATAGATTAAGGTGTGGAGCTCTGCTGTACCTCGAGTATTAATGCAATTACTATTGTTCTTCTATTCAATTCAGCTTATTCTTGTTCTAAGATATTCATTCGCACCCAAGAACATGATGAATGTGATGATTATGTGACGCTCATCACGATTCTCACTTATGAACGAGTGCCTGACAACCACTTCTGTTCTACAAGCAAACAATGCTTGAATGTTTATCTCTTGGATTTCTTAATCAGAATCTTCGTGGTATAAGCTAGAATTGATGGCGGCATTCAAGAGAATCCGGAAAGTCTAAACCTTGTCTGTGGTATTCTGAGTAGGATTCAAGGATTGAATGACTGTGACGAGCTTCAAACTCCTGAAGGCTAGGCGTTAGTGACAGACGCAAAAGAATCACTGGATTCTATTCCAACCTGATTGAGAACCGACAGATGATTAGCCGTGCTGTGACAGAGCGCGTTGAACATTTTCACTGAGAGGACGAGACTGTAGCCACTGACAACGGTGATGCCCAACATACAGCTTGCCATGGAAAGGAGTAAGAAGGATTGGATGAAGACAGTAGGAAAGCAGAGAGACGGAAGGGACAAAGCATCTCCATACGCTTATCTGAAATTCTCACCAATGAATTACATAAGTATCTCTATCTTTATTTTATGTTTTATTCATATATCATCCATTACCATTTGAATCTGCCTGACTGAGATTTACAAGGTGACCATAGCTTGCTTCATACCAACAATCTCCGTGGGATCGACCCTTACTCACATAAGGTTTATTACTTGGACGACCCAGTGCACTTGCTGGTTAGTTGTGCGAAGTTGTGATAAAGAGTTGAGATTGCAATTGAGCGTACCATGTTGATGGCGCCATTGATGATTACAATTTCGTGCACCAACCCACTCGGGGGTTTAAGTGCTTTCCTTCACTTCACTGTCGATGGGCCTAAAGTTACGGACCACTTTGCCCATAGTGGGGCACCTGAGTATGTTTTGATTTATCATTTAGGTTTATTTTTTCAAGGGAATTCATGTAATTTGTCTTTGTTCTCCTTCTATTCTCTACATACGTGAAGCCTAGTTAGAAATACAAAAATTGAGCGCAAAACATGTATCCACAAGGCTGGTAGCACAATAGCCCAATTTCATTCATAAGAATTCTGTGTTAGAAAATCACATTTAATAAATGGTAAGTAGTCATTGTTTACAATCTTTTCAGAACTAAAAGCTTAGCATGAACGACTATTAAAAAAAGAAAGAGAAAGTTGAATTCAATGGTTATTAAAAAAAATAGATAAAGAAAATGAGTAACTAACAGGAGGTATTATATATGATACTAATATAATTAAGTAAAAAGAATTAATTATAAGAACTTACAATCTTCTCATCTTGAAGAAACTAACAACACTACTAGTGGGTTCACCTTGTTGATTAAAAGTCATAGATGAAAATTGGGTGTATATAAATAACACACTCTTTTCAGTTTTACTGAACAAATAAAATGCAACGGTGAAAGAAAGAGAGCTAATATATAGTAGTGTGTGTACGGATGGAAGAAAGAAAGAAGATATCACTGCACACGCCAGGATGCCACAGCTAGCCTGCCTCGAGAGTTAGATGGATATATAAGGATAAGAGATAGATAACTTTCAACATGATAAAAATAAAGAGAGTCAGAAAAATCACTACTATGCAAGGTGAGTTTTAGCCTGAGCCTCGAGCCCTCCCCACCAATGAGGCAAGTCGAGGATTTCAATACTTTTGATGGGGCTACAGCACGCCACCGTCATAGTCACGATATTTTGCTTCTCGTCTCAAATTTCTCTTGTTCACAAAATGATAGCAAATAAAATAAACTCAATTTGATGCAGAAAAAAATGAGATTGAAATTGTTAAGAAAGAAAATAGAAAAGGGAAAGGAATAGAGAACTGACGAGGGAACTTGGTGAGAACCTTCTTGACCTTCCTATAGCATTTGTGGCATTCATCTCCTTGGATTCATCTCGTTGTAGGGAGGTATTGTTTGAGTTAGGTGGATTTGAGATCATTGGGATTCATCTCCTTGGTCCCTCCATACACACTCCACCCAGATGTGAGTTCTACTACTTGTTTCACACATCTTCGTGCACACACACATCTAACGTAGCCAAACAACACGCTTTTAATTGTTGGAAAATTAACGTGGTTATTAATTTTGATATCTCTTAATTCGGTATAGCTCATCAATACCTCATCCATGATTGCATCACTGAGAGCCGTAAGAAACAAGGGCTCTAGGATTTGATACTTTCTGTATGACTTTGCAGTTGCTATGCTTTACGATGCCCCAATATCAGAAATGCAGAAGAAGTACAAAGGACGCTAGATGCCTAAAACTAATGACTTGGAACATGTAAGCATGTTGTTTATTATAATAGTGATCTCAGAACCAGTTGGGAGCAGAAATGTCTTTATTAGTGTCTAACTAATAATACTGACCTATTTCGCTGCCTTTTTCACTTCTCTGTGGCAGGTATTTTGCCAATTTGAAAACCTGCAATGGCTGATACGTCATGCTATTGGACGTTAAGGCCTCGAAAATATATGCTTTGGATGTCAACAGGTCTCCAGAGTCCATTGTGTGAAGGAAATCCAATATGAACAAAATCATGAGATATATTCAATCTATACATGTTTCACTTGTGACAATTTTCATTCCTTTCGGAGGACGTTGACGAGTTAACATTTTTTTTGAAGTGCCGTGTTTTGTGGAACATGTTCATCGACAGCAGGAACATCATTAACTTCTGCCACACATCCCCTGACCCAGCAAATTAAGGGCACTACATCTACCAAGAGGGTCTATCCGAAGACCTGAAGAGATTGCTCCTATTCTACATCTTCAAAAAATTGATTACTTTTTCACCCAAATTTATATAGTTTTATCAAAATTCATGAAGCTAACCACAATTTTATGTAGTGTGGAGTTTGCTTTATGGTGCTTATCGTGGTTACAACACAAAGAGTGCTTTTCCACAAAAATATTCCGCCACATGGTATGTTAACCAAAATTCTTTTCTCCTTTTTTATTTAGTTAGTCCATGTTGTTATATCATTGCCTTGATAATATGATTGCTAATATATTCCAAATAATAGTTGTATCCTACTAATATTTTTGTAATCATCGTCCTTTTTGGAATTGTTACAGGAAAACTCTGACCACGTACAAATGAGGCTGCGTTACACATTGTGCAATCTGACATCAACTGACACCACGGTTTCATCGAGAGCAAGACGTAAGTTTTTTGGCAAGGAATCACATCTTGCAATGACAAGGGGTCTATGAACAACGACGACATCTAATGCATTTATGTCATTGTTAATGCTTTTGTACCCAAATGAGTGCTCCGCTTTTGTGATTCAGTGACTTGCCATTGTGTAGGTTATTGGAAGTTATTGTATTTTTTGTGTGACATATGTAGTAGAACATAAGCACACACGCAGTGAACTCAGTGTAGTACATTTACTATACCTTTTTAGTGCAACTTAAACACGGCTACACATGTGCCTAGTGGATGGCCTAATTTTAGTTGCCTTAGTTAGGGACCACAGACAATCCCTCCCTTTTGTTGAATGTTTCTGTATGTTATATATAAGACTACATATAATTACCTTTTGGAGATACAATCTTGAAGATTGCTACTTGTTTTATTGATATGTGTATGTCATTTTATGTTGTTCTATGCCATGAATTAATTTTCATAACGGTACTTTCAATTACAAGGGGAGTGGCTGAAACCCCAATCCTCACATAACTCGCTACATATCCATTGGCTGAATGTTTCTTTTATAATTGCAAAGTGAATCACGCTTTTAATAAATTCAATGTTAAATACATGCAACAGATTCAAAACATAACATTCTTTTAAACTATAAACCCTAAACGCTAAACTAAATAGGTGTATACATAGAAGACCATAGGAAAAGAGTTAGTTGTTTTATTTACTACCACTCTAATCGTTGGGTCAAATTCGTTTAAGCAAAACAAGGTATGTATAAATGGAATAAAAATGTGGGCCATATTTCAACCAAACGTCATTAATCACGACGGAATTCAAGTTCTTTCCATGCAGAAAATAGTCCACAATTTCAGTCCATCTCCACAGGTGTATGCAACATCACTTTTATCACGATGCTAACTTACAGTATGAAATCCATCACCTCTTTGGCACCAGTACATAACATACGATAACTACAAACAAATTGAGAAATACAGATCTTGACTCAACTAATTGTTGGACACACAGACTATAGCAGCGAAATAACTAACCACATGTACTTGTCCTAATAAAAACATGCAAATTAAAGAAACTTCATTAGTAAATCTCAACATTAGTACATGCATGTCAATGGGTCATTCTCATTTAATTAATTGACAAATCCCCTAGTCAATTTATCAATAAAGCCAAATTTTCCAGTTGAACACAAGGCTTTTCAATTGATTTCCTAATTTAATCATATAATAAATTCCACTAAGTTTTTTGAAACGGGTTCTTAAATTAAAAGGCGATACCACATTAGCACCCATGTAAATTTGTTGTTACACCCCTACAAATGTGATAACCCACATTATTGGAGCAAAAAACTCTTTCACATGCATACAACACAACGTAACACATATTTTTGCAGCTAGAAATGTCATTATTCGTATGTACCATGTCAGGGCTCTGTGAATTATCATAGGAAAAAGCGTCTTCAGCGAGGTCCTAGGTACATATCGACTGGCTACATGAACCACTCAAGCAACGTATACGACAACAGCCCACTACTCCACAGTTACTGCACTTGCACCTCTTATTCCCCCTACAACTGAAAGGCTCTTGTGCACGTCCGGTTCCTTTAGTTTGAACCGCAATGGGATCCCGCACTCTATCTTCAGCACCATTAGCAGTCCATTGGACAGCAATCACAAGACCATTCTTCAATTTCAACACAATAGTTTTCTCAACTATCCTCTCCAAAAAGCTCTTGAATTCATTGTCTCGCGTCTACGCAACTCTTGCCAACCACTTACAATGTTGCAGGAAAGCACCCATACGGCTCCTATATACTGCATTCACTTCACCCTCCTCATTCGTGGTAGAAGGCCCCTTGAGCTTGACTTTGGCCGTCTTCGACCAGTGTTACAACACAAGACTTTCTGGAAGAGAATTTATGTCTAACTGAACCAACACTGCAAGTATGTGAACACAAGGTAGTCCGAAACGACTCCATCCTCAAACAACTACAAAAAAGAAATGCATCTGAAAGTGGTGGCCAATAGTCCACCTGAATTGTGGCCTACGATACTTTTGTGTCACATAAATTGTCCGATCATCCAATTTGTTGCATTCCATGATAGTAATCCGAATGCTTCTTTTCAACGCCTCCCTAAAACGCAGAAATATTTCTCTGGTGTAGTTGAGTTCGGACTTCTCTAGCTCTGGAAACTGAGTTTGAAGCATTGGGCTCTCGTACAACGACCTAAAGTCAAGCTCTTCCTCATTGTCTCTAAGAAAATCAACACACCGTTGGAAGTTCGTCACAAGATCCAAGATTCCATATCGCCTCTTCACAAACCTCCCCATCTTCACATGCAGTGACTCACATCGTGATGTCATCCTGAGGCCAACATAAAAGCAACCATGTATGTAAGCGGTTGTCCATGACATCTTCTTCGTGTATAAATCCTTTACCCACTCTACTTTTCTGACTAGACACTCATCCATCATTGCCTCTCAAACTCTTCCACCTCAACATTGGCGAGCATGCAATTTTTTTAGCAAAGTTGTGAATCGAGACTTGCACATATTCATAGTTGTATTTTTTAGTAGGTGCCATGCACAGAGCCTGTGATAAGCTTCGGGAAACACTTCCTGAATAGCGAACCGCATTGACCTATTCTCATCAATGATGACAACCTTAGGTGCTTTCCCCATCCATGCACTCCAAAAACTTGCTAAACACCCACACATACGACGCTTGTGTTCCGAAGACACCATGGCTACACTGAAGACACATGTCTGATTGTGGTGGTTCATCCCAGAGAACACAATCACTGGTAGATTATATTTGTTCTGCCCGTAGGACACATTAAACAACAAAACATCACTAAATATTTCGTAATCATCTTGACTTCGCCCATCACTCCAGAACAGATCACACATATTTCGCTTAGCCCCAACCTGGTACCGAAGTACATATTATCATCTGTCCTTGCACTAATATTGAAATAGCGTAATGCGACATTCACATTGCGGCTTTTCATTGCACGTTGCCACCTAACAACATTATATTTATCTCTCTTTGTGAACAGAACTAGGTTAAAACCCCAGCCTGGGCAGCAATATACTCGTAAATTTTGGAAATTCAAATTCCAACCTGCCTTAAACTGTCTATGTGGACTCTATTAACATATGATATTTTTCTGTATGTTGGCAAGTATGACACAAACTTTGCCGGGAGAAGGTCGTTGTTATGCTCATCCACAAAATGACACACATACCAATTGTTGCTTTTAGCTTTTCGCTTTATCCTCATCTCTGCCTGACACCTGCAACGAATACCAACCTTTTGCTCTCTCTTCTGATCTTGTATCTTAAGCCATTTTCTATTTCTAAATACTTCTTTGTTGCACAAATACATGTATCGCACGATTTCACCATTCCTATTCTTCGGTTTCTTCCCTTGTTGCATGGCAAAACCTTTTGCTCGACTATATTGCTCATAGAAACAACACACCTCATCCGGGTTGTCAAACTCCATTTTCAATATCTGGGAACGACTAAACATTATATGTCCAGCACTGTCATTCGGCTCATTGTGCCCTTCAATGGGTGATTCTCCCCCAACTCCTCTGCTTCTCTTCCATTCCTATGTCCAGCGATGATTCCTGCACAGATAAAAGCTCACTAGTTACAGTTGCCGCCAAGGATCTTAAATTACAATTCAAGTACAACCCAGCAAATTATACACCAATTTCTATTTTTACCGTTGCATCGATATCTCTGCTATCCCCAAAGCCGTCAAAATTCTCTTCCCCCAGTATCCAGTTCAGGAATCGTTCTGCTACAAAAAGATATTGCAAAATAAAATCGCTCTGCCTATGCTAATACAATTTTTTCAAAAATTCTGTAACTCGTAAAAGCCTTCACCAAAACTGCAGCAAACCCATAAAGCATAGTGTAAGGGTCCGACCAAGAAGAACATTGACATACATGTAAGTAACACCACTGCCAAGACTTCCAAGTTAAACATGCCAAATATACACTAAAAGTCATCCTCCTCAACACTTACATTACAAAGATTCTTACTTAACCAACTTCAATCTCAACTCAATACTCTATAATCCAAAACTATCCTCAAGTACTGCCACCTTAAGCTACGAATATAATTACTAAGAAAAATCATATGCTACCATTATTACTAAGACCAAATTTCAATGTCAAGCACACTTTTTCATCTTCATTTTTAAAGAAAAAACTTGATGCTTCGAAAGAAAAATCCACCAATCAATACACCTAACCCAAACCATTTACACTATTCAAATTGATGCGCACATCCCCCTACACATTTGCCCAACAAGCCCCGCCAGATGCTTTGCAAATTCTCAAACATATTGAGTATAATATAGGCAAAAGATTACTTACCTCCTTTTTAACCAGCATCCCAATATGGCATTCCCTCAAATACGCCATTCATCTTTTACCACACGTTTCTCACTGTTTTAATTTCTCAAATTTTAGACCTTGCACCACTGCCTCCAAACACGCACCAAACGAGTCCTTCACGCATGAACAACCTACCATTGGACCACCAGATCTACCCTCTCTCTCCATTTTACCATCTCTGACTTCACTTCCACACAAGTATTTTCTACAAGAATTATTTTACTGGGCACACAAACGGCTTGGGCACAAAGTCTTCAAAGTCGCTTTACCCATACCCTTTAAGAAGCCACACTCTTTCTGTGTCTTTACAGTCGATCATTAATGTTATTTCACATTTATACTAAAGATTATATTCGACTTTTCGCCCTTCACTAACAAATAAATTTTAGGTGAACTACTTGATCGTATGATGAATTTCATGTTTTGAACTTTTAGACCAGTATACTGGATAACTTTTCTAAACCTTTTTCCACTTAGTAACAAGTAATAACCATGTTTCTTTGAAAAAAAAAAACTATTCTTTTAATATTATTTTGCGTGTTGTGAAAAATTGAATCAATGAACTTATCAATTTATAAAAGATGTTCCTCACATGATGGAAAAAATTGAATCCATCACTTCACATGCTTTCTTTGTAAATAGAAAAAGAATTCTCACATATTTCGAAGAAAAAAGAACAAACATACCTAATAATCAAAATAAATTAATAAAAAATAATTAGAATTTATTTTGTTTAGTATTTATTAATTATTAATAAATATTAAATAAAATAAATTTTGACTATTTTTTATATTTTTAATATTGATAAAAAAATATGGTTCTTATTAGTTATTACGCCGACAAACTTGTTGATTAGAGAAGAAAATATGAAGGAATATACAACAGAATAATTAGGAAAGTTATTACTGCTTTATATAAAGTATAAATTGTACGATAATAAGAAAATTAAGTCCATACAAACAAAAGTATTAAACACAGCCAAATCAATAGCACAAACAACACTTATAAATCTAATTAAAAGTGCTGAAATCTTCGATTTATTGGAGGATTTATTTAAATTTCAACTCTAGCCCACCTGTAATAGATAAACGTCATTAATAGTATTAATAGTAGAGTGTTTTCAGTTCAAATTATATAAGGCATATAAACCAAATACATATATATATATATATATATATATATATATATATATATATATATTACAATAAGAAATAATCCAAAACTAATCTAAACTTTAAGATTGATTTCATCATTAATATATGCAATTCTCATCACTGTATTAAACCTTTTTCTATTTATTTAAGACATTTTAATTAGAATGATCTCGTAATAAATATTTGTAGATATTATTTATTTTGGGTACAGTATAATTTTTGTTTTTAATATTTATAATTTTATTTAAAAATATTCTTAACATTTAGTTATATTTAATTTTGTCTCTAATATTTTCGATTTGTATCAAAATAATCTTTAGATGTTAATTTCATGTATTAGAGATAAAATTTAAAACTTTTAAGAATAATTTTAAAACAAATACAAAACATTAGCATAAAATTGAATGAATAAAAAATATTATAGAAAAAATTGAATAAAATTAAATATTAAAAATATTTTTTTAAAAAATTATAAATCTTAGAAATAAAAAATATAATTTATCCTATTTATTTCATATTTTGTTGAATATGTATATGAACGTGTTTCACCCTATAGATAGCTAACTAGTAACTACTATTAACTTATAGAAATGTCAAAAAAAAAGTATAAATAAACAATAAAAATATATTAACACGTACACGAAAACAACAAACTAATATAACAACAAACTAATTTTCCTAGCTTAAGCATTTTTCCATTTCGTGGACGATTGAAATTTCACTTAAAAAAGCTTGAATAAACACATATTAGGTCTTAGAACACAAGTATTGGTAAATATGTTCCATATTCCTTTAAAAGTAATGGTTGTACTACCAGCGCTTCGAACTCGAGTCCGATAAAGTATAGAAACCAAGCATAACATCTCATACAGTAAAATAAAACTAAGAATTATGTAGTTATTTTATATGTCATTATTAGGTCATACTTCTAGTTTTTATGACTTGCTTAAATTTATATTTCTCTCAGACAATTGCATTTGTCATATAGATGAACATAAATAAATTCACGAATAATTTTAAAACGTGATAAAAATAAAACAATATAATATTTTTTATAAATAGCAAACAAATTTTTTATTTAACAAACGACTTGTGTATTTGATTTAAATTTTTGTGAAAATAATTAGATAACAATTTAAAAGTTGCATACAAAAATCTGTAATAAAATTTAATCTCTAGATTTTTTTTTATTTTTTACAAAAAATTTTGGTCATATACAAAAAGTAAAAATACTCGTTTGGTATAAAATTAGTAAATTTTAATTATAAAAATATCTTATTTTTTAATAATGTTTACAAAAATCACAACAAAATCTTACGTCTAATTTTTTTTTTTAAATTCTGAGAGTATATATTTAATATATGATTAGTTTTTATTACATTTTAAAATCTTTTGACATTTATTTGTTGTTTTGTATCTTTTAGTGTGAGTTTTGTTAGCAATATAAATTTTTAAATACTATTTTTGATATTTTACCATCAAAAGAGTAGAGACTTTATCATATTAAATATTCAATAATTAAGATAGTATAAAATAAAAATAAAAAAAATTCACACAATAACTTAGATACTTACCAATTTACCATTACTCTTTTTAGTACTAATCATAGATGCTCTTATAGCAAACCTCAATGCAGTTCAACAATTTTTCAGGCTCACGAATATAGTCATTTTTGCAGTTTCCGATACAAGCTTGAAGTTGAGAGTAATCATCTTCATCATATTTCTCTTCAGGTTCAGGTTCTTCAGGTTGACTTGGAGCCAAAGACTTGTCATCAGCAATATGATTTCCTGGAAATTTTGCAATAACAGAACAAACAAGCATCTCAAACATCAATATTGTTAGTGCACGTCTTATATCGTTCCTAGCCATAATTCTCTCTCTTTCTCTTTAGAAAATATTAAGATAGAGCATGTGTATGTTATATATATAGGCTTTAAAATTTCCTTAATTTATTACATGCAATGTAGTTTTAGAACGTGGATATTCTTCGTTTAATTTGTGACTGTTCCGTGTATTAAGAGCTGTAAATTGTTGCTAATATAAATGAAAAAAAATATCTCGTTATAGCAAAGCGTTATTTCAAAATACTATATTTTAATTAAGCTTGATTGCCTCTTGGACTCAATGAATTTAGAAAGTATACGTGTTATTGGTGATTTCTTTGTCAAGTGAGGAGGAGGTAAAATCATTTAAAAAATATGAGAATTTTCTTTCCATGGTTTTATTTAGTTTATTGGTTTTCTCTTTTCTGTCTCGAAGTTATATATTAATTTTATTTAAAATTAAATAACTTATAGCAAATTAGTTTTCAAAAAATTTTAAATAGAAGATTTTAGTCTTCAACAAATTTTTATTACCTAAAAGCTTTTGAGAATTATTCATGTTAGACATATTAAGTCTCTCAATCACTTTTAAACAAATTTTTAATATACGTATTAAATAAATAAATTTCTAAAAACAATTACTAGAATAAAATATCTATTTAAAATTCTTTGTGAACCAATTTATATATTTACTCTAACAGTCTAACTAACTTATACATAGGTGCAAACCAATTTGAGTTGTTTATAGTGACATTTACTTAGAGAAATGAGTTTTTAGGAACTCAATAATTATTTTCAATAATATGAAATAATATATCATACTAAAATAATAATCCCGGGTCAATACAAGAAGCAGCACCAGCAACAACAATAGGAAAAAGGCAAATAATAACAATAATATAACATAAGTGATCTTTTAAAATCAAATCAAATATAAGAACAATAAACAAAGCATTGTTTCAAATTTTATTTAGAGTATTTCCTCGTTTTGGTTCTCAAAGAATTTCGAACCAGACACTTTAGTCCTCAACTAAAATTAATTACTTGGTTGATCCTTAACAATTAATTCTGTCAGTCACTTAGGTCCTTTGCTCCTTCAACTCTAACGGAGGACAAAATAGTCCCTGACAACTCTAACAGGGACAAAATGGTCCCTGACTTTCTCTGTTCAGAAATAACATTGTTCTCTCCTAATTTCCATCATACTTCTCATAACACTAACAGTCTAACAATGTAACTTCAAGCTATACAATACACACTCTGCAACTTCAATGTTCATAAGAAGAAAAATCCTCAACTTGTTCTCAACCAATTCATACTCAGGAAACTAATGACTATGTCTCTCAAGTACTTGTCGTCTTCGATAGATCCCATGAATTTAGACAGCAAGTATGATTTGTTAAGACCCATCATCGTCGTCATCGTCATCTCCCTCCTTCTCTATTCTATCATCTCCATCACCACATTACCCACCACTCTGATTGCTTCCTTCAGTAATTGCTTTAGTTTTCATATGAGCGGTAACGACGACATTGCTCGTTGTACTAATAGCTTGGATGCAAGATTGAAACTGTCTGCTAATTTAGACTCTGAAAAAGAAGGAATGAAGCACTTGGTGTCCATTCTAAATGAGAATTTGCATATGATGTAGAAGAAGAATCTTCTCATGATGTTCTAATGTCCAACGATCTATATTTCTTGTCGGAGAGTGGAAAAAAGCGTGCCTTTGGGATAGTTGTGGAACTTGGTCTTGAGAATGTGATGGACGTTGTCGGGGTTGAAAGTGATGCTATTATCGAGGACGTGGAAGTGGATGCTTCTGGTGGGTGAAGTGCGGAGGAGGTGGGTATACCAGTCACAGAAATTTAGAAACTGTATGGTCCATGATATGTTGAGATAGATATGATACGTGTGGCAGTTACATCATGGCTTGATCTTGGATCTGAAAAGGAGAAAAGAAAAGATGAAAAAGAAGACTATGATAGTGAAGAATGAGAGTATCAATATTAGGGCTATGCGAGATATAATGAAAATTGGAGGAGAACAGTGTTGTTTTCGAATAAAGGGGTCAGGGATTCTTTTGTCCCTTGTTAGAGTTGTCAGGGACCATTTCGTCTTCCGTTAGAATTGACGGAGGCAAGGACCTAAGTAATTGACGGAATTAATTTTTAGGGACCAATCGAGTAATTAATTTTAATTGAAGACTAAAGTGTCTGGTTCGAAATTTTTTAAGAACTAAAATGGATAAATATTCTTTTATTTATTTGTTTAACTTATAGAAATTAAGAAATACAAAATAATAAATATTTTAAAAAAACGTTATATATATAACCATTTATTCTTCCAGGAACTATTCAATCTTCTATTTATGTTAATTGTCAGTATTTATTTAACTTAAAAAAATATTAGAAAATTATCGAAATTTATTTTTAACCAGCAATTAACCATCAATATTTAAAAGTATGGACTAAAGTATATTATTGTATTATTAGATTAAAAAAATTGAATTAATGAATAAAAGTAACAACCAAAACGATAAATTCTAAAGGCCTTCTAACATTTCTCTTAATTATTCCCTTTAAAATAGCCACATTTAATTATTATCTTTAAAATAGTCACATCACTTTAAACCAAAGTCCCATAACAAGAAAAATGCTGAGAACTGTCGGAATTATTGTTGGACTTTAGCGGCGAGTTTTCTGTCAAATTTATCGACAAATTTGGGAATAAATTTATCACCCTAAAATATTATCATCGGAGTTGATATTCTGATGGTAATGTCGACAGTAATATTTGGAGGGAGAAAAATAAATCTTGGCGCGCTAGCTACTGTCGAATTAACTCGCGAGTGAATCCAATGTTGAATCTATTTTGGCGAAACGTTACGTTTTGGTTACACGCACCACGTTAAGGTCGGATTAATCCACCAGTTATTGTGTCCTAATTTGAACCGGAACCCTCTTCCCCTTCATTTCAAAATTGCATTCTCTCTATTGCCTTCCTTTCTCTCTTTAAACCCCTCACCTCTTAGTCTCTCTCTAGCCCCTGCCGTCGCTGCTGCCCTACCCTACCACCGCTTCTTCCTTGCCTAGCCACCATTGTTGCATTGCCCTACCACCGTAGGAAATACCACTGCTGCCGCTGCTCGAAATGCCTTCATCGCTATTCTCTGTTCCCGTCGGCGCTGCCCTGTTGTTGCTACTCCAACCACCGATTTTTGTCTTCTCTCTTCGAGCTGCATTCTAGGTTAGTTAGTTGATTTTTAGTAATTAGTTAATTTTAATTTTTTTAGTTAATTAGTTAATTTTTAGTAACTAGTTTAGGTAGATTCGTTGCTGTTGTAGTTGATTTTAGGTGGATAGGTTAGGATAATTTAATTACATTAATAGGTACTCATCTTCACTCAATATGTTTGGAATTAGTATATGAGATTAGGGATTCTTGTTGCTGGGATTATTTGAATTGGTTTGAATCATTAACTCTGGCTGAATTTGTTTGAGCAATGCTTAAATGTTGCGTTGATGATTCATTGGTTACTTTTGCTTTGTTAGGTTGCTACTATTTTAATGCTTATTTTGCTGATTGATATTGCTGCTGGTTTATGCTAATTAATTACCACGTGTTGCCATATGCATTACTAGTGATGTTTTGTACTTTGTTAGAATGCACGGCTAGTTAAGATATTTTGAAAAATTGTTAACAAAGTTAGAATGCTTTAAAAGTTAGAATGCTATTGGTGCGCGAAAATTGAACTCGCGCAACTTTACGGGCAAGTACACTGGGTCATCCAAGTAATACCTCAGGTGAGTGAGGGTCGATCCCACGAGGATTGTCTGACTGAGAAAGCAATAGCTACCTTGTTGGACTTAGTTACGCAAATAGTAAAAGAAAGTTGTTGGTGTAAACAGATAAAGCAATGAAATAAGAAAAGCAAGTAAAGGTTGGTGTAAAATCAATATAAAGAAGACAGTTAAGGTCTCGAAGATGTTTATCTTTTCGGATTAAAACTTCTTACTCACTATCTTAACAATTAATGATTCATTCCATGGAAAACTAGAAGTGATTAAACCCTAATTCCTTAGCAATTTAATCTCCCCTTATTCTTATCAAACGACAGGGTCAGTGGTCATTCGATTCAGACGAGGGTGAAGTTCAGTATTCTAGTTTATACCACAAAGGCTCTAATCACCCAAAATGCTGGCTAAACAGATGTTTCCATGTCCCCAACGAGTTGTGAATTAGCCGTCTAGGAGGTGTGTTCTCAAGCTGTAGTTCCTTGCTATCCTGTCAGAGACTCACAAGAACTCATGTAAAAAAGGGGTCATACTTCCGTTCCATCCAATTTCATTTAGATTAAGAACGAAAACATACCTTAGAATTGAATCAAACATATATTAAAATAGAAAAGTAATAATATTAATCTATAGAAATAAACAGAGCTCTTAACTTTAACCAGGAGGTTTAGTTGCTTAAAACTTTACAAAGAAAATAGGTTTCTGAAAAGTGCGGGGGGAAGAAGATCTCCAAACCTAATAGATCTCCTCTTATATATACGTACCTAATAATAAATGCTAAATCTAAAAGATATTATTTTAAAATAAAAATTACAAAGATAAGATAAGATAAGCCTAAAGAGTGTGAAATCCACTTGGAGGCCTGATTGGTGAATGGCTCAAATAGCAAGCTGGTGTTCAACCCCAGGTTTGGGCGTTGAACGCCCAAGAGGGAGTGGTCGCTTCTGACTTTAGCCTCCTTACTGGCGTTGAACGCTAGGTTGGGCGTCCAACGCCCAAGGGGGAGCTTGCAGCTTTTTCGTTTCTTGCTCCAAGCTTCTCTAAATTGCTCCAAATTTCACCTAAAATCATAAAAACACAAGAAAACTCAAAGTAGCATCCAAAGGTGAATTTTTCACAAAAATATAATAAAAATTAATAAAATATAAATAAAAACAATATGAAAACAACTAGAAAAAGGGTATAGGATGCTCACACATCACAACACCAAACTTAAACTGTTACTTGTTCCCAAGCAACCATAACAATATGGGACCGAGGAAGAGTAAACACATAAGATTCGAGTTGTCAATAAAGCTCATGTCCGATTACTGAATGGAGCTATTAATACACTATTTCTGAATAGCTTTATCATTTCATTATCCTTTGAAGCTCAGAAATATTGGCATCTTTTGGGACTAGAACTTTGGATAGTATTATTGATTCTCTTTTTTAGACTTCTTGTTGATTCTTGAACACAGCTTTTAATTACTTTTGGTGCTTTGCACCTTTGATCCTAGCCATGATTCTAAGTGTTTTGTTTTCAAGCTTAACTCGATACATAAACACCACAAGCACTTAACTGAGGGAACCCTTTTGATTCGACTTTTGCTTTGCTTTTATTCCCAAACAGTGGTGCTCAGAGCCTTAAGCGTACTCTTTAACAGCATCGGGTCACGACTTTAAGTGTTCAGTCTCAAGAATTACTTGACACTCTCACACTACAAGCATATGGTTAGGGATAACAACTCTTTTGAGCTTTTAGATTATTTCTGACTCTCCTAACCATTGATGCTCAAAATCTTGGACCTTTTTCTTTTGATATTTCTTTTTATTTCAATTTTCTTTTTGCTGTTTCTTTTCTTTCAAGAATAAATCTTTTTCTTATTTCAGAGAATCTGTAATATTTTTCTAAATTCCTATTCCTCAAGAACCAATATACTCAACTCCAATATCAAGTATGCACGGGTGATTCATACATTTAGAAAATAAAGATAAGGCCACCACATCAAGATAAATGGAATAAATCATAATATAACTCAAGATCTTGTGCATCTTACTACTTCTTTTTCAATAGATTTTTCTTTTTAACCTTGTGCGGAATACATAAGACATCTTAAAATAAAATAAAAAATAAACTAATACTAGAAAGCAAAGAAATCCTAAGTGTGATCATGCAACTAGAATAGAAAACAAATAGCAAAATGGAATACTAGGAAAACAGAAATAACATAAGGATAGGGAGAATGAAACTAGACCACCTCAGTGATGGCGGCTACTGCTCCCTCCGGGGAATCCTCTAGAGCGTTTAAGCTCCACAATGTCATGCCCCCTACCTCCTCTGCTCCTCCCTCATAATCCTTTGATATTCCATCATTGATGCGTCAGCATCTTATCTATCTTTTCCTAGTGAATTTGCATCTAAATTGTTGAGTTTAATTTAGAATTAATTATATTTTAGCCACTATGGATGCTATTTTGAGTTTTTGCAATTTTATTTATTTTAGGTAGCATTCGGAGGGATTTGATGAAGTTTCTGCAGAGAAAAAGAAGAAACCAAAGAGATGACCAGCGAAGACCGACGCGGACGCATGGATCACGCGACCGCGCGGAATGGAGAAATCGTAATGACGCGATCGTGTGCTTGACGCAAACGCGTGGACTGTAATCTGCATATATGACGCGAGCGCGTGGACGACGCGGACGCGTCACATGCGCGATCTGCAAAAATATAAATGACGCTGGAGGTGAATTCTGGGCTATTTTGACCCAGTTTTCAGCCCAGAAAATACAGATTAGAAGCTGCAGAATGAACAAAGCAAGTGGTCCCCACCCATCAACTGAAAATCTGTTAATTAATTCGAATTTAAATTCAAATCTTATCTTTTAGGAAAAGATATTATTTTTATTTTTAGATAATTAGATTTTAAATTAATTAGGATTAGTTATAAAAAGTGGAGACTTCTCTTCTAGAGGACATTAGACTAGATTAGAGGGATTCTATTAGGGAATTCTATACAAATTTACATTCTACAATCTATGAGCAACTAAACCTCTACTATCAAGGTTAGGAGCTCTGTCTATTTGTATGGATTGATTTTATTACTTTTTCTATTTTAATTTATGTTTTGGATTTATATTTAAGAATTGTTTTCGTTCTTTATGTTATGAATTTGGGTGGAACGGAAGTATGACCCTCTTTCTATTTGAGTTCTTGTATAACTTGGAAAAGCTCTATACTTGAACAACAGCTTGAAAACATATTCTCCTAAATTTTAATTATTTGGATTTAATGGGATACGTGACATATAATCCCCTTATTTTTGGGTAATTAGAGTTTTTGTGGCATGAAAACTGAAAATTGATTTTTACCCTCTAATTGAAATTAATTGACCAAGGAATTGGCAGTTAATGAACTTCAGAGGAGACTAGAAAGATCTAAGGAATTAAGGTCTAGTCACATATAGTTTGCCATAAATTAAATCCTACATAATTAAAATAGTTAGTAAGAAAAGTTAATTCGGAAAAATAGATAACTCTGAAGCCTTAACTGTTTATCCATATTTTATTCCCAATTTATTTAATTGTCTACCCTTTTGATATTCTGAATTCAAACTTAAACCTTTTGAACATTTCAAAATCAATTTCTGCTTGCCTAACTAAGGCAATCAATCAATTATTGTTGCTTGATCCATCAATCCTCATGGGATCGAGCCTTACTCACGTAAGGTATTACTTGGTACGACCCGGTGCACTTGCCGGTTAGTAAGTGTGGTTGTAAAATCCGCATCAATCATCTGATGGAGGATAGCAGACTGGTCCTGATACTCCAGCCTCAACTGATCAATTGAAGATGTCAGCTCCCCTAAAGATGTGGTCAACTGATCCCAATAGTCACAGGGAGGGAAGTACATCCCTTGAGGAATCTCTGGAATATCCTGTAAGGGTGTGGAACTGACTCTTGCTACGGTCCTTATGCGGGCTCCCTAGCATGCTCTATACCATTCCTTGTGATGGATTTCTCCTTGTCAATTAGGGTATCTCCCTCTATGTGAGCTCCAGCTCCTGCACATAAGTGGTGAATGAGATGAGAAAATGCCAGCCGTGCTTGAGTGGAGGGCTTGTCAGCTACTTTGTAAATCTCTTGAGGGATCACCTCATGTACCTCTACCACACTGCCGAGCATAATACAGTGAATCATCACTGCTCTCTCGACTGTAACCTCAGAGCGGTTACTCGTAGGGATGATCAAACGTTGGATGAACTTCAACCATCCTCTAGCCACTGGCTTAAGGTCAAGCCTACCCAGTTGGTAAGGCTTGCCTTGAGCATCCCTCCTCTACTAAGTTCCAGGCATGCAGATATCAGCAAGAACTCGGTCCAGCCTTTGGTCAGTGTTGACCCTTCGAGTGTATAATTGAGGGTCAGCTCATGGCTCTGGCAACTATAGCGCCACCCTCACACTCTCAGGGCTAAAATCTATGATGTGCCCTCTGACCATGGTGCGCCAATTTCTCGACTCCAGGTTCACACTTGTATCATGTCTTTTTGTGACCCAAGCATTGGCATAAAACTCCTGCACCATAAACACTCCAACTATGGTCATGGAGTTTGCCAAAATTTGCCAATCCCATCTCAAAACTTGGTATAGGATCTCCGGGTACTCATCAACTTTCAGCTTGAAGGGGACCATGGAAATCACCTTCTTCTTCCTCACCATGTCATAAAAATGGTCTTGATGGGTTTTGGTGAGGAATCTTGTGGTCTCCCATGGATCGGAAGCGGAAGTGGGGGCTTTTCCTTTTCTTTTCCTTGAGGACTCTCTGGTTTTGGGTGCCATGGAGGTAAGATATAAGAAGCAAAAAGGGAAGCTTCCAACACCAAACATAAAAATTTGCTCATCTCCGAGCAAATAGAAATACAAGAAAAGAAAAAGTGGAGAAAATAGAAGAAAAAGATAGAGGGGATAGGGATAGAGGCTTTGGCCTTTGGGAGGGAAGAAAGGGTAAAAGAAGAAGAGGAATGTGTATGGTGAAGAATGTGTAAGAGGGGAAGAGTGGTGAAGGTATGGTGAAAGTGGATGAAGTGAGGGATATTTATAGGAGTAGGGTGGGTGGGGTTTCGATTATTATGGGGGGAAAATAGGGGGAAACTAATTTTGAATTTGAATGGGGTTGGTGGGAAGAGAAATTGATGGAATTTACAAGTGGTTATAGGGTATAGTGAAAGGTGGGGTACAGAAATCAAGGAAATTGATGGGTGATGGGATGGATGAATGTAGATGAAAAAGTGGGTTTAAGAGGAAAGAGAAGAGTTAAGAGTGAGTTAATGGTGGGGTGGTTGGTGGTTGGGTTTTATCCATTGGCCAATGAAGCTTGAAATTCGAATCCCTTGCTGCCTTCCCCCTGGGCGTTCAACGTCAGGATGGGCGTTGAACGCCAGAGGGGATCCCTTTTTTTGGGCCTTCAACGCCAAGGATGGGCGTTGAACGCCCTAGGGGGATCAAAAATTGGTCCTGGACTGCTCCTGTATGGGTGTTAAACGCCCAAGCTTCCATCCCCCTTCTGGCATTCAACACCAGCAAGGGACATCTTCCAGGGTGTTCTATTTTCCTGCTACGCGTTCTTGGTTCTGTTCTAAGTGATACACACGATCACAAATGCTAGAAAAAGAGAAAAACTATGAAAATTAGTAGAAAATAAAATAATATGAAATCAAACTCAAATAAACTAAAATAACATAAAAGAAAATAAAAGTACTATAGGATACGTATAGTTGGATTGCCTTCCAACAAGCACTTTTTTACCATCATTAGCTTGACAGACAGCTCCTTTTACGGAGTTTCATAGGGGCTCAGATCGTTACCCCTCATGCTAAACTTTCTTCTTGTGCTCTCATGAATCAGTTCAACATGCTCTAGAGACCGGATTCGGTTCACAATGTGTGGTATGACTGGGCTTCTTGTGAAGACAACTCTTATGCCAGGTGAGAAGTCCTCTGTTGGAATTCTCTTGTTCCTACAGCCCTTGGGTACTTTCTTCTTGGTGTCTCCTTCCTCAATAGTTGGTGGTAAATGCCCAACACCAAACTTAGGTTTGATGTCAGGGGGCTCTGTATGGCTTTTCACTAAGAGATAAGGTTGAAACACCAAGTGCTATATGCTAGTACCTCCTTTATCAGAGAGACAGTAAGGGTTGGCCATCTTAAACATTATATGGTCTTTCCATAACCTCAGAATTAACTTTCCTCTTTCTACATCAATCAAGGCCTTCCCAGTTGCTAAGAAAGGCCATCCAAGGATGATAGAGTCGTTCTTGTCCTCTCCAGTGTCAAGTATCACGAAGTCTGAAAGGAGGTAAAGGTCTTCAACCTTTACAAGGATGTTCTCCACCATTCCATATGCCCGCTTTAGGCATTTGTCTAGCATCTCTAGTGAGATCCTTGTGGGCTGTACCTCTTGGATCCCCTACTTCTTCATTACAGAGAGAGGCATCAGGTTTATGCTTGATCCAAGGTTGTATAGTACCTTCTCAAACGTAATGGTCCCTATAGTGCAGGGAATCAGGAAGCTTCCAGGATCTAGCATCTTCCGAGGTAGCTTCCTTTGTACAAGGGCACTGCACTCCTTGGTCAGCACCACAATTTCATCTTCCTTCAAGGCATTTTTTTCAGAGAATGCATTTTTTAGATAGGCCATATAGGGAGGTTTCTTCTCCAACACCTCAGCAAAAGAAATATTGATTTGTAACTTCTTGAAGATTGCCAAGAATTGAGCGATTTGCTCATTCTCAGTCACCTTTTGCACGTTTATAGAGGGTTGTACTTCAAGCTCTTTCATCTCCATTGGGGCATGCATAAGTGCACTCACAGTCTCCTCTTGAGCCTTGTTCTCCTTCAGATCTTCAGCAGCATGCTTCTCCTTGTTTTCGTCCTCTTTTCCCATAGTGAGGGCTTTGCACTCTTCCCTTGAATTTACCTCTGTGTTGCTTGGAAGAGTGTTGGAGGGTCCCTCGGGTATCCTTTTGCTCAACTGACCCACTTGTATCTCGAAGTTCCTAATTAAAGACCGGGCTTCTTGCATGAAACTATGAGTGGTCTTGGAGAGGTTAGAAACTATTGTGACTAAGTCAGAGAGGCTTTGTTGAGGCATCTCTAACTGCTGCTGAGAGGGTTAAAATGGTCTGTTGTTAAACCTATTTTGATTGGTTCCACCCTAATTATTATTGAAGCCTTGGTGAGGCCTCAGCTACTCTCTCCACCTAAACTTAGGGTGATTTCTCCATCTTTGATTGAAAGTATTTGCATAGCTAGAGGAATTTTTCATGTAATTTACTTCCTCCATGGTGGTATGAGCAAAGTCACCCGCATCTCCTTCGTAGGATGCATCTTGAGTATTAACAGTTGAAACCTGCATCCCACTTAGGTGTTGAGAGATCATGCTAATCTGTTGGGACATCAGCTTATTCTACGCCAGAATGGCATCCAGTGTGTCCACTTCCATGACTCCTCTCTTTTGAGTAATCTCAGTGTGCACAGGGTTCCTCTCAGAAGTGTACATGTACTGGTTATTGGCAACCATCTCAATGAGCTCAATTGCCTCTTTAGGCGTCTTCTTCATGTGTAGGGAGCCTCCAGCAGAGTGATCTAGTGACATCTTGGCCGTCTCAGATAGACCATTATAAAAAATCTCTAGCGTGGTCCATTCGAAAATCATGTTAGGAGGGCATCTCCTGATCAACTGTTTATATCTCTCCCAGGCTTCATAGAGGGACTCTCCCTCTTTCTGTGGACTCTCCCTCTTTCTGTCTGAAGGTCTGGACTTTCACTCTAAGTTTACTTAGCTTCTGGGGTGAAAAAAACTTGGTCAGAAATCCTATGACCACCTTGTCCCAAGTGTCCAAGCTCTCCTTGGACTGAGAATCCAGCCACAACCTTGCTCTATCCCTTATAGCAAAAGGAAAGAGCATGAGCTTGTAAACCTCAGGGTTCACTCTATTCGTCTTGACCGTATCACAGATCTGTAGGAAATCAGATATGAACTTGTTGGAGTCCTCTTGTGGGAGTCCATGAAACTGACAATTCTATTGAAACCGAATGACCAGTTAAGGCTTGAGCTCTAAATTATTGGCACCTATGGCAGGTATAGATATGTTACGCCGATAGAAGTCAGATGTAGGTGCAGTGTATGAGCCAAGCACCTTCCGTGCCTCCTCTCCAGCGTTTGGATTGTTGGCTGCCATAGTGGTCTCTTCAGCTTCCTTCTCAAAAGATTCTGTGAGATTCTCTCTAGTTTTGTAAGCTTGGGTTTGTTGTAAACACCACCTTAAGGTCCTCTCAGGTTTAGGATCAAAATCAAGAAGGGGTTCTTTGTCCCTGTTCCTGCTCATAAAAGGTGGGAGTTTCTATGTCAGAGTATAGAGAGCTCCCAGTGAGATATCCTAAAAGAAATAAAATAAAGTGAAGTAGCCAATTAATAAGAAAAAAATCGAAACAAGAATGCAAAAATTTACCTAAAAATTTTTGAAAATTAGGAAAAAAAGATTTAAGGATTTTAGAATTTCAACAAGAAAAGAAAAATACTAACGGAAAACTGAATTTGAAATTTGAATAAGATAAAGATGCAAGAATTGACTTATAAATTCGAACATTTAAAAGAAAAGGTTTTAAATTTTTTTTTCGAAATTCAAAAAGAAAGAAAAAGATAAACTAAAGAAACACTAAACTTAAAATTTGAATTTAAATTAAAATAACTAACATGAAATTTGAAAATAAAGAAAATGATAAATAAGATAAAGATCAAAAGTCAAGAGAGATAAACAAAATATGATTCGAAAATTAAAAAGAAAGTTAAATTAAACAAAAAGATCACCAACGGAACACCAAACTTAAAAATTGAAATTAAATTAAGATAAGATAAAGATCTATGAATTAATCTAAAATTTTCGAAAATTCAAAAGAAAGATTTTTTTATTTTGAAATTCAAGAAGAAAGAAAAAGAAAACACCAAACTTTAAAATTTTAAAATAAACAAAAAATAAAATAACTAAAATAAAATTTGAATATCAAGAAAAGATAAACAAGATGAAATTGAAAATTAAGAAAAGAAAAACAAGAAAAAATCAAAACTCAAGAAGATAAACAAGTTAGAGTTTCGAAAATCAAAAGAAAAACAATTAAACAAAAACCAAGAAAAATACCTAATCTAAGCAACAAGACAACCAGTGTTGGTGTAAACGCATAAAGTAATGAAATAAGAAAAGTAAGTAAAGGTTGTTGTAAAATCAATATAAAGAAGACAGTTAAGGTCTCGAAGATGTTTATCTTTTCGGATTAAGAATTCTTACTCACTATCTTAACAATTAATAATTCATTCCATGAAAAACTATAAGTGATTAAATCCTAATTCCTTAACAATTTAATCTCCTCTTATCTTTATCAAACGACAGGGTCAGTGGTCATTCGATTCGGACGAGGGTAAAGTTCAATATTCTAGTTTATACCACAAAGGCAATAAACACCCCAGATTCTGGCTAAATAGATGTTTCCATGTCCCCAAAGAGTTGTGGATTATCCGTCTAGGAGGTGTGTTCTCAAGATGTAGTTCCTTGCTATCCCGTCAGCCACTCGCAAGAACTCATGTAGAAAAAGGGTCAAACTTCCGTTCCACTCAGTTTCATTCAGATTAAGAATGAAAACACACCTTAGAATTGAATCAAATATATATTAAAATAGAAAAATAATAATATTAATCCATTGAAATAAACAGAGCTCCTAACATTAATCGGGAGGTTTAGTTGCTCATAACTTTACAAAGAATATAGGTTTTTGAAAAGCACAGGGGGAAGAAGATCTCCAAACCTAATGGATCTCCTCCTATATATACTAACCTAATAATAAATGCTAAATCTAAAAGATATTATTTTAAAATAAAAATTACAAAGATAAGATAAGATAAGCCTAAAGAGTGCGAAATCCACTTGGAGGCCCAATTGGTGAATGGCTCGAACAGCTTTGGGCGTTGAACGCCCAAGAGTGAGTGAGCGCTTTTGACTTTAGCCCCTTTGCTGGCGTTGAAGGCTAGATTGGGCATTCAGTGCCCAAGGGGGAGTTGGAAGCTTTTTCGTTTCTTGCTCCAGGCTTCTCTAAACTGCTCTGAATTTCACCTAAAACCATAAAAACACAAGAAAAACTCAAAGTAGTATCCAAAAGTAAAATTTACACTAAAATATAATAAAACTTAATAAAATCTAAATAAAAATAATATGAAAACAATTAAAAAAAGGGTATAAGATGCTCACGCATCAACTATGAAAGTTAAATACTTTGAAAAGAAAATAAGATTGAATAAATTAAATTTAGAATACTTTAAAAGTCTAATTTAATTATTTTGAAACTACAAAACTATGTAATTTTTTTTTAATTTACAAAACTAAACCACTTTTCAAATTTCAAAATTCAAAATTCAAATTTCAAAATTTAAAATTCAAATTTCAAAATTCAAATTTAAAATTTTAAATTTAAAATTTTAAATTTTAAATTTAAAATTTTAAATTTTAAATTCAAATCTTTTTAATTTTAAAACTTATCTTTTCTTAACTTCCTTATCTTATCTTTCTTACCTACCTTATCTTATCTTTAATTTAAAATCTTTTCTTATCTTCTTTTAAATTTTAAAATTAAATCCTTTTCAAATTTTTTCAATTCTTATCTTATCTTCGTTGACCTTTTCAAATATTTTCAAAATCAAATCTTTTCTAATCTTCTATCTTATCTTGTTTAAATCTTTCTTAATTAGTTATTTGTTTTCTCTTCTTTTTCAAAACTTCCCAACTAATTCCTCTCTCTTCTAATTTTCGAAATTTCTTCTTCTCTTTCTCTATCTTCTTTTTCGAAATTCATTTATTAATTTTTAATTCTTTTTAATTAATTAACCTTTATTTTTGAATTTAATTAATAAGTAAAACAAAAACAAAAATATTTTAATCATAATTTACATCTTATTCCTTAATTCTTCTTCTTCTCCTACCTTTCTTCATCATGAACCCAAATAGGAATGAAGAGTTTAGAAGAACTCAGGGGTCCTATACAAACCCCACTACTGACTTCTATGGAAGAAGTATTAGCATACTGGTGCATGAAATTGTAAATTACACTTTTCACAACTCGTACAACTAACCAGCAAGTGCACTGGGTCGTCCAAGTAATACCTTACGTGAGTAAGGGTCGATCCCACGAAGATTGCCAGCTTGAAGCAAGCTATGGTTATCTTGTAAATCTTAGTCAGGAGATTAATAATAAAAATGATTTTGTTATGAAAAGTAAATAACATGAATTAAAAGGTACTTGTGATTCAGTAATGAGGAACAGGTTAAGGTTCCGGAGATGCTCTGTCATCTGAATCTCTGCTTTCCTACTGTCTTTTTCTCCAAACACGCATGGCTTCCTTCCATGGCAGGCTGTATGATCCTCTCAGTGAAAAATTCCAGGCACGGTCTCTGTACGGCTAATCAACTGTCAGATTTCTCATCTCGGATGAAAAATACCATGTACAGCTACCGCACGGCTAATCATCTGTCGGTTCCCGCTAGCGTCGGAATAGGATCTCTCTATCCTTTTGCACACTGTCCCTGCGCCTAACATTCGCAGGTTTGAAGCTCGTCACAATCATCCCTTCCCAGATCCTACTCGGAATACTACAGACAAGGTTTAGACTTTCCGGATCCCAGGAATGCTGCCAATTGGTTCTAGCCTCTACCATGAAGATTCTGATCTCACGGACTCAGTCCGTGAATTAGAGACATAAGAGATACGCACTCAAGCTGTCACCCAGTGACTACATTGAGCTCATGTAGAACGGGAGTGGTTGTCAGGCACGCATTCATAAATGTGAGAATAATGATGGGTGTCACGGATCATCATCTTCTCCGGATTGAAGTACGAATGAGTATCTTAGAATAGAATCAAGCGTGATTGAATAGAAAACAGTAGTAATTGCATTAATCCATTGAGACACAGCAGAGCTCCTCACCCCCACCAATGGGGTTTAGAGACTCATGTCGTCAGAGATACAATGTTACAAAATAAATCTCTAAAAGTAGTTTTTATACTAAACTAGTAACTTAGGTTTACAGAAATTGAGTAACTAAGTGCAGATAGTGCAGAAATCCACTTTCGGGGCCCATTTGGTGTGTGCTTGGGATGAGCATTGAAGCTTTTTCGTGCTTAGGCCATCCTTGGAGTTAAACGCCACCCAGGGTGCCAATTTGGGAGTTAAATGCCGGTTTTAGTGCCACGCCAGAAAGTTTTAGGCTGGATTTGGACGCCAGTTTGGGCCATCAAATTTCAGGCAAAGTATAGACTATTATATATTACTGGAAATCCCAAGATGTCTACTTTCCAACGCAATTAAGAGTGCGCTAATTGGACTTCTCTTGCTCCAAAAAATCCATTTCGAGTGCAGAAGGATCAGAATCCAACAGCATCTACAGTCCTTTCTCAACCTCTGAATCAGATTTTTGCTCAGGTCCCTCAATTTCAGTCAGAAAATACCTGAAATTATAGAAAAACACACAAACTCATAGTAAAGCCCAGAAATGTAATTTTTGAATAAAAACTAATAAAAATATAATAAAAAGTAACTAAAATGTACTAAAAACTATGTAAAAACAATGCCAAAAAGGGTATAAATTATCCGCTCATCACAACACCAAACTTAAATTGTTGCTTGTCCCCAAGCAACTAAAAAGAAAATAGGATAAAAAGAAGAGAATATACAATAAATTCTGAAAACATCTATGAATATCAGTTTTAATTAGATGAGTGGGGCTAGTAGCTTTTTGCTTCTGAACAGTTTTGGCATCTCACTTTATTCTTTGAAGTTCAGAATGATTGGCATCTATAGGAACTCAGAATTCAGATAGTGTTATTGATTCTCCTAGTTCAGTATGTTGATTCTTGAACACAGTTACTTTATGAGTCTTGGTCGTGACCCTAAGCATTTTGTTTTCCAGTATTACCACCGGATACATAAATGCCACAGACACATAACTGGGTGAACCTTTTCAAATTGTGACTCAATTTTGCTAGACTCCCCAGTTAGAGGTGTCCAGAGCTCTTAAGCACACTCCTTTTGCTTTGAACCACGACTTTAACCGCTCAGTCTCAAGCTTTTCACTTGACACCTTCACGCCACAAGCACATAGTTAGGGACAGCTTGATTTAGCCGCTTAGGCCAGGATTTTATTCCTGTGGGCCCTCCTATCCATTAATGCTCAAAGCCATGGATCCTTTTTACCCTTGCCTTTTGGTTTAAAGGGTTATTGGCTTTTTGCTCTTGCCTTTTGGTTTAAAGAGCTATTAGCTTTTCCTGCTTGCTTTTTTTTGCCATTTATTTATTTATTTATTTATTTATTTATTTATTTATTTATTTATTTATTTATTTTGCAAGCTTTTGCTTTTCACTGCTTTTTCTTGCTTCAAGAATCAATTTTATGATTTTTCAGATTATCAATAACATTTCTCTTTTTCCATTATTCTTTCAAGAGCCAACAATTTTAACATTCATAAACTTCACTATAAAAAATATGCACTGTTCAAGCATTCATTCAGAAAACAAAAAGTATAGCCACCACATCAAAATAATTAAACTATTTAAAATTTGAAATTCATGTACTTCTTTTTTTTTCAGAAAACATTTTTCATTTAAGAAAGGTGAAGGATTCATGGGATATTTAAAACTTTAAAGCATAGGCACTAGATACTAATGATCATGTAATAATAACACAAACATAGATAAACATAAAGCATAAAAAGATCAAAAAACAGAGGAATAAGAACAAGGAGATTAAAGAACGGGTCCACCTTAGTGATGGTGGCTCTTTCTTCCTCTTGAAGAACCAATAGAGTTCTTGAACTCCTCTATGTCCCTTCCTTGCCTTTGTTGCTCCTCTTCCTAGAGGTTTCTCTGGCCTTAGGTGCCATTAGTGGTTATGGAAAGCAAGAAGCTAAGCTTTTCCACACCAAACTTAAAAGGTTTGCTCATCCTCGAGCAAAATAAGATAGAAGGGAGTAGAAGAAGAATGATGCAATTATTTTGAAAACTTATTATTGTATGCAAGAAAAATTAAAAAGAGTTGAAAAGAATTTGAAAAGATATGTAAGTTTTGAAAACGTTTTAAAAGGAATTGAAGATAATTAAAAAAGAATTAAAAAGAATTGGAAAGATTATTAATTTTTGAAAATAGAAATTGAAAGATGAATGTTTAAAATATGTTTGATGCAAAAAATTATGAACTAAAACATGAAAAATTGAAAAAAAATCGAATTGGAAGCAAAATTACCTCCCTTGTGCCATCCTGGCGTTAAACGCCCAGAATGCTACCATTTCTGGCGTTTAACGCCTACTTGGCTACCTCTTTGGGCGTTTAACGCCCAGCCAGATATCCTGGCTGGCATTAAACGCCAGGAATCCTTCCTTACTGTGTATTTTTCTAAACGCCCAAAATGCTGCCATTTCTGTCGTTAAACGCCCAGAATGCTGCCCATTCTGGCGTTTAACGCCCAGAATGCTGCCAGCATGGGCGTTAAATGCCCATTCTGTTATCCTTACTAGCATTTAAACGCCAGTAAGCCTATCCTCTAGGGTGTCCTATTTTTTTATGCTATTTTTGATTCTGCTTTAATTCTGCAGCTGTTTTTGTGACTCCACATGATCATCAACCTTAAAATAAATTATATTAAACTCGTATAATTATTATTTAAATAACAAAACCTTTGCTAATGGCTGGGTTGCCTCCCAGCAAGCGCTTCTTTACTGTCATTAGCTACTTTTACTGAGCTTTTAATTTAGTCTCAATTTTGAGCATTCTTGCTCAACATTGCCTTCAAGATAATGTTTGATTCTCTGTCCATTAACAATGAACCTTTTGTCAGAATCAATATCTTGAAGCTCTACATAACCATATGGTGACACACTTGTAATCACATATGGTCCCCTCCACCGGGATTTCAATTTCCCAGGGAACAATCTGAGCCTAGAGTTAAACAGCAGGACCTTCTGTCCTGGCTCAAAGACTCTAGATGATAGCCTTTTGTCATGCCATCATTTTGCTTTCTCTTTATAAATTTTAGCATTTTCGAAAGCATTGAATCTGAACTCTTCTAGCTCATTTAACTGGAGTAATCTTTTCTCTCCAACTACCTTAGCATCAAGGTTTAGGAACCTGGTTGCCCAGTAGGCCTTATGTTCCAGTTCTACTGGCAGATGACAGGCTTTTCCATACACCAACTGGTATGGAGAGGTTCCTATAGGAGTTTTGAATGCTGTTCTGTATGCCCACAGAGCATCATCCAAACCTCTTTCCCAATCTTTTCTACGGGTACTTACAGTCCGTTCTAGGATCTGTTTTAGTTCTCTATTTGAGACTTCAGCCTGCCCATTTGTCTGTGGATGATATGGATTTGCCACTTTATGGTTAATTCCATATCGGACCAGAGCAGAGTCAAGCTATTTATTGCAGAAATGAGTGCCTCCATCATTAATCAGTATCCTAAGGACACCAAACCTGTTGAAGTTATTCTTCTAGAGGAACTTCATCACTGTCTTAGTATCATTCGTGGGTGTTGCAATTGCCTTTACCCATTTAGATACATAATCTACTGCCACCAGAATATAAGTGTTTGAGTAAGATGGTGGGAAAGGCCCCATGAAGTCAATATCCCATACATCAAACAACTCAATCTCTAGGATCCCTTGCTGAGGCATGGCATAACCATGAGGTAGATTACCAGCTCTTTGGCAACTGTCACAGTTACGTACAAACTCTCGGGAGTCTCTATAAAGGATAGGCCAGTAGAAGCCACATTGGAGAACATTGGTGGCTGTTCGCTCACCTCCAAAATGTCCTTCATACTGTGATCCATAGCAATACCATAGGATCTTCTGTGCCTCTTCTCTAGGCACACATCTACGGATCATTCCATCTGCACACCTCTTAAAGAGATACAGTTCATCCCACAAGTAGTACTTTGCATCAGAAATCAATTTTTTCGTTTGCTGCTTACTGTACTCTTTGGGTATGAATCTTACAGCTTTATAATTTGCAATATCTGTAAACCATGGCACTTCCTGAATGGCAAAAAGTTGCTCATCTGGGAAGGTTTCAGAGATCTTAGTAGGAGGGAGGGATGCTCCTACTACTGTTCTATCCGGGACAGGTGATCAGCTACCTGGTTCTCTGTCCCCTTTCTGTATCTTATTTCTATATCAAACTCTTGCAGAAGCAACACCCATCTTATGAGCCTGGGTTTTGAATCCTACTTTGTGAGGAAATATTTTAGAGCAGTATGGTCAGTGTACACAATCACTTTTGATCCCACTAAATAAGATTTGAACTTGTCAATGGCATAAACCACTATAAGCAACTCTTTTTGTGTGGTTGTGTAATTCTTATATGCATCATTCAGAACACGACTAGCATAGTAAATGACATGCAGAAGCTTATTATGCCTTTGTCCCAATATGGCACCAATGGCATGGTCACTGGCATCACACATTAGTTCAAATGGTAATGTCCAGTCTGGTGTATAAATGACTGGTGCTGTGACCAGCTTAGCTTTCAGAGTTTCAAATGCTTGCAGACACTCTGTGTCAAAGACAAATGGTGTGTCAGCGGCTAGCAGATTGCTCAGAGGTTTTGCGATTTTTGAAAAATCCTTTATAAACCTCCTATAGAATCCTGCATGCCCCAGAAAGCTTCTGATTGCCTTAACATTGGCAGATGGTGGTAATTTTTCAATCACTTCTATCTTAGCTTGATCCACCTCTATTCCCTTGTTTGAAATTTTATGCCCAAGGACAATTTCTTCAGTCACCATAAAGTGACATTTCTCCCAGTTTAAAATCAGGTTAGTCTCTTGGCACCTTTTCAGAACAAGTGCTAGGTGATCAAGACAGGAGCTGATTGAGTCTCCAAATACTGAGAAGTCATCCATGAAGACTTCCAAAAAATTTTCTACCATATCAGAGAAAATAGAGAGCATGCACCTCTGAAAGGTTGCAGGTGCATTGCACAGACCAAATTGCATCCTTCTGTAGGCAAATACTCCAGATGGACATGTGAATGCTGTTTTCTCTTAGTCCTGAGGATCTACTGTAATTTGGTTGTAACCTGAATAGCCATCTAAAAAGTAGTAGTATTCATGACCTGCTAGTCTCTCTAGAATCTGGTCTATGAATGGTAAAGGAAAATGATCCTTTCTGGTGGCTGTATTGAGTCTTCTGTAGACAATACACATACACCACTCTGTAACTGTTCTTGTAGAAACCAGTTCATTCTTTTTATTATGAACCACTGTCATGCCTCCCTTCTTGGGGACAACTTGGATAGGGCTCACCCAGGGGCTGTCAGAAATATGATAAATAATCCCAGCCTCTAGTAACTTAGTGACCTCTTTCTGCACCACCTCCTTCATAGCTGGATTTAGCCGCCTCTGTGGTTGAACCACTGGCTTAGCATCATCCTCCAATAGGATCTTGTGCATGCATCTTGTTGGGCTAATGCCCTTAAGATCACTTATGGACCACCCAAGAGCTTTCTTGTGTGTCCTTAGCACCTAAATTAGTGCTTTCTCTTATTGTGGCTCTAAAGCAGAGCTTATGATCACGGGAAAAGTGTCATCTTCTCCCAGAAATGCATATTTCAGGGATGGTGGTAGTGATTTGAGCTCGGATTTAGGAGGTTTATCCTATTCCTGAGGAGTTTTCAGAGGTTCTTCTGTTCTCTCTGGTTCCTCCAGATCAGGCTGAACATCTTTAAGAATGTCCTCTAGCTCTGATTTGAGACTCTCAGTCATATTGACCTCTTCCATCAAGGAGTCAATAATATCAGTGCTCAGGCAGTCTTTTGGTGTGTCTGGATGCTGCATTGCTTTGACAGCATTCAACTTGAACTCGTCCTCATTGACTCTCAGGGTTATCTCCCCTTTTTGGACGTCAATGAGGGTTCGTCCAGTTGCAAGGAAAGGTCTTCCTAGAATGGAGTTGCACTCTTGTTCTCCTCCATTTCCAGCACTACAAAGTCAGTAGGAAAGGCAAATGGCCCAATCTTGACGATCATGTCCTCAATTATGCCTGATGAGATCTTAATGGAGCCATCAGCAAGTTGGAGGCATATCCGGGTTGGTTTAACTTCATCAGTCAAACCAAGCTTTCTGATAGTAGATGCAGGTATTAGGTTGATACTTGCCCTAAGATCACATAGAGCCGTCTTGGTACAAGCACCCTCTAATGTGCATAGTATCATAAAACTTTCGGGATCTCTAAGCTTCTCTGGTAAGCTTTTCAGAATGACTGCAATGCATTCTTCAGTGAGAAAAACTTTTTCAGTTTCTCTCCAATCCTTCTTATGACTTAAGATCTCTTTCATGAACTTAGCATAATAGGGTATTTTCTCAAGTGCCTATTGGTGCACGAAATTGTGATACCTAATACTGGCGCTCAACTTGGTATGCGCATTTATATCTCAGCACTTTCTTCACAACTTCGCACAACTAACCGGCAAGTGCACTGGGTCGTCCAAGTAATAAACCTTACGTGAGTAAGGGTCGATCCCACGGAGATTGTTGGTATGAAGTAAGCTATGGTCATCTTGTAAATCTCAGTTAGGCGGATAATAAATGGTTATGGAGTTTTCGAATTATAATAATAAATAAACAGAAAATAAAGATAGAAATACTTATGTAAATCATTGGTGAGAATTTCAGATAAGTGTATGGAGATGCTTTGTCCTTGTTGGATCTCTGCTTTCCTACTGTCTTCCTTCAATCCTTCTTACTCCTTCCCATGGCAAGCTGTATGTAGGGCATCACTGTTGTCAATGGCTACATCCCATCCTCTCAGTGAAAATGGTCCAAATGCTCTGTCACAGCACGGCTAATCATCTGTTGGTTCTCGATCATGTCGGAATAGAAACCACTGATTCTTTTGCGTTTGTCATCACGCCCAACAATCGCGAGTTTGAAGCTCGTCACAGTCATTCAATCCCTGAATCCTACTCGGAATACCACAGACAAGGTTTAGAATTTCCGGATTCTCATGAATGCTGCCATCAATTCTAGCTTATACCACGAAGATTCTGATTAAAGAATCCAAGAGATAAGCGCTCGGTCTAAGGTAGAACGGAGGTGGTTGTCAATCACGCATTCATAGGTGAGAATGATGATGAGTATCACGAATCATCACATTCATCATGTTGAAGTGCAACGAATATCTTAGAACAAGAATAAACTGAATTGAATAAAAAGTAGTAGTAATTACATTAAAACTCGAGGTACAGCATACCTCCACACCCTTAATCTATGGTGTGTAGAAACTCCACCGTTGAAAAATACATAAGTGATGGTGATCCAGGCATGGCCGAATGGCCAGCCCCCCTGGTCTAAGAACTAAACATCCAAAGATATGGTCGAAAGATTGAATGGTCAAAAAAAACTTCTAATACAATAATAAAATGTCCTATTTATACTAGACTAGCTACTAGGGTTTACAGAAGTAAGTAAATGATGCAGAAATCTATTTTCGGGGCCCACTTGGTGTGTGCTTGGGCTGAGCTTGAGCTTTACACATGAAGAGGCTTCTCTTGGAGTTGAACGCCAAGTTGTAACATATTTTTGGCGTTCAACTCTAGTTCGTGACGTGTTTCTGGCGTTTGACTCCAGAATGCAACATGGAACTGGCGTTGAGCGCCTGTTTGCGTCATCTAATCTCGAATGAAGTATGGACTATTATATATTGCCGGAAAGATCTGGATGTATACTTTTCAACGCCGTTGAGAGCGCGCCATTTGGAACTCTGCAGCTCCAGAAAATTCATTTCGAGTGTAGGGAGGTCAGAATCCAACAGCATCAGCAGTCCTTTGTCAGCCTTTTATCAGAGTTTTGCTCAGGTCCCTCAATTCCAGCCAGAAAATATCTGAAATCACAGAAAAACACACAAACTCATAGTAAAGTCCAGAAATGTGAATTTAGCATAAAAACTAATGAAAACATCCCTAAAAGTAGCTAGATTCTACTAAAAACTACCTAAAAACAATGCCAAAAAGCGCATAAATTATCCGCTCATCAAAACACCAAACTTAAATTGTTGCTTGTCCCCAAGCAACTGAAAATCAATTAGGATAAAAAGAAGAGAATATACTATAAATCTCAAAATATCAATGAAAATTAGTCTAATTAGATTAGCGGGACTTGTAGCTTTTTGCTTCTGAACAGTTTTGGCATCTCACTTCTTCCTTTGAAGTTCAGAATGATTGGCATCTATAGGAACTCAGAGTTTCAGATAGTGTTATTGATTCTCCTAGTTAAGTATGTTGATTCTTGAACACAGCTACTTTTATGAGTCTTGGCCGTGGCCCTAAGCACTTTGTTTTCCAGTATTACCACCGGATACATAAATGCCACAGACACATGACTGGGTGAACCTTTTCAGATTGTGACTCAGCTTTGCTAAAGTCCCCAGTTAGAGGTGTCCAGAGCTCTTAAGCACACTCTTTTTGCTTTGGATCACGACTTTAACCACTCAGTCTCAAGCTTTTCACTTGGACCTGCACGCCACAAGCACATGGTTAGGGACAACTTGATTTAGCCGCTTAGGCTTGGATTTTATTTTCTTGGGCCCTCCTATCCATTGATGCTCAAAGCCTTGGATCCTTTTCACCCTTGCCTTTTGGTTTTAAGGGCTATTGGCTTTTTCTGCTTGCTTTTCTTTTTCTTTCTAATTTTTTTTTCGCAAGCTTTTGCTATTCACTGCTTTTTCTTGCTTCAAGAATCAAATTTATGATTTTTCAGATTATCAGTAACATTTCTCTTTGTTCCTCATTCTTTCAAGAGCCAACAAATTTAACATTCATAAACAACAAGATAAAAAATATGCACTGTTCAAGCATTCATTCAGAAAATAAAAGTATTATCACCACATCAATATAATTAAACTAAATTCAAGGATGAATTCGAAATTCATGTACTTCTTGTTATTTTGTATTAGAAACATTTTTCATTTTAGAGAGGTGAAGGATTCATGGAATAATTCATAGCTTTAAGATATAGTTACTAAATACTAATGATCATGAAGTAAAGACACAAAACATAGACAAACATGAAGCATAAAAATCAAAAAACAGAGATAAGAATAAGGAAGTTAAGGAATGAGTCCACCTTAGTGATGGTGGCGCCTTTTTGAAGGACCAATGGTGCTTTTTGAGCTCCTCTATGTCTCTTCCTTGCCTCTGTTGCTTGATCCCTAGTGATTTTGATGCTCCTATCCTTAGTTGCTCCCAATAATTGTGTGGAGGAAAATGTATCCCCTGAGGTATCTCAGGGATTTCTTGATGAGGGAATTCCTTATGCTCTTCTTGATGTGCAGTCAAATGCTCTTCTACTGAGCTATGGACCCTTGAGATAAATTTCTCCATCTCCCATGACTCGGAGGTGGAAGCTTTTTGTCTTCCCTTTTCTCTTTTTTGAGGTTTCTCTGGCCTTAGGTGCCATCAATAGTTATGGAAAAACAAAAAAAAAAGCTATGCTTTTACCACACCAAACTTATAATGTTGCTCGCCCTCGAGCAAAGAAGAAAGAATGGAAGGAGAAGAGGAAGAGATGGAGGAGAGGGAGAAAGGTTTGTGTTTCGGCCATTTAGGGTGGGTTTGGGTGGGAAGGATAGATGGATGTGCGTGGTGAAGAGGTGATGAGGAAAAGAGATTGAGGTGATTGGTGAAGAAGAGAGAAGGTAAGTTGAGGTAGGTGGGGATCCTGTGGGGTCCACAGATCCTGAGGTGTCAAGGATTTAACATCCCTGCACCAATTGGGCGTGTAACACGCCCTCTACATGCAATCCTGGCGTTTAACGCTAGACTGTTGCTTGTTTCTGGCGTTAAACACCAATTTTATGCTTGTTTTGGGCGTTCAACGCCAGTCTGCAGCATATTTCTGGCGTTGAACGCCAGATTGCTGTATGTTTTTGGCGTTCAACACCAGATCCATGCTCTGTTCTGGCGTTGAACGCCAGCCAGATGCTCCTTACTGGTGTTTAAATGCCAGTGAGCCCTTCCTCCAGGGTGTGCTGTTTCTTCTGCTATTTTTTATTCTATTTTTAATTTTAGTATTTGTTTTGTGACTCCACATGATCATGAGCCTAATAAAAAAAAGAACAATAAAAGAAAAATAAAATTAGATAAATAAAAATTGGGTTGCCTCCCAATAAGCGCTTCTTTAATGTCAATAGTTTGACAGTAATCTCTCATGGAGCCTCACAGGTGATCAGGTTAATGTTGTAGACTCCCAACACCAAACTTAGAGTTTGGATGTGGGGATTCAACACCAAACTTAGAGTTTGGCTGTGGCCTCCCAACACCAAACTTAGAGTTTGATTGTGGGGCTCTGTTTGACTCTGTACTGAGAGAAGCTTCTCATACTTCCTCTCCATGGTTACAGAGGAACACCCTTGGGTTTTAAACAAAAGGTAGTCCCCATTCAATTGAAGGACTAATTGTCCTCTGTTAACATCTATCACAGCTCCTGCTGTGGCTAGGAAAGGTCTTCCAAGGATGATGCATTCATCCTCCTCCTTCCTAGTGTCTAAGATTATGAAATCAGCAGGGATGTAAAGGCCTTCAATCTTTACTAACACGTCCTCTACCAATCCATAAGCTTGTCTTACTGACTTGTCTGCTATTTGTAATGAGAATATGGCAGGTTGTACCTCAATAATCCCCAGCTTCTCCATTACAGAGAGTGGCATAAGATTTATGCCCGACCCTAGGTCACACAGAGCCTTTTCAAAGGTCATAGTGCCTATGGTACAGAGTATTAAGAATTTGCCAGGATCTTGTCTCTTTTGAGGTAAGGTTTGCTGAACCCATGTATCTAGTTCACTAATGAGCAAGGGAGGTTCACCTTCCCAAGTCTCATTACCAAATAATTTGGCATTCAGCTTCATGATGGCTCCTAGATATTGAGCAACTTGCTCTCCAGTTACATTTTCATCCTCATCAGAGGAAGAATAGTCTTCAGAGCTCATGAATGGCAGAAGGAGGTTTAATGGGATCTCTATGGTCTCTATATGACCTTCAGATCCCTTTGGGTCCTCAATAGGGAGCTCTTTCTTACTTGAGAGACGTCCCATGAGGTCTTCCTCATTGGGATTCACGTCCTCCCCTTCCTCCCTAGATTCGGCCATGTTAATTACGTCAATGGCCTTGCACTCTCTTTTTGGATTCTCTTCAGTATTGCTTGGGAGATTACTAGGAGGAGTTTCAGTGACTTTCTTACTCAGCTGGCCCACTTGTGCTTCCAAATTTCTGATGGAGGACCTTGTTTCACTCATGAAACTTAAAGTGGCCTTAGACAGATCAGAGACTAAGTTTGCTAAATTAGAGGTGCTCTGCTCAGAATTCTTTATCTGTTGCTGAGAAGATGATGGATAAGGCTTGCTATTGCTGAGCCTATTTCTTCCACCATTATTAAAGCCTTGTTGAAGCTTTTGTTGATCCTTCCATGAGAAATTTGGATGATTTCTCCATGATGAATTATAGGTGTTTCCATAAGGTTCACCCATATAATTTACCTCTGCTATTGCAAGGTTCTCAGGATCATAAGCTTCTTCTTCAGAAGATGCCTCTTTAGTACTGTTGGATGCATTTTGCCATCCATTCAGACTTTAAGAAATCATGTTGACTTGTTGAGTCAACATTTTGTTCTGAGCCAATATGGCATTCAGAGCATCAATTTCAAGAACTCCCTTCTTTTGAGGCGTCCTATTATTCATGGAATTTCTCTCAAAAGTGTACATGAACTGGTTATTTGCAACCATGTCAATAAGTTCTTGAGCTTCTGCAGGCATTTTCTTTAGGTGAATGGATCCATCTGCAGAATGGTCCAATGACATCTTGGAGAACTCAGATAAACCATAATAGAATATATCCAGAATGGTCCACTCTGAAAGCATGTCAGAAGGACACCTTTTGGTCATCTGCTTGTATCTTTCCCAAGCTTCATAAAGGGATTCACCATCTTTTTGTTTGAAAGTCTGAACATCCACTCTAAGCTTGTTCAGCTTTTGAGGAGGAAAGAACTTAGCCAAGAAGGCCGCGACCAGCTTATCCCAAGAGTCCAGGCTATCTTTAGGTTGTGAGTCTAACCATGTTCTAGCCCTGTCTCTCACAGCAAAAGGGAAAAGCATGAGCCTGTAGACTTCAAGATCTACTCCATTAGTCTTAACAGTCTCACATATCTGCAAGAACTCAGTTAAAAATTAGTAGGGATCTTCTGATGGAAGTCCATGGAACTTGCAGTTCTGTTGCATTAGAGCAACCAGTTGAGGTTTCAGCTCAAAATTGTTTGCTCCAATAGTAGGGATTGAGATGCTTCTTCAATCAAACTTGGAAGTAGGTGTAGTGTAATCACCAAGCATCCTCCTTGCATTATTATTTTCGGCTGCCATCTCCTCTTCCTTTTCGAAAATTTTTGTAAGGTTGTCTCTGGATTGTTGTAATTTAGCTTCTCTTAGTTTCCTCTTCAGAGTCCTTTCAGGTTCAGGATCTGCTTCAACAAGAATATTCTTGTCCTTGCTCCTGCTCATATGAAAAAGAAGCGAACAGAAAATAATAATAGGGATCCTCTTTACCACAGTAGAGAGATTCTTTTATGTTAGTAAAAGAAGAAAGGAATAGAAGAAGGAAAAGGTAAGAATCCAAACACAAGGGTGAAGATAGGTTCAGATTCTTGAGATGAAGAGAAGTGTTAGTAAATAAATAAATAAATAAAAGAAGATGAGGGGGAGAGAATTCGAAAATTAATTTTGAAAAAAGGGTTAGTGATTTTTGAAAATTAAGAGAAGATATAAAATTAAAATTAAAATTTGAAACAATTAATTAATTAAAAGAATTTTGAAAAAGAAAGAGATGATTTTCGAAAATTAGAGAGGGAAAGGTAGTTAGGCGGTTTTGAAAAAGATAAGAAACAAACAAAAAGTCAATTAGTTAGATGAAAAAGATTTGAAGATCAATTTTGAAAAGATAAGAAGTTAGAAAAGATATTTTGAAATCAAGTATTTGAAAAAGATATTAATTGAAAAGATATGATTAAAAAGATATTTTGAAAAAAATTTGATTTTTACAATTAAAATTGATTACTTAACTAACAAGAAACTAAAAGATATGATTCTAGAATTTAAAGATTGAACATTTCTTAACAAGAAAGTAACAAACTTCAAATTTTTGAATCAATTACATTAATTGTTAGTAAAGTTTTCAAAATTTTGAAATAAAGAAAAGAAAAAGATTTTGAAAATAAATTTTAAAAATTTTGAAAATAATAAAAAAATGAAAAAGATTTTATTTTTGAAAAAGATTTTGAAAAGATAAGATTTTTAAATTTGAAAATTTGACTTGACTTGTAAGAAATAGCTAAGTTTTAAAAAATTTTGACCAAGTCAACTCAAATTTTCGAAAATTATGAGCAAAATAAGGAAAATATATTTTTTTATTTTTGAATTTTTAATGATGAGAGAGAAAAACATAAAAATGACCCAAAACATGAAAAATTTTGGATCAAAACCTATGATGCATGCAAGAACACTATGAATGTCAAGATGAACACCAAGAACACTTTGAAGATCATGATGAACATCAAGAACATATTTTTGAAAAATTTTTGATGCAAAGAAAATATGCAAGACACCAAACTTAGAAATTTTCAACGCCTAGACACTATGAATGCAAAAATGCATATGAAAAACAACAAAAAACACAAAACAAGAAATTTTAAAGATCAAACAAGAAGACTTGTCAAGAACAACTTGAAGATCCTGAAGAACACATGCATGAATTTTCAAAAAATGCAAAAAAAATTTTAAAACATGCAATTGACACCAAACTTAAAAATTGACTCAAGACTCAAACAAGAAACACAAAATATTTTTTATTTTTATGATTTTATTAATTTTTTTGGATTTTTGTAATAAATTTTTCAAAAACATATTTTTGAAAAAGGAAGTAATGAATCATAATTCCTCAATCAGAATTCCAGGAATCATGTAATGTTAGTCAAAAGCTCCGGTCCAGGAATTAGGCATGGTTTTACAGCCAACCAGGCTTCAACATGTTACATGAAACTCCAGAATTCATTCTTAAAAACCCTGAAAATTTTCGAAAACAGGTGATAAATTTTTGAAAGATTTTTGAAAAAAAAATTTGAAAATAAAACAAAAAAAATTACCTAATCTGAGCAACAAGATGAACTGTCAGTTGTCCAAACTCGAACAATCCCCGGCAACGGCGCCAAAAACTTGGTGTTGTTGCCGGAATCTTGAATAATCACTGGCTTCAAACTCGAACAATCCCCAACAACGGCGCCAAAAACTTGGTGCACAAAATTGTGATCTCTAATAATGGCGCTCAACTTGGTATGCGCGTTTATAACTTAGCACTTTCTTCACAACTTCGCACAACTAACCAGAAAGTGCACTGGGTCGTCCAAGTAATAAACCTTACGTGAGTAAGGGTCGATCCCACGGAGATTGTTGGTATGAAGCAAGCTATGGTCATCTTGTAAATCTCGGTTAGGCGGATAATAAATGGTTATAGAGTTTTCGAATAATAATAATAAATAAACAGAAAATAAAGATAGAAATACTTATGTAAATCATTGGTGAGAATTTCAGATAAGTGTATGGAGATGCTTTGTCCCTGTTGGATCTCTACTTTCCTACTGCCTTCCTTCAATCCTTCTTACTCCTTCCCATGGCAAGCTGTATGTAGGGCATCACTGTTTTCAATGGCTACATCCCATCCTCTCAGTGAAAATGGCCCAAATGCTCTGTCACAGCACGGCTAATCATCTGTCAGTTCTCGATCATGTCGGAATAGAATCCATTGATTCTTTTACGTTTGTCATCACGCCCAACAATTGCGAGTTTGAAGCTCGTCACAGTCATTCAATCCCTGAATCCTACTCAGAATACCACAGACAAGGTTTAGACTTTCTGGATTCTCATGAATGCCGCCATCAATTCTAGCTTATACCACGAAGATTCTGAATAAGGAATCCAAGAGATATGTGCTCGGTCTAAGGTAGAACGGAGGTGGTTGTCAATCACACGTTCATAGGTGAGAATGATGATGAGTGTCACGAATCATCACATTCATCATGTTGAAGTGCAACGAATATCTTAGAACAAGAATAAACTGAATTGAATAGAAAGTAGTAGTAATTGCATTAAAACTCGTGGTACAGCAGAGCTCCACACCCTTAATCTATGGTGTGTAGAAACTCCACCGTTGAAAATACATAAGTGATGGTGATCCAGGAATGGCCGAATGGCCAGCCCCCCTGGTCTAAGAACTAAACGTCCAAAGATATGGTCGAAAGACCGAATGGTCAAAAAAACTTCTAATACAATAATAAAATGTCCTATTTATACTAGACTAGCTACTAGGGTTTACAGAAGTAAGTAATTGATGCAGAAATACACTTCCGGGTCCCACTTGGTATGTGCTTGGGCTGATCTTGAGCTTTACACGTGCGGAGGCTTCTCTTGGAGTTGAACGCCAAGTTGTAACGTGTTTTTGGCGTTCAACTCTAGTTCGTGACGTGTTTCTGGCGTTTGACTCCAAAATACAACATTGAACTGGCATTGAGCGCCCGTTTGCATCGTCTAATCTCGAATGAAGTATGGACTATTATATAGTGCTAGAAAGCTCTGGATGTCTATTTTCCAACGCTGTTGAGAGGGCGCCATTTGGAGTTCTATAGCTCCAGAAAATCCATTTCGAGTGCAGGGAGGTCAGAATCCAACAACATCAGCAGTCCTTTGTCAGCCTTTTATCAGAGTTTTGCTCAGGTCCCTCAATTCCAACCAGAAAATACCTGAAATCACAGAAAAACACACAAACTCATAGTAAAGTCCAGAAATGTGAATTTAGCATAAAAACTAATGAAAACATCCCTAAAAGTAGCTAGATCCTACTAAAAACTACCTAAAAATAATGCCAAAAAGCGTATAAATTATCCGCTCATCACCTCTACAAACGGAATCTTTATTTCAAGAGTCCTTAGATAGTCTGCAAAGAGGGCAAATTGTTTATCCTATTCCGCTTGGCGGAGTTTTTGAGGATAAGGCATCTTGGCTTTGTATTCTTCAACCTTAGTTGCTGCAGGTTTATTTCCTACAGAAGTGGTTGGAGAAGCCTGCTTAAGGGGGTTGTTATCAGCACTTGCAGGTGTCTGATCCCTTAGTGGTGTTTGAACGCCAGAATTGGGTGCTGCTTGGGCGTTTAACGCCAGATTTCCACCCTTTTCTGGCGTTTGGACACCAAAATTGGCCGACCCTTGGGCGTTTAACGCCAACTGTCCACCCTTCTCTGGCGTTTGAATGCCAGCATCATTCCTCTCTGGGCTCTTACTGTCCTCAGAGGGATTTTGGATAGTGGTTTGGTTATCCTTTGTCAGTTGTTCCTTTCTTGGTTTTCTGCTGCCTTGGATTGATACATTCAGTGTCTTCCCACTCCTTAATTGAACAGCTTGGCATTCTTCTGTTATCTGTTTAGATAGCTGCTATCTTGTCTGATTCAATTGTGCTTCCATATTCTTGTTAGAATTTTTAGTGTCTTGGAGAATCTCTTTGAATTCTTCAAACTATTTTGTTATGATGAGCAATTGCTTATTGATTTCAGCAACTTGTTCTTGAGGACTAGGTTCAGTGGATACTGCTTTAGCCTCTTCTTTCATGGAGGACTCACTTCTTAAGTACAAATGCTAATTTCTAGAAACTGTATCAATGAGTTCTTGAGCCTCTTTAATTGTCTTTCTCATGTGTATAGATCCACTAGTTGAGTGGTCTAGAGATGTCTGGGCCTTTTCAGTAAGCCCGTAGTAGAAGATGTCTAACTGCACCCACTCTGAAAATATTTCAGAGGGGCATTTCCTTAGCATCCCTCTGTACCTCTCCCAGACATTATAAAGAGATTCATTATCCTCTTGTTTAAAGCCTTGGATGTCCAGCCTTAGTTGTGTCATCCTTTTTGGAGGGAAATATTGATTCAGGAATTTGTCTGATAACTGTTTCCATGTTCTTATGTTTGATGTGGGTTAGTTATTTAACCACCTCTTAGCTTGATCTTTTATAGCAAATAGAAACAGTAATAATCTATAGACATCCTGATCCACTTCTTTATCACATACTGTGTCAACAATTTGTAAGAATTGTGCCAGAAATTTAGTAAGTTCTTCCTGTGAAAGACCGAAATACTGGCAATTTTGCTGCACCATGATAATAAGCTGAGGGTTTAGCTCAAAGTTGCTGGCTCTTATAGGGGGTATATAGATACTACTCCCATATGCAGTAGTATTGGGGTTAGCATATGACCTCATAGTCCATATGGATTGTTCATTTCCACTTAGGTCCATGATGGAGAAAGGAAGATGATGTGGATTGTAAATAAAAATTTTATTCCTCTTTTTTTTTAATTTAACGAAATTGAAAATAAAGTAAATAAATAAAAGGATGAAAATTTCGAAAATAATAAAAAAATAAAATAAAATAAAAATAAAAAGAAAGGAAAAAAACGAAATTAGAAAACTAACTTAATTAATTAATTAAAAAGATTTGAAAATTTTTTGGTGAGGATTTTCGAAAAATGAAGAGAGAGAAGGTGGTTAGGAAGTTTTGAAAAAGATATGTCTTAAAATTAAAGATACTTGTAAGAAAAAAATAAAAGAAAAGATTTGAAAAAGATATGATTTGAAGAATTGAGATTAGAAAAGATAAGATAAGTTAGGTAAGAGAAGATAAGTTTTTAAATTAAAAAGTTTTGAAATTTGAATTTTGAATTTTGAATTTGAAATAAGATAAGATAAGATTTTGAAAAAGATATGATTTTTGAAAAAGATTTGATTTTTTTTAGATTTAAAACTAAGATAAGATAAGATAAAATTTTTAAAATAAAAATCTGAATTTTTAATGTAAATTTCGAAAAAAAATCAATTAAAATTAAAGAGAAAAGATATTTTTGACTTTAATGAGAAAAGAGAAAAACAATAAAATGACACCAAATTTAGAATTTTTAGATCAAAACAAGAAAAACAAACAAGAACGCTTTGAATATCAAGATGAACACTAAGAACAAATTTTTGAAAATTTTTAAGGAATTAAAAACACAAAGGACACCAAACTTAAAAATTTTTATACTTTGGACATTAATAATTCGAAAATGCACAAGAAAAACAAGGAAAAACACAAAACAAGAAAAACTAAAGATCAAACAAGGAAAATAAACAAGAACAACTTGAAGATCAAGAAAGAACAAGGAACATATAATTCGAAAAATTAAAGGAAAATAAAAACATGTAATTGACACCAAACTTAAAACATGAAACTAAACTCAAACAGAAGACTAAATTATGAGGTTATTGGTTTTTAAAAATTTATTAAAATTTTTGAAAAAAAATAAATCTAGAAAAAAGAAAATAAGGATTTTAAAATTTTAACCAAAAACAATAATAGAAGATTCAATTTTAGTGACTCTAAACTAAAAAGATAAATTTTTCCTAATCTAAGCAATAAGATAAACCGTCAGTTGTCCAAACTCGAACAATCCCTGGCAACGGCGCCAAAAACTTGGTGCACGAAATTGTAAATCACACTTTTCACAACTTGTACAACTAACCAGCAAGTGCACTAGGTCGTCCAAGTAATACCTTACGTGAATAAGGGTCGATCCCTGGTGCACGAAATTGTGATCTCTACTTTTCACAACTCAAATAATCCCCGGTATAAACATAATTTCACAACTTCGCACAACTAACCAGCAAGTGCACTGGGTCGTCCAAGTAATAAACCTTACGCGAGTAAGGGTCGATCCCACGGAGATTGTTGGTATGAAGCAAGCTATGGTCAACTTGTAAATCTTAGTCAGGCAGATTCAAATGGTCATGGATGATATATGAATAAAGCATAAAGTAAAGATAGAGATACTTATGTAATTCATTGGTGAGAACTTCAGATAAGCGAATGGAGATGCTTTGTCCCTTCCATCTCTCTGCTTTCCTACTGTCTTCATCCAATCCTTCTTACTCCTTTCCATGGCAAGCTGTGTGTTGGGCATCACCGTTGTCAGTGGCTACAATCCCGTCCTCTCAGTGAAAATGTTCAACGCACCCTGTCACGGCACGGCTAATCATCTGTCGGTTCTCAATCAGGTTGGAATAGAATCCATTGATTCTTTTGCTTCTGTCACTAACGCCCAGCCTTCAGGAGTTTGAAGCTCGTCACAGTCATTCAATCATTGAATCCTACTCAGAATACCACAGACAAGGTTTAGACCTTCCGGATTCTCTTGAATGCCGCCATCAGTTCTAGCTTATACCACGAAGATTCCGATTAAGGGATCCAAGAGATAAACATTCAAGCCTTGTTTGCTTGTAGAACGGGAGTGGTTGTCAGGCACACGTTCATAAGTGAGAATGATGATGAGCGTCACATAATCATCACATTCATCAAGTTCTTGAGTGCGAATGAATATCTTGGAATAAGAACAAGCTGAATTGAATAGAAGAACAATAGTAATTGCATTAATACTCGAGGTACAGCAGAGCTCCACACCTTAATCTATGGTGTGTAGAAACTCCACCGTTGAAAATACATAAGAACAAGGTCTAGGCATGGCCGAATGGTCAGCCTCCCAATGATCTAAGATAGCATAAAACTACTCAAAGATAGCTACCCCGATGAAAATACAATAGCAAAAGGTCTTATTTATAAAGAACTAGTAGCCTAAGGTTTACAGAAATGAGTAAATGACAGAAAAATCCACTTCCGGGCCCACTTGGTGTGTGCTTGGGCTGAGCATTAAAGCATTTTCATGTTGAGACTCTTCTTGGAGTTAAACGCCAGCTTTTGTGCCAGTTTGGGCGTTTAACTCTCATTCTTGTGCCAGTTCCGGCAGTTTTGAGCTGATTTGGAACGCCGGTTTGGGCCATCAATTCTTGGGCAAAGTATGGACTATTATACATTGCTGAAAAGCCCAGGATGTCTACTTTCCAACGCCGTGTAGAGCGCGCCAATTGTGCTTCTGTAGCTCCAGAAAATCTACTTCGAGTGCAGGGAGGTCAGAATCCAACAGCATCTGCAGTCCTTTTCAGTCTCTGAATCAGATTTTTGCTCAGGTCCCTCAATTTCAGCCAGAAAATACCTGAAATCACAGAAAAACACGCAAACTCATAGTAAAGTCTAGAAAAGTGAATTTTAACTAAAAACTAATAAAAATATACTAAAAACTAACTAAAACATACTAAAAACATACTAAAAACAATGCCAAAAAGCGTATAAATTATCCGCTCATCACAACACCAAACTTAAATTGTTGCTTGTCCCCAAGCAACTGAAAATCAAACAAGATAAAAAGAAGAGAATATGCAATGAATTCCAAAAACATCTATGAAGATCAGTATTAATTAGATGAGCGGGGCTTTTAGCTTTTTGCCTCTGAACAGTTTTGGCATCTCACTCTATCCTTTGAAATTCAGAATGATTGGCTTCTATGGGAACTCAGAATCCAGATAGTGTTATTGATTCTCCTAGTTAAGTATGATGATTCTTGAACACAGCTACTTTATGAGTCTTGGCCATGGCCCAAAGCACTCTGTCTTCCAGTATTACCACCGGATACATACATGCCACAGACACATAATTGGGTGAACCTTTTCAGATTGTGACTCAGCTTTGCTAGAGTCCCCAATTAGAGGTGTCCAGGGTTCTTAAGCACACTCTTTTTGCCTTGGATCACAACTTTATTTCTTTCTTTTTCTTTCTTTTTCTCTTTCTCCCTTTTTTTTCGTTTTTTCTCTTTTTTTTCTTTTTTTTTTTGTATTCACTGCTTTTTCTTGCTTCAAGAATCATTTTTATGATTTTTCAGATCCTCAGTAACATGTCTCCTTTTTCATCATTCTTTCAAGAGCCAACATTCATGAACCACAAATTCAAAAGACATATGCACTGTTTAAGCATACATTCAGAAAACAAAAGTATTGCCACCACATCAAAATAATTAATCTGTTATAAAATTTAAAATTCATGCAATTCTTCTCTTTTTCAATTAAGAACATTTTTCATTTAAGAAAGGTGATAGATTCATAGGACATTCATAACTTTAAGGCATAGACACTAAGACACTAATGATCACAAGACACAAACATAGATAAACATAAGCATGATTTTTCGAAAAACAGAAAAATAAAGAACAAGGAAATTAAAGAACGGGTCCCCCTTACTGGCGTTTAGACGCCAGCAAGGTCTTCCTCCAGGGTGTGCTGTTTTTCTTTCTATTTTTCATTCTGTTTTTGCTTTTTCAATTGATTTTGTGACTTCTCATGATCATCAACCTACAGAAAACATAAAATGACAAAAGAAAATAGATAAAATATAACATTTGGTTGCCTCCCAACAAGCGCTTCTTTAATGTCAGTAGCTTGACAGAGGGCTCTCATGGAGCCTCAAAGATACTCAGAGCAATGTTGGAACCTTCCAACACCAAACTTAGAGTTTGAATGTGGGGGTTCAACACCAAACTTAGAATTTGGTTGTGGCCTCCCAACACCAAACTTAGAGTTTGACTGTGGGGGCTCTGTTTGACTCTGTTTTGAGAGAAGCTCTTCATGCTTCCTCTCCATGGTGACAGAGGGATATCCTTGAGCCTTAAACACAAAGGATTCTTCATTCACTTGAATGATCAATTCTCCTCTGTCCACATCAATCACAGCCTTTGCTGTGGCTAGGAAGGGTCTGCCAAGGATGATGGATTCATCCATGCACTTCCCAGTCTCTAGGATTATGAAATCAGCAGGGATGTAATGGTCTTCAACCTTCACCAGAACATCCTCTACTAGCCCATAAGCTTGTTTCTTTGAATTGTCTGCCATCTCTAGTGAGATTCTTGCAGCTTGTACCTCAAAGATCCCTAGCTTCTCCATTACAGAGAGAGGCATGAGGTTTATACTTGACCCTAGGTCACACAGCCTTCTTAAAGGTCATGGTGCCTATAGTACAAGGTATTGAAAACTTCCCAGGATCTTGTCTCTTTTGAGGTTATTTCTGCCTAGACAGGTCATCCAGTTCCTTGGTGAGCAAAGGGGGTTCATCCTCCCAAGTCTCATTACCAAATAACTTATCATTTAACTTCATGATTGCTCCAAGGTATTTAGAAACTTGCTCTTCAGTGACATACTCATCCTCTTCAGAGGAAGAATACTCATCAGAGCTCATGAATGGCAGCAGTAAATCTAATGGAATCTCTATGGTCTCAGTATGAGCCTCAGATTCCCATGGTTCCTCATTAGGGAACTCATTGGAGGCCAGTGGACGTCCATTGAGGTCTTCCTCAATGGCGCTCACTGCCTCTTCATCCTCTCCCAGTTCAGCCATGTAGGTTATGTTAATGGCCTTGCATTCTCCTTTTGGATTCTCTTCTGTATTGCTTGGAAGAGTACTAGGAGGGAGTTTAGTAATTTTCTTGCTCAGCTGTCCCACTTGTGCCTCCAAATTCCTAATGGAGGACCTTGCTTCAGTCATGAAACTTTGAGTAGTTTTGATTAGATCAGAGACCATGGTTGCTAAGTCAGAGTGGTTCTGCTTAGAATTCTCTGTCTGTTGCTGAGAAGATGATGGAAAAGGCTTGCCATTGCTAAACCTGTTTCTTCCACCATTATTGTTTTTGAAACCTTGTTGAGGTCTTTGTTGATCCTTCCATGAGAAATTTGGATGATTTCTCCATGAAGAATTATAGGTGTTTCCATAGGGTTCTCCCATGTAATTCACCTCTTCAATTGAAGGGTTCTCAGGATCATAAGCTTCTTCTTCAGATGAAGCATCCTTAGTACTGCTTGGTGCATTTTGCATTCCAGACAGACTTTGAGAAATCAAATTGACTTGCTGAGTCAATATTTTGTTCTGAGCCAGTATGGCATTCAGAGTATCAATCTCAAGAACTCCTTTCTTCTGATTTGTCCCATTGTTCACAGGATTCCTTTTAGAAGTGTACATGAATTGGTTATTTGCAACCATTTCAATTAGTTCTTGAGCTTCTGTAGGCGTCTTCTTCAGATGAAGAGATCCTCCAGCAGAACTATCCAAAGACATCTTGGACAGTTCAGACAGACCATCATAGAAAATACCTATGATACTCCATTCAGAAAGCATGTCAGAAGGACACTTTTTGATCAATTGTTTGTATCTTTCCCAAGCTTCATAGAGGGATTCTCCTTCCTTCTGTCTGAAGGTTTGGACTTCCACTCTAAGCTTACTCAATTTTTGAGGTGGAAAGAACTTTGCCAAGAAGGCATTGACTAGCTTTTCCCAAGAGTTCAGGCTTTCTTTAGGTTGTGAGTCCAACCATATCCTAGCTCTGTCTCTAACAGCAAAAGGGAATAGCATAAGTCTGTAGACCTCAGGGTCAACCCTATTAGTCTTGACAGTGTCACAGATTTGCAAGAATTCAGCTAAAAACTGATGAGGATCTTCCAATAGAAGTCCATGGAACTTGCAATTCTGTTGCATTAGAGAAACTAATTGAGGCTTAAGCTCAAAGTTGTTTGCTCCAATGGCAGGGATAGAGATGCTTCTCCCATAGAAGTCGGGAGTAGGTGCAGTAAAGTCACCCAGCACCTTCCTTGCATTGTTGGCATTGTTGTTGTTTTCGGCTGCCATGTCTTCTTCTTTGAAGATTTCTGTTAGATCCTCTATAGAGAGTTGTGCCTTAGCTTCTCTTAGCTTTCGCTTCAAGGTCTTTTCAGGTTCAGGGTTAGCCTCAACAAGAATGCTTTTGTCTTTGCTCCTGCTCATATGAAAGAGAAGAGAACAAGAAAATATGGAATCCTCTGTGTCACAGTATAGAGATTCCTTAAGGTGTCAGAGGAAAAGAAAAATAGAAGGAAGAAGTAGAAGAATTCGAACTTATCAAGAGAGATGGAGTTTGAATTGTTCCTTGAGGAATAGTGTTAGTCCATAAATAGAAGGATGTGAGAAGAGGGGAAGAAATTTTTGAAAATTAATTAAAAACATTTTAAAAACATTTTGAAAAACTTTAATTAATTTTCGAAAACCAAGAGTGGAAAAAAAATCAAGTGATTTTGAAAAAGATTTTGAAATTAAAAAGATATGATTGAAAACTATTTTGAAAAAGATGTGATTAAAAAGATATGATTGAAAAGTTATGGTTTTAAAAAGATGTGATTGAGAAGATATGATTTGAAAAACAATTTAAAAAGATTTGATTTTTAAAAAATTAATGACTTGGCTAACAAGAAAAGATATGATTCAAACATTAAACCTTTCTCAACAGAAAAGGCAACATACTTGAAATGTTGAATCAAATCATTAATTGATAGCAAGTATTTTTGAAAAAGGAAAGAAATTGATTTTAAAAAGATTTGATTGAAAAGATATGATTTGAAAAAGATTTGATTTTGAAAAAAAATTTTGAAAACTTGAAAAAAATTTGAATTAAAAACAGAATCTTCCCTCTTGTGCCATCCTGGCGTTAAACGCCCAGAATGGTGCACATTCTGGCGTTTAACGCCCAAAGCACTACCCTTTTGGGCGTTAAACGCCCAGCCAGGCACCCTGGCTGGCGTTTAAACGCCAGTTTGCCCTTCTTCACTGGACGTTTTGAACGCCCAGCTTTTTCTGTGTAATTCCTCTGCTGTATGTTCTGAATCTTCAATTCTCTGTATTATTGACTTGAAAAGACACAAATTAAAAATTTTTTTGGTTTTTTTTAATAATGAAGAATAATCAAAATGCAAGTAAAATCAAATGACAATGCATGCAAGACACCAAACTTAGCAGCTTGTATACTACTGACACTAACAAGATGAGAATGCATATGACAAACAACAAAACACTCAAGTCAAGAGAATTTAAAGATCAGAGCAAGGAAATCATCAAGAACGTCTTGAAGATCACTTAAGACACATGAATGAATGCAAGAAGAACAGAAACATGCAATCGACACCAAACATAACATGAGACACTAGACTCAAACAAGAAACATGCAATATTTTTGGTTTTTATGATTTTGTAATTTTTTTTTTGGTTTTTTTTTTCGAAAATTAAGTGGAAAAAGAAAATAAAGATATCAAAATTCTTAATGAGAATTCCAAGAATCATGCAATGTTAGTCTAAAGCTTCAGTCTAAAGAAATTAGACATGGCTAGCCAAGCTTCAGCAGGACATTGCATTCAAGAGCTAAATTGATAAAAATCAATCAGCTTTGGTGATGATAAGAACATCACCTTGAAACACTAGAATTCATTCTTAAGAACTCTGAAGATAAATACCTAATCTAAGCAACAAGATGAACCGTCAGTTGTCCAAACTCAACAATCCCCGGCAACGGCGCCAAAAACTTGGTGCACGAAATTGTGATCTCTACTTTTCACAACTCAAATAATCCCCGGTAATGAATCCAAAAACTTGGTGCTCAATACCATGGTATAAACATAATTTCATAACTTCGCACAACTAACCAACAAGTGCACTGGGTCGTCCAAGTAATAAACCTTATGCGAGTAAGGGTCGATCCCACGGAGATTGTTGGTATGAAGCAAGCTATGGTCACCTTGTAAATCTTAGTCAGGCAGATTCAAATGGTCATGGATGATATATGAATAAAGCATAAAGTAAAGATAGAGATACTTATGTAATTCATTGGTGAGAACTTCAGATAAGCGAATGGAGATGCTTTGTCCCTTCCGTTTCTCTACTTTCTTACTGTCTTCATCCAATCCTTCTTACTCCTTTCCATGGCAAGCTGTGTGTTGGGCATCACCGTTGTCAGTGGCTACAATCCCGTCCTCTCAGTGAAAATGTTCAACGCACCCTGTCACGGCACAGCTAATCATCTGTCAGTTCTCAATCAGGTTGGAATAGAATCCATTGATTCTTTTGCGTCTGTCACTAACGCCCAGCCTTCAGGAGTTTGAAGCTCGTCACAGTCATTCAATCATTGAATCCTACTCAGAATACCACAGACAAGGTTTAGACCTTCCGGATTCTCTTGAATGCCGCCATCAATTCTAGCTTATACCACGAAGATTCCGATTAAGGGATCCAAGAGATAAACATTCAAGCCTTGTTTGCTTGTAGAACGGGAGTGGTTGTCAGGCACGCGTTCATAAGTGAGAATGATGATGAGCGTCACATAATCATCACATTCATCAAGTTCTTGAGTGCGAATAAATATCTTGGAATAAGAACAAGCTGAATTGAATAGAAGAACAATAGTAATTGCATTAATACTCGAGGTACAGCAGAGCTCCACACCTTAATCTATGGTGTGTAGAAACTCCACCGTTGAAAATATATAAGAACAAGGTCTAGGCATGGCCGAATGGCCAGCCTCCCAATGATCTAAGATAGCATAAAACTACTCAAAGATAGCTACCCCGATGAAAATACAATAGCAAAAGGTCTTATTTATAAAGAACTAGTAGCCTAAGATTTACAGAAATGAGTAAATGATAGAAAAATCCACTTCCGGGCCCACTTGGTGTGTGCTTGGGCTGAGCATTGAAGCATTTTCGTATAGAGACTCTTCTTGGAGTTAAACGCCAGCTTTTGTGCCAGTTTGGGCGTTTAACTCCCATTCTTGTGCCAGTTCCGGCGTTTAACGCCGGGCAGTTTTGAGCTGATTTGGAACGCCGGTTTGGGCCATCAATTCTTGGGCAAAGTATGGACCATTATATATTGCTGGAAAGCCCAGGATGTCTACTTTTCAACGCCGTTGAGAGCGCGCCAATTAGGCTTCTGTAGCTCCAGAAAATCCACTTTGAGTGCAGGGAGTTCAGAATCCAACAGCATCTGCAGTCCTTTTCAGTCTCTGAATCAGATTTTTGCTCAGGTCCCTCAATTTCAGCCAGAAAATACCTGAAATCACAGAAAAACACACAAGCTCATAGTAAAGTCCAGAAAAGTGAATTTTAACTAAAAACTAACAAAAATATACTAAAAACTAACTAAAACATACTAAAAACATACTAAAAACAATGCCAAAAAGCGTATAAATTATCCGCTCATCAATCCCACGGAGAGTGCCGGCTTGAAGCAAGCTATCGTTATCTTGTAAATCTTAGTCAGGAGATTAATAATAAAAATGATTTTGTTATGAAAAGTAAATAACATGAATTAAAAGGTACTTGTGATTCAGTAATGAGGAACAGGTTGAGGTTCCGGAGATGCTCTGTCATCTGAATCTCTGCTTTCCTACTGTCTTTTTCTCCAAACACGCATTGCTTCCTTCCATGGCAGGCTGTATGATCCTCTCAGTGAAAAATACCAGGCACGGTCTCTGTACGGCTAATCAACTGTTAGATTTCTCGTCTAGGATGAAAAATACCATGTACAACTACCGCACGGCTAATCATCTGTCGGTTTCCGCTAGCGTCGGAATAGGATCTCTCTATCCTTTTGCACACTGTCACTGCGCCCAACATTCGCAGGTTTGAAGCTCGTCACAGTCATCCCTTCCCAGATCCTACTCGGAATATCACAGACAAGGTTTAGACTTTCCAGATCCCAGGGATGCTGCCAATTGGTTCTAGCCTCTACCACAAAGATTCTGATCTCACATACTCGGTCCGTGACTCAGAGACCCAAGAGATACGTACTCAAGCTGTCACCAGTGACTACGTTGAGCTCATATAGAACGGGAGTGGTTGTCAGGCACGCGTTCATAAATGTGAGAATAATGATGAGTGTCACGGATCATCATCTTCTCCGAATTGAAGTACGAATGAGTATTTTAGAATAGAATCAAGCGTGATTGAATAGAAAACAGTAGTAATTGCATTAATCCATTGAGACACAGCAGAGCTCCTCACTCCCACCAACGGGATTTAGAGACTCATGCCGTCAGAGATACAATGTAAAATAAAATTGTCATAAGTTACAAAATAAATCTCTAAAATTAGTTTTTATACTAAACTAGTAACTTAGGTTTACAGAAATTGAGTAACTAAGTACAGATAGTGCAGAAATCCACTTCCGGGGCCCACTTGGTGTGTGCTTGGGCTGAGCATTGAAGCTTTTTCATGCTTATGCCATCCTTAGAGTTAAACGCCACCCAGGGTGCCAATTTGGGCGTTAAACGCCAGTTTTAGTGCCATTTCTGGCGTTTTACGCCAGAAAGTTTTAGGCTAGCTTTGGACGCCAGCTTGGGCCATCAAATCTTGGGCAAAGTATGAACTATTATATATTGCTGGAAAGCCCAAGATGTCTAATTTCCAATGCAATTGAGAGCGCTCCAATTGGGCTTTTGTAGCTCCAGAAAATCTATTTCGAGTGCAGGAGAGTCAAAATCCAACAGCATCTGCAGTCTTTTCTCAACCTCTGAAACAGATTTCTGCTCAAGTCCCTCAATTTTAGCCAGAAAATACCTGAAATTACAAAAAAATATACGAACTCATAGTAAAGCGCAGAAATGTGATTTTTGAATAAAAACTAATAAAAATATAATAAAAAGTAACTAAAATGTACCAAAAACTATGTAAAAATAATGCCAAAAAGGGTATAAATTATCCGCTCATCATATACCCCACATCAGAGCAAGTAGCTTTGAACTAAACCTTCAACTCATTACTTTAGTGTAGCAAAACTGCCAGTATTCTGGGCTTTCACAGGAAGAACCTACCGAGTTCTTGGCAGATTTTTTAAAATTTGCTGACACAGTACACAATGAGGGAGTAGACCAAGATGTCTACAGACTATTGCTCTTTCCTTTTGATGTAAAGGACCAAGCAAAGAGGTGGTTAGTTAACCAGCCCAGATCTAGCTTGAAAACTTGGAAACAGCTAGTGGATAAGTTTTTAAAACAATACTTCCCTCTAAGAAAACTAACCCAGCTGAGACTGGACATCCAAGGCTTCAAACAAGGAGATAATGAATCTCTTCATGATGCCTGGGGGAGGTATAGAAAAATGCTAAGAAAATGTCCCACTGCAATATTTTCAGAATTGGTACAGTTAGACATCTTCTATTATGGACTTTCAGACATGGCTAAAATGTCTCTGGACCACTCTGCTGGTGGTTCCATACATATGAGAAAGATCATTGAAGAGGCTCACAATCTTATTGAGACAGTTGCCACTAATCAGCATTTGTACTCATCTGCTGAAACTTCTATGAAAAGAGAGGTTAAGGCCATATCTACTGAATCTAACTCTCCAGAACAGAAAGAGTCTTTAACTCAGCAGCTACACTCCCTTACACAACAAATGTTGAAATTGAAAAGATGTTGCAAGAAGCCCGAGCCTCTAACAGAACTATAGAGGCATAATTGAGTCAAACTAGACAGCAGTTATCTAAACAGATATGAGAAGAGTGTCTGGCCCTCATTAGTACCAAGGAGGCTGAGCCTCAGATGGTACACATTGTTGAGGAACTAAATGAAGAAGAGACTCAAGAAGAGGCTGGGAGCACATTGTTGCACGCCCCTCTTGTGGGAGGAAAGCCTAAAGTATCACACCCTCAGATGCCCCAAAGGGAGACCAAGGACAAGCATTACTCACAATCCTTGGAAGACTCTGAAAAGATGCAAATCAATATTCCTTTTGCTGAAGTTGTGGAACGATGGTCTCTATCTACTGGAAGAAACCTCTCTAATGCTAAGAGAGGTGAATTAATGATAAGGTTACAGAAGGATTACATGATTATCAAGGTCCTTTAACCTCCACTACCCCCTGACAAAGGAGGTACTTCCCTGCAGAGTACAATAGTGGAGCCTCCTCCCCTAGTAAAAACTCATATATTTTTGCCAGACATCAAACTTAAGTTTGGTGTTGGGCAGTCATCACCCACCAAGGAGGAAAGTCCCAAGAGGAAAATGCATAGGGGATGGAGAAACAATACAAGCCCTACCCTAACAAGCAGGAAGAATCAAGCTCATCATACTAAAAGAAAGCTTGTTAGGAGGAATTCAAATCTGAGGGCCATAATCTCCTCCTCTTCTCCCATGGAGTCATTTCTATTAACCAATTGGAAGAAGAGGAAGAAAGTCAGCAATCAAGTGTCAAGCTAATGACATTAAAGAAGCGCTTGTTGGGAGGCAACCCAACCATGAGTAAAGTATTTTTGTTCTTATTTCTTTTGTTTATTTTCATTTGAGTTTATTTTTATATTTTTCTCTTGCTTTTTAATGTTTGTGATCATGTGCAGTAGTTAGAACAGAAACAGAAATAGTCAGAGTTGGAAACAAAACATCCTGAACTGAAATCTTGCTCGCGTTGAACGCTAGACAAGGAGCCAGAGTGGGCGTTTGATGTCCTTTGGGGAGCAACAAGCTGATGTTGAACGCCAGCCAAGGGTCCAGGTTGGGCGTTCAATGCCCAAAAAGGTAGAAGACCTGGCATTGAACGCCAGGAAGAAGGTTCCTCCTGGGCATTCAACGCCACAAATGGGAGGCTAGCTGGCGTTGAACGCCAGCTATGGAGCATGAGCTGGGCGTTCAACGTCCATATGGAGGGCAGGGAATTCAATTGCCCTAGCCTCTCAGGACCAGTAGGTCCCACAGAATCTCCACCTACCCCCACCTTCTTCTATGCTATTCTTCCCCATTGTTCATATTTGCTCGAGGACGAGCAAAACTCTTAAGTTTGGTGTTGCAAAAGCTTTGCTTTTTGACTTCCACTAATCTTGAAGGGCTATGAGGGAAGAACAAAAAAGGCAGGAGTGACATTGAAGAGATCAAGAACTACATTGGATCCTCAAGGAGGAGTACTAGCCGCCACCATTAAAGGTGGGTTCGTTCTCTTAATCACCTCTCCTTATGATATTTTTTGTTTTCTGTTTTGTTTTTCTATTTGTTCTCTTGCTCTTATTACATGATCATTTTCATCTATGTCTTAAAGCTACAAAATGTTCCATATATCTCACATTTCTTAAAAGAAAATTTTATTTGAAAAGAATTGAGAGGTACATGAATTTCAAGTTTAAAATAAGAATAGTTCAATTATTTTGATGTGGTTGCATTGCTTTTGTTTTCTGAATGTATGAATAAACAGTGCATATTTGAAGTTGAAATTAAGAATGTTGGATCTTGAAAGAATGATGAAAAAGGAAAAGTATCATTCGTAATCTGAAAAATCCAAAAATTGATTCTTGAAGCAAGAAAAAGCAGCAAAAAGAAAATGAAAAAGCATGTTGCAAAAGAAAAAATAATATATATGCATGCGAAAAAAGAAAAAAAGGGAAATAAAAAGTAGAAAAAGCCAATAGTTCTTTAAACCAAAAGGCAAGAGCAAAAAGCCAATAACCCTTTAAACCAAAAGACAAGGGTAAAAGGATCCAACGCTTTAAGCATCAATGGTTAGGAGGGCCTACAAGGAATAAAATTCTGGCCTAAGCGACTCAACTAAGCTGTCCCTAACCACATGCTTGTGGTGTGAAGGTGTCAAGTGAAAAGCTTGAGACTGAGCAGTTAAAGTCGTGATCCAAAACAAAAAGAGTATGCTTAAGAACTCTGGACACCTCTATCTGGGGATTCTAGCAAAGCTGAATCACAATTTGAAAGGGTTCACCCAGTTAAAGTTTCTGTGGCATTTATGTATCCGGTGGTAATACTGGAAAACAAAGTGCTTAGGGTCACGGCCAAAACTCTAAAAGTTATGTTGAAGAATAAAAAAAAACTAAACTAGGAGAGTCAATAATATCATCTGGATTCTAAGTTCCTAGAGAAACCAACATTTCTGAGTTTCAATGGATAGTGAGATGCCAAAACTATTCAGAAGCAAAAAGCTACTAAGTCCCGCTCATCTAATTGAAACTGAGCTTCGTTGGAAACTCTAAGATTTATTGTATCTTACTCTTCTTTTTATCCTACTGTGTTTTTAGTTGCTTGGGGACAAGCAACAGTTTAAGTTTGGTGTTGTGATGAGCGGATATTTTATACGCTTTTTGGCATCATTTTCATATAGTTTTTAGCATGTTTTGTTTAAGTTTTATTAATTTTTCATAGGTTTTAGTATTAAATTCATATATTTGGATTATACTATGAGTTTTTGTGTTTTTGTACAATTTCAAGTATTTTCTGGCTGAAATTGAGGAGCTGGAGCAAAAGTCTGATTCAGAGACAGAGAAAGCACTGCAGATGCTGTCCGGATCTGACCTCCTTGCACTCGAAAGAAATTTTCTGGAGCTACAAAAGTCCAAATGGAGCTTTCTCAACGGCTATGAAAATTTGAATTTCAGAGCTTTTCAGCAATGTATAATAGTCCATACTTTGCTACAGAATTGAAGGCCTAAAACTGGTGTCCAACGCCAACTTCCTGCCCCATTCTAGGCGTCCAGCGCCCAAAGGAGGAGACCAGCGTCCAAATGCCTAAAGAGGACTCTCTAGCCAGCGTTTAGCACCCTAAAGGCCTCATAGCACGTGGATCTCATCAAAGCTCATCCCAAACACTCACCAAGTAGACTCCAGAAGTAGATTTTAGCACTAAAAGACTGTTTTACCCTTCTTATGTAATCTTTAGTCACTAGTTTAGTATTAAGGGATATTTTACATAATCATACAGACCTTTATGCCATATTTTCGTTTATCATTGTGTTTCCTATCAGTATGAGTTTCTAAACCTCCTAGGTTGAAGGGAGGAGCCCTGCTGAGTTCTATGAATTAATAAAAGTATAGTATTTCTCTTCAATCCATATTTGATTCAATTCTAAGATGTATATTCGTTCTTCAACTTGATGAATAGGATGATCCATGACAATCAGCTCCATTCTTCATACTAAGACCACGTGCCTGACAACCACCCGTGTTCTTCTTGGGTTCGTGTGAATACGTGACTGGAAAGCATCGAATCGCTAGCTTGATTATACATCTTTTAGACGGCTAATCCACGACTTTGTTGGGGACTTCTCGAGACACCAGTTCAGCCAAGGTATGGGGAGATTAGGGTCTCTGTGGTAGAGGCTAGAACCAAGGCACAACATCCTCTGATTCGGAAGATTCGACCTTGTCTGTGGCGTTTTGAGAGGATCACCAAAGAGAATGAACTGCAGGAGCTTCACCCCCATTCAGATTGGATGACCACTGACCTGGCGTTTGATCTAAAGCAGAGGAGATTGGCGACCGCGGCCGTACGGTGTTGATCACATATAGCCTGCCATAGAAGAAATCATTCACAATTGAAGAAGACAATAATACCAGAGTTAATCCAGAAAGACCAAGCATCTCTAAATCTTAACCATCTTCTTATTCTTATAATCAAACCTTGTAATTCCATCTTCCGAATCAAACCAACTATTCTATCTGCCTAACTAAGATCTACAAGATAACCATAGCTTGCTTCAAGCCGCAAACCTCGTGGGATCGACCCTGACTCGCTCATGTATTACTTGGACGACCCAGTACACTTGCTGGTTCAGCTGTACGAAATGTGGGGTTTTGTGCACCAACACTCCAAATTTCTGAATGACTACGGATATCTTCAAAACCGTAAGCTTCCCATAGAAACTAAATAGAAACAAAAAAGAAAAAATTAAACACTACATAATACAAAGGCATCAACATACATGTACATCGAGATGTTTCTATATCAATGGATTAGAACACACCTGGCCTTCCCAAACCTCATCTAACAATCTCCTAAAATATGTAATAGTATGATATCTATACGGTCAATTAACACGCTCCCAATTACGCCATCTGTTTACACATTTTTTCGTTGCTAAATTTCTATCTAGATATTGAAATACAAAGTAAAATGTTATTCAATGGTGTATAACACTTCATATTACTGGTTTGCTAGTGGAAAGTGACGTGGGGCACCAGGGATCAGGGCAAGAAATGGCATACGAATCCAAGCCTAAATACGCAATAATGCTAGTGGACCGTCAATTTCTTTACAATCAAAGCGAGTTGCTCTGTACAAGTATGCTAAGGATGCCGATCCCTAACTGATTTTGTGAATGTGAGAGAAGTCACGAAGCAATGGAAGAAATTTTCAGTAAACCATTGACCCAGACCTATCAATAAACAAGATTGACCCAAACAACAACTTATATACGGCATTTCACATACTTCTCCATGGCAACTCGATCCTTCAAAATTAATCCGTCTTTCACATTTCTAATCCAAGTCATCTTGATATAACTTTCTCTGCAATCACTGGTCCTAGGTACAACTCCAAATTGATGTAAGCATTTAGCTTCTATGGCCTCCTGACTAGTCATGGTTGTTCTTGTCACAGAAAGACCATTTAATGAAATATTTAGAATTATAGCCATATTTTTCCAACGTAACAACGCACTCGCCCACCGGAAGATGGAATATATGTGTATCTGGGTGCTATCTTTCTACTAGAGCTATTACCCAAACCAACTGACCATGGATCACTTTAACTTAAGATACATGATAAAATCTAGTTGCCCGCACAAGAGGTTTGAAAATCAGATTATATGAATCTAGTGGATTCATGTTGACACACCTCAAAGTTAAATACTTTACAAAATATAGACAAATAAAAACTGAAGTTGTCTTACTTAATTAATTATATATAAGTTAAAACACTTATAATTAAAATTAACTTGAATGTTAACAAAAATTAATTTAACCTCTTACTAAACTTGCATTCATAAGTAATAAATTATTCACTAAATCAATTTTTACCTAATTATCATTATAACTAAGTTTCTTATCAACAATATCCAGACGAACATATTCATTTTATTTATAACAATACCTATTTATAAATATAATTAATAAATGAGTCTTCACTCTACACACATGCATAAACAAAATGGCCATAATTAATTATATTTTAACACACAATCTAATTAATAATTATCTTCAATAACTTAATTATGTAGATTATGACAATAATTAATTCAAATTACTATTTAGTCTATTACAAGTATAGTTTATACATTAAACCAAAAATTCTAATTTATATTCGCATATAATTTAAAATAATTAATCAAATTATTTACAAATTAAACTCTATTAATTTATTTATTAACATTGCTTAACTAATTCATTAGGCACTAATACTAAATAAAAACAACCAACAAATTCAAAATAAGTTGTTATCAAGAATTTTAACCAACAAACTAAATTCCAATTACGCATTCTACTAACAAATACAATAAATTTATAAAATAAATCTAATTATATCATAACAAAGATAATCCTAATTATTATTATTATTATTATTATTATTATTATTATTATTATTATTATTAACAAAAACTAGTTAACATTATAAACATATATATGCATGTAAAACTAACAATCATCTGCATAATGTTAATATTATCATTTATTTACTATAAATAACATTAACTCACAAATATTATTATTTTTATATTTATATTCAAAAAAATTAAAAAAATACTTACATAATTAATTTAACTAAGATAATTAACAATATAAAATTTAGCACGATCAACTTTTTTAATATTCTCTTTTGGTCATTGTGATTAATTTTTTGGATCAGTAAAGTATATGAAAGTAGGCAGCAGAGAATGAAAAAAATGATGTTCAAAGAAATGAACAAGGAGAAAAAAAAAGAGAGGAGCGTGGCTCTAGTCCTCAATCCTTCTTTCGGGTGTATGTATGACACATGGAGATAGCCACAAATTTGAGGGTCAGATTTGTGGACCCCTTACTGTTCGATCTTCATTGTTTCGTTCCTGTTCTTTAGATTGGAAGAAGTTCAAATCTAAGACTCAGATTTGATACTACTTTAATCTCCGTTCAATCTTCTTCAATTCAAACTGGTCATTTGATGGTCTCGTCAAATTTTAAATCTTAATGGTCTGAATTTGTGAAAAATTGATCCACTAATTTATGGCATTAGAATCGGAGATTTAGATTTGTCTTTTGTCGTCATCAACAATTGTCTACACCTATAAATAACACATATGGTGTCAAATAATGATAGAAAATACCGTCTAACTTTTAATATTAAAATTAAAAAATGGCAAAATTATCCTTCCAAAAAAAATGTTCTCAAGAAAAAGATAAAAGCAATAATAAAAATATATATTTTAAATGAAAAAATTATAAAGGGACCTCCGATTTTCCCTTGCATGTTTGAATTGGGAAAAAGTCTTGGAAAGAGACAAAATTGAGAGATTTTTTAAGGAAAGCTTCTTTGAGAAGGAAGCCTCTCAATTCATTGAATACTAAAATGCTAGTACTAGTATACATTTAAATACGTATCCATTTAAACACATCAAATTAAGAAGAGAAAGAATAAATGCATGACTCATAAATGAAATCTACAATCTACAGCTAAATTTAACAATGATAAAACTAATATCTAAACTCTAATTTGTTCTCATGAGCAAATAATATTTTTTAAAATATAAAAATATTTAATAATTAAAATAAATTAATTAAAAATCATTAAAATTTATCTTATTTAATATTTATTAATTATTATAATAATTAATAAATCTATTTTTTTAAATATTATCGTTAAAACAACATAGCCATGTGCTTTATTGAACGGTTACTAATTGGTAATAATAAGTACCAAGGCCGAGTTTTTGTTTATTTTCGTGAGATGGATTTTTATAACAAATTAATTAAAATATAAAAAAGAAACTAAGAAAAAACAGAAAAAGAAAAGAAAAGAATACGAAGGGACTGAACACTGAAGAATACCAATGGACACTGCTTTTTTCGTTAAAAAAAAATAAAAGGTAAATTTCATTCTTGTTATTTCTCCCTCTCAGTAGAGCGACTCTCTTTGCAACCCTGCTTACACACACACACACCGCGTGCTGAAGAAGTTAAAACAAGCACCATTTTCAGAAACACAAGATACCTCAGTGGCAAAATTATAGACATTTTCACACACCTGAAGAAACAAAGCACTTAATTTGAGTTGAGTCTTGAGTCAGAGTCATATCTATGATGGATGAAGAAGAAGCATTGCAGAGGATCATGGTGGTAAGAGAAGCCTTCATGGTTTCACCAGCTGGTGATAGCAAACCAACTCTGAGAAATGCCCGTTTTTTGAATCCCATCATTTCTTCGGATGCAAAATCCACTGATCATCATGTTTCGGATTCTAATTCTAAGGCTCTTTCATCTTCTTTCTCCGCTGTTCCACCAGTTTTCGAACCCAAGAACTGGCCTATGAAAATTGAAACCCTATGGTGGCGTTCCCCACCAAAAAAATGGGTTCATTGGTTGGATACCCTTTATCCAAAATATGCTTCAATGTGGAAGAAAGTTGGCATCCTTGATGCTCTAATGAGCACAAAGTGTAACATACTCAAAACAAACTCATCAATGGAGCTTTATGTTGGGGTTGCTGAGAAATGGTGTCCTGAGACCAACACTTTTGTGTTTCCATGGGGTGAAGCTACAATCACCTTGGAGGACGTCATGGTTTTGGGGGGTTACCCTGTTATTGGTGGCCCCGTTTTTACTGCTCGTAAGGACGAGGAAATGAAGTATATTGAAGAGAAATTGATTTCCGGAAGAAAAGAAGCTGGAAGGAGCAAACAGAATAAAGCTTCCATGTCTGCTTGGATGGGTGTTTTCATGGATAGTGGGAAGGAGATTGAACATGAAGCGTTTCTTGCTGCTTGGTTATCAACTTTTGTTTTTCCTAATGGAGATTTGATAGCAAAGAGCGTGTTCCCTATAGCCATTCAACTAGCTAGAGGGGTTTCGATTGCATTGGCGCCGGCGGTTCTGGCGAGTATTTACAGGGATTTGGACTTGTTGAAGAAAGCAATTGTTGGAGTGAAAGAAAACAAGGTTGTCGAGAAGGATGTAAAATTACAAGTTACCCTCCGATCACCGTTTCATTTGGTTCAGGTTTGGGTGTGGGAGAGGTTCAAGAACTTGCAACCGCCGCAACCGAAGGTGATCAAAAGTGGAGAACCTATAGTCACAAGGTGGCATGAGGTTAAGCCTGCGAAATTGGAGAATGTGAGAGCGGCATTGAACTCATCCGTGGATCATTTTCTTTGGAGGCCATATGCAAGACTTGCTAGTGGTAAGTACAAAGTTTTCTATCCTGAGCATGAGAAATGGATACAATTAGGCAAAGATTCAGATTCGGTTAAAGAGCTTGAAGCTTATGCTAGTTGTTTGAGAGTTTCGGAGCTAGTTGGGTTTGGTTCTGATAGCATAGTAAAGCAGTACCTCCCGAATCGCGTCGCTTTGCAGTTTGGATTGGATCAAGATATACCGGCTTGTGTGCAAAGATTAGATAAGAGTGAAGCTATGGCTTGGGAAAATTATTGCAGGCCTATATCTGAAAGAAAATTGTACTTTCCTTCTCGGTTGTTTGAGGCAGATGTTACTTCAGGGTATGCAGAGTGGTGGAAGAATTCAGTGTTGTGCAATTTCGATCCTGCTATTCATATTGCACAGCACAAAAAACGTGCAGGATTTTCGAATATCGCTGCTCTACTCAATAAAGCAAAAACGAAAAACCAGTGATGCTGAAATTCCTGATGTTCCTCCAGGTTTTGCACCTAAAAATGACAGAAAAGAAGCCGAGGGAAACTGTGATGCTGATGTTCCAGCACATAAGGTTCTGAATGCTGCCAATTCCTCTGAGGATTGTGGTGCTACGACTCGCCATCCGGGGAAACTAATAAGTGACGAAGAAGGTAAGAATTTGTCGAGCTCTGCAGCCTCTACTGCAGACTATGGAGCTGCAGGAGAGCCATTGCAACAGAAGGAGAAAGTTATGATTATTTTGGATGATGACAGTGAGAGTGAACCTTCAATGGTGGCTATGGATGAGGATTTCTCAGGTGAAAATGGGACCAGAGAACAAGAGATGTCTTCGGAGAAGGTAAACCATTCCGGTAATGAAGGTGAAGGCCATGGTTATTCATCTGATTTGCACATAATGGTACAGGTTGAAGAAAGAATCAGAAGACTAGAAAATCAGCTTGCAACAGTGTATAAAACTAGGAAGATTAGGCACATTTGAGAAAATGATTATCCTTTTGAAATTGACCGACTTGCTCAATACATGGAACCTGATGATAAATTATAATACACCTAGGAGCAACTTGTCGCCACCATTGAAGAGCCCTAGCGGAATCCCATGCCTTGTCGCCGCTGCCAGGACCACCACAACCTCGTTGTCGTCAAACCCACCGCGAACAAGGTTAGTCGCCGTGGAACCTTCGTCTTTGTAGCCATTGTGTTCGCGTCGTTCTTCAGTTCATGGTCTCCTCTTCAATCCCCTCTTAGCTTCTCTTCTATTCTCTTCTCTGTTCGCCTTTGTGTTGTTGTTAATGGGCTCTCTTCTCCTCTGGTACATGGGTTCCCTTTGGTAGCTCGTCTTCTCTGGGTGTTTATCTTTTTGTTGCAGTTTTACGTGAACTCGTTTTCGGTTGGATGGATTTGTAACTACAGAATTTGTCTTCTCTGGATGTATGAATTTTTACTATCAGTGTGATTAACTACTTGCATGATTAATTACTTGCGTTTATGCAGAATTTGTATTTGCAATAAGATTGTCTTCCCCTGTTGACTTGGCTACTCTTGCAAAGAGGCTCAATTCAATAGCAAAAACAAGGCGTGAAGAGAAAAGAGTTATAAGAAGAACAACAAGACGAAAAATAACACTCTCAATGGAAAAACTAGTACTACTAATACTAGTAGTGAATTTTCGAGCGGCGATGGTGAATTTAGTAGTGTTTGGAGTATGTCTTCGCCATGTGGGAGCCCTGCAAGAATTGGTGTGGCTGAGCAAGTTGCTATGGCCATGACATGGAGGGAGGAGTAATCTTGGACGCTATCAGAGAGAAGTCATTCAATCGGCGAAGCAAATCGGAGTTATTGAATGAAGCTAAAGTTGATGATTGACAAGGCCTTTTGAATTAAAGTTTTGGGGTATGATCTAGATGTGTTTTATTTGTGAAATATTGTTTTATTTTTTCTGATCTTTTTGGTGTATTAGAGGAATGGACAGAACAGAACCATCATAATAGTCAAGAAATTTTGTGTGTCTGATTTTCTCGCATGATGTATCTATCAGCTCATAAAGACATGATCCAAATGAAAAGCATTGAGTTAATTTTTATCTCAACTTCTGGTTTCTTAGTAAAATTAATGGATCAAACATATCGAGATCAATTCATGCTTCTGCAATCTGCAAGTTTCTTTTGATATGATTTGTTGGAAATTTTGAGCCCAAGATAGAGGACAAAGTACAATTTATAATTGTTTTTTTTAGAAACTAATATAATATTATTGTAGATCAAATGAATGGAAAAAACAATTGAATTCAATATTTTGTTTTAGCACACTAGTTGTAACTTGTATCTCAAACATATAGTCCCAGCCCCCTTCTTTGGGTGTCATTGGTGCATCCAGGGACAGAAATGAAAGGAATGGTGGAAACAGGAAAGACCATTGGGAGTAAACAATGACTCTAGCATTTATGGGGTTTTGTTTACTGTGTTTTTTTTTTTTCAGTAAACCTCTAATCTTGTTAATAATAAAAAAAAAAAATTGGGAGACAGCATAGTTCCTTAGGTCCTGAAAAGACAATTTCTATTACCATTCAGAAAATGATGGTGATAAATTAGTCTTATAGTAAAAAACCTTTAATATATATGATTTTTGAAATGAAAAGAGACGAACTTGTCCAATAAAGGAATGCTGATAAGATTGTTCATTTTGTGCGAAATTCGTGTCTGCTCTCTTGGATTGTGATTCGTGAGGTGCGAAATTATTTTTAGTATTAGATGGAAAAAGTAATTAACTTCATGGTAAAGTAGAAACGGTATGAATATGATGATCAAGGAAATTGAGGACGGTTTTCAGTATAAAAGATTGTAAATTAAGGAAGCTAGAGACAATTTCTCTCTTGTTCCAAGCTGTGTATGCTTCAACTTTAACCCTTTTTATAGATGCAAAGCAAAGTATTCCCTTTGCTGAATGTTCAACAACATAAAATTTGAGTTGCTCACAATTTGAAAGTATGTTGATCAAAATCATTTACGTGGATCACATCGGTTCAATGAGCATGTCAATGACACATTCAAGAACTAGAGCGTGCATTATATTAAAGCAAATCACTCATTCAAGAACTGTTATAACAACTTCGGTTCCAAGAGATCTTCCATCAAATGTTTGGTTTCAAAGAAAAATGCTACAAGGCAACATCGTCATAAAAATGCTTTTTGTGATGTACACATTCAGATCATGCTGGGACCATAGAATTAATGCTCACCAAGTCCAAAAGCCTACTTGTGGTAGGAAAGCATAATACACGAACTCGGTGAGGCAGTGCCATTGGCGGATTTATACTCCTTCCCCATCTCCACATCCGGGAAGGAGCCTGAAAATATCATAATATGCTTCTTCAACCAGGGAGTCAAGGCACCAACCTCTAATTGTCCTCCCCAAAAGCCGTGGACTCCACCTCTTTACAATAGTTTTCAAATTTCTACGAGGTGATCCACCACCAGATTGGAGGGCCAGCTGATCCTCAATTGCTCTATAGAGGCAGTCCCCATCAGGCTTTATTTCACAAACAGTTAAACCGAGAGGCATCAACTTCTAGTGTCACTCTGCTCTGCTTGGATTCTCTGCTCCCATCGGCCAGTGCTTTTGCATGTTCTCTTTAATATTAGCAGAAAGTCGAGTAACCTCGTCCTCCAGTTGCTTCTTCTTAGCTTTCTGTTCAGCCTTGCTACCTCTAGCTTCTGCCTTCTTCATTTCAATTTCTTTTTTTCTGCAGTTGTGATATCTCTTTCCTGAAAGTACATAGTCATCGTGGAGAAATGTGTCACATGAGACGAGAACCAGAAAAACTAAAGTAATAAAACATATAGAGTCTAGAGTGAATGAAGTGATACTTTTTGTAATTATATTTATCCCAGAAATAAGATCAGGTAGAAGTAGGAGACAGCTTCATAAGACATCTTAACCACAAATTCAAGGTTCAATTGCTAACAAATTCAACTCACTGATGATCTTTAGCAATAAAAAGATTTAGCTAAGTAATTATTTGATTAGAACAGCAACAAATTCAAAATTCAGTATGGATAATCAGTAACAAATTCATCTCAATGATGATTTTCAGCAACAAAAAAACTAGCTCAGTGAATTTTCATCAACAAATTATTCAAGGTTCAGTCATAATCAGTAACAAATTCATGTCGGTGATTATTTCCAGCAACAAGGAGAGTAATTCACCAAAACAGAAAAACGGAAGAACAGCGGAATTTGTTGGAACTCACCAAATCGGGACCAGCTTCTGGTTGCGCGAAGGAAACTGACGGCGGGGAGGAAGCTGACGGCCAGAGTTGCTGACGGCGAGGAGGAACCCCAGACCTGCATGCTGCTTCTGCCACTGGCGACAACGAGGGCAGGACAGGAGAGCGAGCGCGCGAGACCGGAGACCGTGAGAAAGACCCGATCCGAGAGAGCGACGACGAGCTTGAGTGCAACACCGGAGACAGCAAGAGAGACCAGAGCCGAGAGAGGGAGGGAGCTTCGGTGCGACAGCAGTGAGCCACAATGACAGAGATCAGAGACCTCGAGCTTCAGTCTAGTGACTAGAATAAGTGCATGTTTGGGGCATTATTTTGTTAAAAAAAAATTTTTTTAATAAAAAAAATTTTAATTTTTTAACGTGTTTAATAAATTTTTAATAATAAAAATAAAAGTATTAGTAAAATATAAAAAAATATTTTTTTAAAAAATTGTAATTTATATTTTTTTTAAAAGATTTTTTTTAAAAAAAAATATTTTTTATGTAATAAATAAATAAAAAAATATTTTTATATTGTTATACCTAAATATAATAGATAAATAAAAAGATATTTTTATATAAAATATCTAAACATAAAATTATTTTTATTTCTCTATAAAATTTAAAAATAAAAATAATTTAAAAAAAAATTTAAAAAACTCACTTAAACAAGTCTGAGAACGTTTTAAATAGACTTTTTTATTGAAATAAATATAGAAAAACTTTTATTTTTTAAAATATGCATGGAGCAAAACCTTTTTTAAGATGCGCATCACTAAAATGCTAGTGTCCACGAAATAGTGGTATGCAATTATGCATGACAGAAGAAGCGTGACTATCAACCTAGCCTTGGCAGACGCGAAATGGGCCCTTTCATAGATAACATCTACAAAATGAGCATGTTAGTGGCGACACACACAAATTGAGCCATTTTAATTTTGGCACATACGAAATGAGCAAAAATTTATTATAATTAACTATAAAAATAATACCGTACAAAAATAAAATTGTATGTAAAAAAAATAAAAATAAAAATAAAAATTTTATACTACATACAATGTTACATATAAATTTTATTTTTTTGGTGACTATATTACATATAAATTTAATAATAAAAATATAGTAATAAAATAATAAAAAAATATAAAAAATGATTCAAATGAAATATTATTTTAAAATAATGATAGAAGGTCAATATTTTCAACAGGCAACATAAAAATAGTGATAGAGAATCAATATTTTGAATTATTATAACTCAGTTGTTATATTTTGTGTTTGGTACCAATGAATTGAATCCCCTTAAATTTTTTCTTTTATTTTTTGGGTACCACCTTTGTGATAGCCGAGTTTGCGTTCACTATACCCAAGAAGCTCATTTTGTGGATATCATACATAAGATGGATTTCTGCCATCATTTCGTGAGCACTAACGTTATTATACACAATATGAAAGTTATTTTCAATTCGTGAATGCTTCTTATAATTTAGTGCTGCATATTTTAAGAAAGGTTTTGATCTATATGTATTTAAAAAAATAATAATTTTTTGTATTTATTTTAATAAAAAAACCGTTTTAAATATCTATTAAAATTTACTTTTTGAAAGCCACAACACGTTACTTACACTCTATGTGTGACCAATATTTTTTTAATTCTTTAAATGCAAAACGGTACCAATCCCTTGATTAAAATTTTTTGTTTTAAAAATTCTCATGCATAAAATGGCACAGCTGTTTTGATATGTTAATTTTTTAATTTAAAAAAAAAAAAATATCGATGACGTTTTAGCGCTCGACATATTTTTAAAATATAATGGTCAAAATACCATTGACGTGTTGTAAAAAAATGAAAAAGTTGATGACGTTTTTTGAAAACGGCAGTGACATTTTATTTTAGTAAAAATAAAAATATAAAATCAAATAAAAAAATTATATATTGAGAGAATAAAAAGATTTATAAATGAGTGTGATGAATGTATAAAATAAAAGATTATGTTAGTTTAAAAATATACCATTATCAAATTTTGCTTCATATATATATAAGAAGAAAGTTCTATGGTGCTTATCATGAAAATAAGCATGTGATGCTTACATTATGTGTTTACATATTAGTGTGACATGTGTATGAAAACGGTTAGCTCTTGGAACCCTGTTTTTGAATTGGCTGTGAACTGCCTTAATGTTTCCATTATCCCTTTGGAAAAAGCATCATTAATTAACGTTAAGTGCGTGGGCTGGTAAAGGAGACTAGATAGTGGAATTTAGGACTTAGGCCAATATATTGGTTTTTATTGTTGGTATGGCATGAATTTTCAGATTAAAAAAAACAAAAAAAAAGAACTTTGAAAAAAAAAACGGAATAGTAGTATTATACTAATTGTAGTAAACTAGTAATAGTATAGTTAAGAAAAATTCCCAAAAAAAAAATAAAAATAGTACAGTTAGAAAAAAAGAATAATATTAATTATTTTAATATAAATTAGGCTCAAAATATTCATTAGTTAAAAAATTATATTTTTTAATTCTTAAATTTAAATTTATCTATTTGATGTAAATATAGAATCGAATTATATTATTATGAAAATTATAGTAGATAAAATTTATTAATTATCTATTTTGTAGTTACTATTTTTTTAACTAAAAATTGTCTAATAGTTTGATTTTAAATATTTTATAAATCACTATACATCATATACAAAAATTAACAATTGAAAAGGAAAAAAAAATTAAGAAGAACCTAATAAAAAATTTGTATCTAATATGGATAGTCAATATAGATATATAATTTTAAATTTTAAAAATTTTGACATGAAATTGTCATTATAAAATTAAAAATAATGTAAAAATCGAATAAAAAATATAGAAACCAACAGAATAATTAAACCCTTTATAAAAATTAAATCCAATTTTATATAATTATATTTGTAACTATAAAATATGAATAGTCATTAAATTATCTAACTACTAACAAGAAACAATAAAATATTAAAGTCAGTATAGTAATATATACTCTAGAGTTCTATTATTCTTATTTTAGAAAAATTGAATAAAATAAACATTAGAATTTTAAGTTTAAAAAATAATTAAATAAAATAAATAATAAAGATAATTATCTTTATAACCCTATAAAATTAATAGTTTTCACTTTTTTATGTCATTAATATATATTTATTTTTATTTTACTCACATTTTATTTGATGTTAATACTTATTTTTTTTAATATCACATACATACAAGTTGATGCAATTTATATTAAGTAAAATGAGAATATTTTATTTTTATTACTTAATATGAATGTATTTAAGAAAATATGCGAAGTTTGTATTTAATTTATCATATTATAAACATGTTATAATATTTATATTGTCTATTATATACAATTATTGAGGTGGGAATTGTTCACACTTTATGGTCAATAAATAATATTCAATATGATTATCAAATAAAAGAAAAAATATTAATATTAATATTCATGTAATTTTTACATAAATGTATAACAAATAATTTTTATAGTGATATAATTCGATTCTATATTTACATCAAATAGATAAATTTAAATTTAAGAATTTAAAAATATAGTTTCTTAACTAATAAATATTTTGAGCCTAATTATATTAAAATAATTAATATTATTCTTTTTTTTTAACTGTACTATTTTTTTTTTTTGGAGAAATTTTTTTAACTGTACTATTACTAGTTTACTACAATTAGTATAATATTACTATTCCATTTTTTTTTCTTTTTAAAGTCCTTCTTTTTGTTTTTTTTTTTTTATCTGAAAATTCATGCCATACCAACAATGAAAACTAATGTATTGAGCCTAAGTCCTAAATTTCACTATTTAGTCTTCTTAATCAGCCCACACACTTAACGTTAATTAATGATGCTTTTTTTAAATAGATAACGGAAATATTAACGTAATTCACAGCCAATTCAAAAACAGGATTCCAAGAGCTAACCGTCTCTATACACATGTCACACTAATATATGAACACATAGTGTAAGCATCACATGCTTATTTTCATGATAAGCACCATAGAATTTTCCTATATAAGAATATAAATTTTTTATATGAGAATCTATTATTTTTTTTTTTTAATAATATATAAAAGATTTGAGAGTGTACTTCTCAAATTATAGATTATCAAGTATTGAAAAGAATGATAAATATTTTGTATAGGGTGTCTCTGCTAATATTTGGTGATTTCATTCATCAAATAATGCATGTGGTTGATAAGTCTAGTATGTAAAGAATGTTTTCGACCTACTATTAAAATAGAATACAAATCTCACTTATTGTGTTGAATGTTGAGTTTGAGAAAATCGATGATGTTAATTTTTCGGAACCCAATATAGATTAGATAGGCTATAATATTAAAAGTGATGAAGAGTTTGAAAGTAATTATGAAATTGTTAGTCCATTTGAAGATGTGAAAGAAAATGATATAATGATTGAAGGAGATATGACAAATATTGCAAATACATTAGTAGACCAATATCCATTTAAAAAACCATCTTTTATGCATACTTTAAATTTAAATCCCATGCATGTATTGAAATTTTCTACATATGTCAATATAAGTAATTTTGTTGTTGTTGTAAGAATTATTATTAGTATTATTATTTATATATTATTAGTATTGTTACCACTACGACAACAATGAGGAACAACGAGAAAGACAAGGATTGTTGTTGTTGTTAATATTATTATTATTATTATTATTATTATTATTATTATTATTATTATTATTATTATTATTATTATATTTAGAATTATATTGTTTTATTCGTGTTGCAGTTTTCGTTATTTTCGCAGATGATAAATTCATTGTCAAAATGGAGTTTAACTTTAGAAATGTTGTTATTGCAACAGTTAAATAGTATACCATCTAGAGAGGCTCCGACTACAGAGAGTATGAATCATAACCGACAATATGGCGATTCCAAAGAAATGCACCTCGAGATAAAAAAAATCCGAAAAATTCTTTGAAAAAGAAGAGGTTTTTATTTTATGCTAAATGCGTACAATACGAAACAAGCTGTGATTGGCTTATCAAAGTTATTCTTATAAAAAGATAGTATTGTTAGGTGATAAGGAAGTACAACGGTAATCATACGTACATCGAAAGTACCATCTCTCAAGATCATGGTAAACTAGACTCTGATATAATTACAAAAATAATAAAATCATTGATTAAAGTCGACCCATCCATAAAGATAAAATCTATCATTACTAAAGTGTAGTCAAAGTTTAACTACATGATAAGTTATCACAAAGTTTGGTTGGTCAAATAAAAGACAATTGAGAAAATATTTAGTGGGTGGAAAGCTTCTTATGAAGCTTTGCATACATGGTTTGAAGCAATGGTTGCAAAAAAACCATCAGCAGCTATTGAGTATGAAATTGCATATGGCTACTAAGGGAATGAGTTGGTTGAGGATTTTAGAATTCTGATGCGAGTCTTCTAGGCTTTCTACCATTGTATTAAAGCATTCAGAAGTTGCAAGCTACATGTCCAAGTTGACATCACACACTTGTATAGAAAATGTAAAGGGACTCTTTTAGTTGCAGTATCACAAGATGACAATGGAAACATTGTACCTTTTGTATTTGCCTTAGTCGAAGATAAGACTGTGTTTGCCAATGCCTAACACTTTTTTCTTAGCCATCTACAAACACATGTGGTTAATCAAGATGGCGTTGCCTTTATCTCTGATTGACACGAGTCAATTATCTTAGCTGTAGGTCCTAATAATGGAGCTTGGCAATATCCAAGAGCTATTTACATGTTTTACATAAAATACATAGCATCCAACTTTTTAAAGAGGTTTAAAGCACCGCATATGTAGAAGCTGATTGTCAACAAAGGTAAATATATTACATTTTTAACATTAGATAGAAGATGGTGAATAGATAACAACAAAATTATTTATTATCTGGATTGTGTTGTTCTTGTGTGGCAGGCTATTTTAGAACAATGCGTAAATTCAATATGTGCTACTAGAGATTATGTGAGCGGGGCATAGCTTACAAGCAGTGGCTCAACAATATCCCTTGATCGCAGTATACTTTGGCATATGATGGTGGACATCGCTAGGATCATATGACCACCAACCTAGTGGAGTGCATTACAGAGTATTAAAAGGAGAATGCTATTTTTCTGTCATGGCTCTGGTTAAGGCAAATTTTTACAGGCTAAATACGTTGTTCACAAGAAAGATTGCTGAGGCTAAGACTCATATAAGTGCAAGTCATCTATTCTCAGAATATGCAAACGAGGTCTTTAAAGTGCGTGATATGTCCAGTGATTTGGAGTTTGCAGTAAATTTGTATTTCTGGCATTGTGGTTGTGGTGAGTTTCAGGTGGATCAAATTTCTTGTTGCCATGTATTTGACTGTTATACAAACCATCATTTGAATTGGAAACAATACATGCATGAGATATATACGATGAGGGAGATCCAAAAAGTATACAGAACCCGATTCAGACCACTAGAAAACCCAACATGGTCTATGTATCAAGGACCAAGACTAGTATCCAATTCCCACCTCAAACGAGTGACCAAAGACCGTACTAAAAAAACTCGCTTTTTGAATGAGATGGATATGCGTGATCTACATGATCCTAGGCTTTGTGGAGGTGAGGGTCACAACCAAAGCAGATGCCCGCATCGTGGTGGAGCTAGTTCCATTGGCTCAACTCCAAATTCGTAGTTCTCATATTAGGGGAGTTTGTGATTTCAATTTTTATCCAACACTTTATTTAGTCTTAGATTCAGTTATATTTTGTCTCTTTCAGATGTATTTAAATCATGTTATGGTGACTTTGCTAAAATTAATTTCAAGTTCACATTGTGAATGGAGTAAAGATTAGTACATAATCATTTATAAAACAATATAATGCGTAGAAAATTACATTGCACATGTTCACTGACTAAACTCCATTCGTCGAGTATGGTGCTCCGATCATGGCACTGTATTTCCCGAGGAGTGTAACAATGTTGGTCAAAAGGGATGGCCATACTGGCGAACCACTCGGTCTACAGGATGCCATTCGACACACTTGAATGAAAGCAACGGCCCTACTGTGTCACACACATCAAGGTGGTGATGTAACTCGGCCGGGATGATGATGCCGAGGTATGGCTGCCAAACAAACTGCAAAATGTTACATGGGCTAAGTTAGATTATTAATACCGTAAATTATTCTTATAAATTAATACCGATACCGACCTCTTCCATCCAATCTATGTAGTGCCTAATAGACGCCACGCTTCTCGACATCCACGGCCTGGTTCGTGGATGATAATTCCACTTACAATACATAATGTTATAACAGAATTTTAAATTATGTCTTGCCAGTAAAACATAAATAAAACACGAGTTAAACTCCAATAAATTATGTATTGCTACGGTGTTACCTGCATGCAATCGATATCAACGTGTGCAAGTCGCTGTCTTGGAATGGACGCAAGAAAGGGAACTCACTCCCACCCCCAAACAAACAACAAATCCAAGTATCCAACGGGCCATCCATCTCCTTGCAATCGTACTGTGATGCACGACACAGTGCCATGTAAAGATGTGCAAGAGTTGCTGACTCGCAACTGTAAGTGCCAATCTACTCAAAATTTTGGATCAGTGGTAGCTACTTCGCGTGGGCATACGCCGTCGACTTATCCGCAAAAAGGGTGGTTTCCAGCAGACAGAAGATGTGACACCTAACATATCGCTGACTAGATTCTCAAGTGTCTAGAGGCTGTGGGTCTCTGATATGGCGAACCCAGGCCAACTTTATGTAACTTTTAGATGAACTACTCATGACGGGTTCGCTGCCAAAAATCATCATGCTCTAGTTGACCAAGAAGTCTTGACTGCTATCGGTCCAACCCATCATAACCTCTCCATCAATTGGTAGGCTAAATATGTGTAACACGACCTCCAGTGTTACTGTAATTTCACTAGTTGGCAATACGAAAGAATGAGTTTCCGGCCTTCACCTTTCCACAAGAGCAGATAGCAAGGCGGAATACCCTCTGATTTGTCCCACTCTCGATACATGGTAAAATCTCTTTGTTTGTAAACTCTGGTCAATCGCTGGGTGTCACATTTCTGGCGAATCAAGCTTACGGGGCAAAATATTTCTATTAGCCTGAGAGAATATTTGAAAAAATGAAAATAAATAATATAAAATTCAAAAAAATAATACAAAATAATCACAAAAAATAAAATACAAATAATTATTAATAATTTACATTACTATTTATATTATTCAATAAAATTAAAAAATACACATGACAATAAAATAAAAATAATTAATACAAATTATTATTTATTAAGATTAGTAATTACCATTTATATTATTAATATTAGTAACTACCATTTATTAAGATTATTATTTACATTATTTGACTAACTACCATTACTATTTATTAAGATTAGTAACTATCATTTATATTATATTATAATATTTATTAATAACTACCATTATTATTTATTAATAACAACCATTATTATCTTAAAAACATTTTATCAGTATTTTTATTGCTTATTAGTTTTAAACATTACGTATTAACAAATTAAATTACAATAATATTATAACAAAAAAATAACAAAGATCAGAAAACAAATAAAATTACTAATATTATCGTAGAAAAATAAAAAATAAGTATTTAAATTATCTAATTCACTATAACTGCTAAGAATAAATTAATCCAAATAATTATACTAATAATATTACATTTTACATATTAAATTTTAAATTAATAAAAATACTGAACTTATATAATTAGGTTGTCCCAAATAATTAACAACGTACTCTTTTATAGATGTATAATCACGTACCATTTTTTTAAATAACACACTACTCATTCTCATAGCCAAAAATACCTTCCTTCCTCCTCCTTCGATTAACTCTCTAAATAGAACTCTAAAGCCTAACTCTCTTAACAACACTTACCTCTCAATGTAACCTTCCAAACCACACTACAATATACAACGAAGAATGAAGAATGAGCATACCAAGCTCCTCCTCCCACCTTTTAAAGGCACGAAGACATTAATGAGGCATGCATTTTTGGAATATGGATGTTGGGTGCATGGAGACAGCCGGCCAAATGGTTAACACGTACCTTGCGTGTTGTCGAGGTGTTGACACGTGGCTATCGGACGCTGAGAAAACCGCATCAGAGCCTAAAACACGGATTCTATGTGTTGATCTGGTGTTGACACATGGCAGGAGACGTTGATTAAGGTGCATCGAAAACAGGCGTAAAATCTCTGTTCCTGCAATACGCATGATCCGTGTTACCTGCATGCACGTCACGTGGCCAAAATCTCTGTGAAAAGAATCTCTACTGCTTCAACACATTAGGTACTATACGTGGTGATCAGAGTTTGACATTTAGCCAGAATCTCTACTAAAAAAAATTTCTGTTTCAACACAAAATTTCTACAACTCTATACTCCTGTAAAACATTCCAAATTGTAATATTTTACAAATACACCACTTCTTTATCTATATTAAAAATAATTTTTGTAGTCTTAACCTATTTTTTTTTATTGAAATTGTTCATACCCTGACCCAATAATAAAGGCCCAGGATCAAGCAAAAGACCTAATCCAAAGGGTTGGGCCTCACCAGTACCAATCTTCATCCTATAAAGTCGGTACTCACTACGACTTGTTCTAAAGAAGTCGGGCACGAGGGTTAGCTGGCGGATAAACACTCATTCAAATGAGTAACTGCCCCTAGAATCTCTCTAACCACTTCTACGAGCCATATCCTAACCTTCCTAAGATAATGGGACGGTTACCACCCTAAAAATATGGCACTACTCCAACGGTGGTTATTGGTTCACCAGATCGACCACTAATGCGGACAGATTCCCCGAAGAGGGTCTGTGGAGACAGATTCTGAACAAGAGAATCTGGACACAGGCAATAATGATGCAGACTTCACTCTCCACCAGGAACTAATGATCAACACAGGGAAGGTACCTCCGGAGTAAAAAACCCGAAGGTAAACTCTTCAGAAGGGCGCGAATCAGAGAAAGAGGGACCACCCCATGTAACTGAACTCATGGGATTAGTCCACAGTCGCCTGGAACAGTTAGAACAAGAACGGGAGCGACAAAAGGAAACTGAAAAGAACCTAAAAGAGGAGATGGAACGACGAAAAGAGTTAGAGAGAAAACTCTTAAAGTTAGAATCCTCCCTCAAAGGTCGCAATTACCGTGACGAACGAGAAGAGCCGCCCTTAGGAGGGGAGGATCCTTTCAGCGAGGACATAATGAGGGCAAAAGTTCCGAGGAACTTCAAAAGCCCCGATATGGACCTCTATGACGGAACCACGGATCCAAAGCATCACCTGAGCAATTTCAAAAGTCGGATGTACCTAGCTGATGCTTCCGACGCTACGCGATGCAAAGCTTTCCCGACCACTCTATCGAAAGCAGCGATGAAGTGGTTCGACAGCCTCCCCCCGAGGTCGGTTACCAGTTTTGAAGACCTCTCAAGGAAGTTTTTGATGAGGTTCTCTATCCAGAAAGATAAAGTGAAACATGCACCGAGCCTCCTGGGAATAAAACAGGAGGTCGGAGAATCCTTACGAGCCTATATGGAAAGATTCAACAAAGCATGTTTAGAGATTCAAGACCTGCCCACAGAGGCAGTCATAATGGGGTTAGTCAATGGACTCAGAGAAGGTCCCTTCTCACAGTCCATATCTAAAAGACACCCCGTTTCTCTAAGTGATGTACAAGAAAGAGCTAAAAAGTACATCAATATGGAGGAAAATGCTAAGCTGAGATTTGTAACACTGAAAGACTGCCACCCCCTAGACCTATTAAAAACAAAAAAGGGGGGAGCCGCAGCGACTACTGTGAGTACCATAAAATATATGGTCACTCCACAAACGACTGTTACGACCTTAAAAATGTGATAGAAAAGCTGGCTAGAGAGAAGGTCGGCTTGATAGATATCTCATAGAAAGGTCGGACGGTCATGGAAAGAGAAAGCGAGACGATATGGATAGAAGAGACCCACCGCCGCAGACTCCGGAGAGACATATCCATATGATCTCAGGAGGGTTCGCGGGAGGGGGACTCACCAAATCCTCTCGCAAAAGACATCTCAAAAGAGTCTACCAGGTCGGAGAGGAGTCGTCCGACCTCCCTACCATTTCATTCACAAAAGAAGATGGGCAAGGAATAATCCCTGGACACGATGATCCAGTAGTAATAACTATGATCCTGGCAAATGCCCATCTCCACAGAACCCTAGTAGACCAAGGAAGCTCAGCGGACATCCTTTTTAAGCCCGCTTTTAACAAACTAGGGTTGGATGAGAAAGAATTAAGAGCCTACCCCGACACCTTGTATGGATTAGGTGACACGCCAATAAAATCACTGGGATTTTTGCCCCTCCACACCACCTTTGGAAAAGGGGAAAAATCAAAGACTCTGAGTATAGACTTCATAGTTATTGATGTGGGGTTAGCATATAACGCTTTAATCGGCAGAGCTACCCTTAATCGACTCGGAGCAGTGGTATCCACTCCCCACTTTTGCATGAAATTCCCGACTTCAGCGGGGATAGCAACGGTAAGGGGAGACCAAAAGTTGGCAAGGAAATGCTACAATGAAAGCCTAAATCTGAGAGGAAAGGGCAGAGAAGTTCACACAATAGAGCTCGGCGGTGCAAGGGCCAGAGAAGAGCTGCGACCACAACCGGGAGGAAAAACCGAGGAGATACAGGTCGACAAAGAGGAAGGGAAAAATACTCATATAGGAGCCAACCTAGGGGAAACCCTAAAACAAGGGTTGACTAAGCTCCTAAGAGATAACTCCGATCTCTTCGCATGGAAGGCCTCCGACATGCCTGGGATAGACCCCGAGCTCATGTCCCACAAGCTCTCGGTTTATCCGGGATCCCGACTTGTACAACAAAGAAGACGCAAGCTCGGCCCAGAACGAGCCCTAATAGTAGAAGAACAAGTGCAGGCGCTCCTGGAAGCTGGCTTCATCAGAGAAATCAAGTACCCAACATGGCTAGCCAATGTAGTGCTAGTCAAAAAACAAAATGGCAAATGGAGAATGTGTGTCGACTACACCGACTTAAACAAGGCATGTCCCAAGGACCCTTATCCACTGCCAAGTATTGATACCCTAGTGGACTCCAGCTCGGGGTATCAATACTTATCATTCATGGACGCCTACTCGGGATATAATCAAATCCCAATGTATGAGCCAAACCAGGAGAAGACATCATTCATCACACCCAAAGCCAATTTCTGCTACGTGGTCATGCCATTCGGATTGAAAAATGCAGGAGCCACATACCAAAGGTTGATGAATAAGGTGTTTGCCTCTCACCTTGGGAGCCTAATGGAAGTATACGTCGACGACATGCTGGTAAAGACCAAGAAAGAAGTCGACCTCTTGTCAGATCTCTCACAAGTCTTTGACACCATAAGGCTACATGGGATGAAACTAAATCCCGCAAAGTGCGCCTTCGCAGTGGAGGCAGGGAAATTTCTAGGATTTATACTAACACAAAGAGGGATCGAAGCCAATCCCGATAAGTGTAGAGCCATCCTAGAGATGAAAAGCCCGACTTGTTTGAGAGAGGTCCAGCAGCTGAATGGCCGACTTGCAGCCCTCTCCAGATTTTTGGCAGGATCAGTACTAAAATCCCTTCCACTGTTCTCCTTATTGAGAAAGGGATGTCAGTTTGAATGGACCCCTGAATGCGAGGAGGCGTTCCAGGAGTTCAAAAAGTTCTTAAGCCAACCTCCTATTCTGACCCGACCCGTATCTGGAAAAGACCTCGTCCTATACTTATCTGTAGCAGACAAGGCTGTCTCATCAGCCCTGATAAGAGAAGATGAGGTCGGACAATATCCAGTATATTTCATCAGCAAAGTTCTACAAGGCCCTGAGCTAAGGTACCACAAACTAGAGAAGTTTGCCTACTCCTTAGTAATAGCCTCACGAAGGCTACGGCCTTACTTTCAAGCTCACACAATAAGAGTCCGTACGAACCAACCCATGAAGCAAATCCTCCAAAAGACGGATGTTGCAGGGAGAATGGTTCAATGGGCAATAGAGCTTTCCGATTTCGACTTAAGATACGAAACTCGGACGGCGATTAAAGCCCAATGCCTCACCGATTTCATTACAGAATACGCAGGGGATCAGGAGGAAAAACCAACTACATGGGAACTCTATGTAGATGGATCCTCCAACAAAACAGGAAGCGGTGCAGGCATAATATTGGTAGATGAAAGAGGAACCCAGATAGAGGTTTTCCTAAAATTTGAATTTCCAGCTTCAAATAATCAGGCAGAGTATGAAGCCTTGATTGCTGGATTAAAGCTGGCAGAAGAAGTCGGTACTACAAAGGTGATGATATACAGCGACTCACAAGTGGTGACCTCCCAGATAAGCGGAGAGTATCAGGCAAAGGACCCAAATATGAAGAGGTACTTGGAGAAAACTCTAGAGCACCTTGGGCGCTTTGCAGAAACCGAGGTTAAACACATAACTCGGGATCTAAACAGCAAAGCGGACGCCCTATCCAAGTTAGCAAGTACCAAATCGGGAGGGAACAATAGAAGCCTGATCCAAGAAACCCTCCAGGAACCCTCAGTGGTAAAAATAGAAGACAAACAAGAAGTCCTTGAGGTAGTCGGTTTAAACCTCGGATGGATAAACCCCTTGGTCGAATACATAAAATTTGACATCCTTCCAAAAGAGGAAAAAGAGGCAAGGAAAATTCGGAGGGAAGCACAACATTACACTTTGGTGAGAAATATTCTCTACAGAAGGGGGATATCAACACCACTGTTAAAGTGCGTACCGACCTCAAGAACCACCGAGGTGTTAGAGGAAATCCACAGTGGAATCTGCGGAAATCATCTCGGAGCAAGGTCACTAGCCAGGAAAGTAATTAGAGCCGGATTCTACTGGCCGACCTTGCAGAAAGATGCCACAGAATTTGTGAAAAAGTGCCAACCATGTCAGATGCATGCAAATTTCCACGTGGCTCCCCCAGAGGAGCTCATCAGTATCACTTCTCCATGGCCCTTTGCAAAATGGGGAATGGATTTGTTAGGTCCTTTTCCCCAAGCGCCAGGACAAGTCAAATACCTGATCGTGAGAATAGATTACTTCACAAAATGGATTGAAGCGGAACCATTGGCCACCATCACTGCTCAAAGAAGTCGGAGGTTCCTCTACAAGAATATCATCACAAGATATGGGATACCTTATTCCATTACCACAGACAATGGAACCCAATTCACCGATTCTACCTTCAGAAGCCTAGTAGCCAGTATAAAAATAAAACACCAGTTTACCTCGGTGGAACACCCACAAGCTAATAGGCAGGCCGAGGCAGCCAACAAAGTCATACTGGCAGGGCTAAAGAGAAGATTACAAGAGGCAAAAGGAGCCTGGGCCGAAGAGCTCCCCCAAGTGCTATGGGCTTACAAGACAACGCCCCAATCCGCCACTGGAGAAACGCCCTTCCGACTAGTCTATGGTGTAGAAGTAATGATACCAATAGAAATCAATGAACAAAGCCCAAGGGTAATTCTCCATGACGAGATCGGAAACATACAGGGGCACAAAGAGGAGCTCGACTTGCTCCCCGAAGTCCGAGAAGATGCCCAGATAAGAGAAGCAGCATTGAAGCAAAGGATGACTACAAGGTACAACAAAAAAGTCATTCGAAGAATATTTGCCCCGAATGACTTGGTCTTAATCAGAAACGACATTGGAGTCAACAAATCAGGGGAAGGAAAACTCGCTGTTAATTGGAAGGAACCATACAAAGTCAATGAAGTCTTAGGAAAAGGTTATTATAAAGTGACCGACCTGAATGGCACTGGGTTCCCAAGATCGTGGCATGCTTGTAATATGAAAAGGTACTACAGTTAAAAAGTGAACTCTACTCCCTGATGTACTCTTTTCCCAACTTCATGATTTTTTCCCAAAATCAAAGGGTTTTTTCTGAAGAAGGGTTTTTAACGAGGCATCATAGTAGAGGCTAAGGGAAAATAGGCTATTAAAACCCTTAGTAGCAAGAAGGTACCTCCCCAATTAATAAAGATCTTTTTTCATTTACAATATCTCTTATAAACTCCTTTCTATTTTCTAAGTCTCTTTCTACGAAACGCGCCGACTTAAGCTCGACAAAACGTGAAAATCCCATGAACCGACCTAGATGGTCGTCAGGATAAAACGACGAGGTACAAGTCGGTGTAATGAGGTTATAAAAGTTGATCGTAAAAAACTCGGAGACATCCCAACTCATAAGTCGAAAGGAAAAACCAAGTAGAAAAGAAAACGAATCGCAAAAATAACCTAAGTCATAAGAACTCAATAAAGCAAAGTTGAGTATAAGGAATAACAAAAAAGAGATTGAAAAAACCTAGGAAAAAGTTTAAAGGCTGTCCTAAAGTCCTTAACAAAAAGGCTCAGAAAAACAGACAAGCCAAAAGGAAAGGTTTTCAGAAAAAGATCAAGGGGACTTCGAAAAATCAAAATCAGAAAAGCATGCACGCATAAGGTAACTTAAACCCTTATCCAAAAAAGGGCTGTTTATTTTGTTAATTTAAAACCCTTAGTAAAAAAGGGTATTTTTAAATATTTTGTTTATGGCCTTAAAAGGCCAAAAGAAATTGTTCAACAAGCACCACCAACAAACAAATATAAAGAGTTTAAAAAAGGGGGGACCCACAGGCCGAGCCCCCATATAGCCACATAAAGTTATTTCTGCAGAGGAGTAGACGGATCACCACCACCAGAGTCAGGAGGAGCGCCACCAGGACCGGGAAGAGAGACGTCCACAGGAGATGAAGAAGAAGTCGGAGGAACAACAGAAGAGCTCGGAGCATCCTTAGAACGAGGAGGGGACTCAATGATCCTCTGCCCCCCGGGTCTTCAATTCTGACTCGGAAACGATCACGGGGGCAGGAGGATCCACAATTGCACCATCGATGACGACTTTGTCAGGATCCAAAGGAGAAAGATCCAAGTCGGGAGCAATGACTCCGACTTGCTCCTTAAAGATCCTCCAAGCCTCCTCGGCACCATCAGCAATAGAGTCCTCCAACTCGGTATATGCCTTCCGAGAATTCAGCAGATCATTCTTCACAGACACAAGATCTTCAAATAAACTTTGATAGCTAGCTTGCGCTGTCTTCCTCAAGTCCATCTCCATGTTGCATCGAGCTTGCAACTTCCTCTCCTTTTCCCGGAGGTTATCTCTCTCCCCCTTCAACTTGGCAACTTCCTCCTTCAACTCCCTCTCATGCTCTTGAAACATAAGAAGCCTCCCTTCCAGCTCTTCGACCTTCGAGGTCATTCCCAAAGAGCTGAGGGGAACCTTCTCAAAAATGTCTAAGAGTTTACCGCAAACACCCGCCGCCTTAAGGCTCTCCTCAACCAGAGTGGTAAGGTGGCTCCGAACAGAAACATCATCCATGCTTATGCGAACATGGGGGTAGATGTTCTTTCGGACGAATGCAAGAGCATCCGCCTTAACCTCGAAAGAGCCAGACTCTAAAGTCTTGCGCTTCTTCTTCTCTGGCTCAGGGGAAGGCGGGCGGAGGGGGGCGGCTGAGAGGAAACCGAAGAAGAAATTACAATGGGCTGGGAAGGAGTCCCAACGTTCCGAGGAGGAGGAGGAGGAGAGATAACCGCCTTAGCACCACCAGTCCTGGCGCGAGACCTTGCTCTAGCCTCCTAGACTCTCTGATAAGACTCCTGAGCATCTGTCTTCGCCATCTCTGAAAAAACAATAGATGATAGATTAAGCCAAGTCGGAAAAGTCAGTCAGACAGGTCGGAACCCTAAACAAACAAATGAAAACTACCTAGCTGTGCCTGAACAAAGGTCGGAGACCCCTGGAAAAACTTTTTAGTGTCCAAATATGGGGCCCTCCCCCACGCTTCTCGGAGGAACCCCACAATGGCTGCTTCTACCTCATCCAGGTCGTCCAGACCATATTTCTCGCAGGGGGAGGCCTCCAGCCAGTATAAAGGAAAACGGAGAGAAGAATTATCATCCAGGAAAAAGGGGTGGTGACCCTCTACAGCTTGCACTTTGAAGAAATAATTTTTGAAGTCATGGAAAGATTCATCAAAAAGGGTGAAAACTCTCCGACCTTGTATGGCTCGAAAAGACACCCACTGTTGCTTATTGTTTAGCCCACCAAAGGATTTGGTCATATGAAAAAGATAGAAAAAAATCTTCAAAGAGGTCGGGAACTCCAAAGCATGGCTAATAAATTGATAAATTTTCAAAAAACCCTAAGAGTTGGGGTGAAGTTGAGTAGGGGCAACTCGACAGTGATGCAAAACAGACATCTCGAAATCTGAAAAAGGAAGAAAAACACCCAAACGGGTGATCATACACTCATACATAAAGAAAAAATGAGGGGCTGCCTCGTCGCCCCTCCCAAAACAAACCCGGTCTTCTGGACCCGGGACCACCAACTCATACTTCAGCTCGTCTTCCTCAGAGGTACAAATTCTGTGGCGAGTACGAAGATGAGTAAACTCGGTATCGACCAAAGGTTCCTCCCCTAGGACCGTGACATCAACCCACAGAGAAAGAACATCTACGGAAGCCATTTCTTTTCTTAAAAAGGGTGACAAAAACCTACAAAGGAAAAGAAAAGAAAAATAAAAAACACGGTCTCTAAAGGGAGGAAATACGGAACTAAAATCTACAAACCAACCTATCTATCTACAAAATAAAAGCATGCAAACATAAGGCATGTTACGAAAGAAGAAAAGCTAACCTTTATCCAAAAATGAAGGTTGGAAAGAAGCAGAAGTCCCCGAAACACAAGAGCGCAGCACGAACGAAGGAAGAGGAAATTTGAAAAATCGCAGAAACGAAAAAATGAAAGAGAGGGAAAGTATTTATAAACATGCTAAGGGGCATAATGGTAAAAGCGGGGCAGTCATTAATGAGAATGCACCGTTACCAAAACCTACGCACATCCCTAACGGACACAACGCTTGATTAGACGTAACTGTCAGAACCAAAAGGACACGGAAAGTCACGTCGGTTTCAAACCATCACGTCGGTCCGCCAACAAGTCAGCTACGACCCCGAGCAGAATACTCGAACCCAAATCTTGAAAAAATTGGGCTCGAGTAGGGGCACTGTTCATACCCTGGCCCAATAATAAAGGCCCAGGATCAAGCAAAAGACCTAATCCAAAGGATTGGGCCTCACCAGTACCAATCTTCATCCTATGAAGTCGGTACTCACTACGACTTGTTTTAAAGAAGTCGGGCACGAGGGTTAGCTGGCGGATAAGCACTCATTCAAATGAGTAACTGCCCCTAGAATCTCTCTAACCACTTCTACGAGCCATATCCTAACCTCCCTAAGATAATGGGACGGTTACCACCCTAAAAATATGGCACTACTCCAACGGTGGTTATTGGTTCACCACTATAAATACACTAACACCCCTCAGGTATCTCTAAGTCCAATACTCTCTAGACCTGCTTACACTCTTGCTAACTTAGGCATCGGAGTGTCTTTGCAAGTACCAGCCCCATCTCCTCACAGAAACAAGTCGGACGGAGGCCCCCGAGTTGCAGACCCATTCGGAATCCTCCTCCTTCACACATTTGGGCCAACCAACGCCATTTAGTCCATCAATCTCCGGTTACCCACCGTAACAGAAATATTTCTTAATAATATGACAATGACTTTTCAATAGTTGGTTTGAAATTAAAAATATAGTGAAATTTGAGCACTGGTGCCCACAAGCTTATGTTTTTTAAATAATATTAATATTATTATTTTAAATAAATTGATAAAATAATATAATTTTACTTAAAAAACAAATCCTAATGTTAATTTAATATTTTTTAAAAATTGCATAATGTAAATTTTTTATTTTTTAAACCATAATATTTAGATTCTTTAAATATATTTCATTTTATTATAAAAATAAATTACAAAAATAATATAAAAAATGATGTAAATCATGTCGTTGTAATAATTTTACACACTAATATAATTTTGGTTAACATTATTTAAATAATATTTATTTTTTTAAAAATAGGTTTGACAAAATACTCAAATACAAATTACATTAACATCAATTTAATTTCAATTAAAATTAATTCTGCAAAAGTACATTTATACCGGCATATAAACGATAATAATCCAAAATGATCATACGTGAGTTTCCTGGTTATAATGCTGCTGTCATAAAGCAGACGGGCTTTATATAATCATGTAGTATGAATATTACTAAGATCGTCATGGAATGTAGATTGCATATTGCAGAACACACCGAGGAAGATTGATTGTATTGATTTATTTTGCTTAGTATCCTTTACTTTTTAGACTTTTGGCTTTTTTTTTTTAATGAATAAAAAATTACATAAATTATATTTGATTCTGAGATTAAGATAAAATAAGACACTAAAAATAAGATAAAAAAATACAGACATAAAATTTAGTATTTTTATATTTTATTTGATGATAAATTAAAATAAATTATGAAAATATAATTTACTCTTTTTTTTCATACAAAAAAATTATAAAAAATATAATAATAAAAAATATAATTATAAAAATTTAATAAAAATAATAAAAAATAAATTGTATCTCTTATTAGTATCTCTGTATTTTTCTTATCAGAAAAGGATATAAATTATAAAATACAATATTTCAACGTCTTTGAATATATTGTCTCTGTCTATGGGTATAACCCGTCTGAGCAGCGACCTGGACACCTATCTCTTTTACAACTCACCCTTCGACAACTACAGCTGTGAGAGGAAGTTTCGAGGAAGGTGGGTCTGTCCTCGTGGGACCCACCCCTGACAGGGTATATATGGGGAAGGACCTACCCCTCCCCCAAGGTACGTCACCATATCCCTCACTCTCAAATCGCCTGTATACTTTTTGACTTGAGCATTGGAGTGTCCTTACAGGTGGCACCACTCTCCACCTCGCGAAGAGCTCAGGAACTCGGCTACGCTCGCGTCTCGTCTCATAGACCCATATCAAGGCTGATTCCCATCTTTATACCAGGAGACTTCCCCGACCCGTCCGGAACTCGAGGAACTGAACAGAATTCAACTTTACAAAAAGTTTAACATGTGCTTTAGAATAATTATAATTACTTACTCTTAGTGTTTGTTTAGTTGCATTAAATTATTAATTTTTTATTTTTTAGTGTATTTGATAAAATTTTAATAATAAAAATAAAAATACTAAAAAAATAAAAAAATATTTTTTTACAGTTATAATTTATATTTTATTTAAAAGACCTTGTTAACTTAAAAAGTGATATTTTTGGCATAATAAATAAACAAAAAATATTTTTATATTTTTATATTCAAATATAATTATTGTATAAAAAGATACTTTTAAAGATACTTTTATCTAAGATTTCTAAATATGAAACTTTTATTTTTTAAGATACTTTTACCTGAGATTTCTAAATATGAAACTATTTTTATTTTTTTTAAAAATAACTTAAAATAAGATCTTTTCATAAAAACCCACTCAAACAAATCCTTAATTGTAATAATATAAGTATTATAAATAAAGTAGAAAAAAAAAAGGTTTTTACCTATGATGCACGAATACTGACACTGATATAGGACACGCCGACACACGAATTTTAAAATTTTATAAGACATAGGAGCACGCATACGTATAAATATAAAGTTTGTTTAGATAAATTATAATGATATTTTTTATATTTTATTGATATTAAAATATAAATTAATTTTTTAAATTATTTTTAATATCTTATTTTAATTATATCAAGTATTTAAAATATTTTTTTTAATAAACAATAATATATACTACATCTAAACTTATTTCAAGAATATATGTTTAGCATAAGATTAGACATACTGACACGTGATGATATTTCGGTGTATTCAAGCGTATCCGGAGAAAAATTTTATTTTTTATTAAGAGACGGTTGGACACAGTGTGTTGGGTGAGTGTTGATGAGTATCGTATCTAAAATGTGTCTGACACACAGACACGGCAAGTCAGTGAAGTGTCTGTGCTTTACAGGTTATTGCTAACAAATGCTCATGGGCCATTTCTTAATTATCATCAACCTTGATCCCTGCGTTGATTGCTCGAACTTAAATGAAAATTAGGACAGACTTGGTAATAAATCCTCAGATGGATGAGATAATTAACATGTTCTGGTGAAAGCAAATTCTTAGTAATGAAAGTGCTCTTACAAGGTCAATGATAGCTATTTAATATGGATAAAACGGAAACAAGTAATTATTTAGCACTAGTAAACCCCTCTAAATGCGGGCACTAGTTTTTTCCATGAAAATAGCCATGAACAAGGTGTTAACAAGGTAAAAGTTGTAGCAGAAGGGATACACATAAATGTAGCAAGAACATATCTTTTGTTTTGTTATATATGTACATACAAGAACATTCTAACTTCTATTACAGTAACTAATGTAATCTAAAGCTTCCTCCATATATAATGATCCTAACAAAGTGATGAAAGTAACTATATCGTTAAGTAGGTCCTTACCATTGTTGTCCCTGTAGGATCCGAAAGCAGATGTCTGACTAGGCACATTCTCAAGTTATTTGGTGCTACTATGAACATGTAGAATGCAAATAGTACTAGGTCTGTAGAGGAAAGAGAGGAGCCAAGAAATCCTTGCCACATCCTGTGATGAAGAGAAAATAAACACTAAACCATCATTTCATAATTCAGAATAAAAAAAAGAGGGGGGAAGGGTCAGGTCCATATGAAATTAAAGGGAAAAACTCCTCTGAAGTCAGGAGATTGGTAAAGTGATGAAGTGAGGAACTAATCACTATTGAATTTGTAATTTCCATCATGTGAGCCCTACTATCTTAATTTAAGAGTAATTAATTCCTCACTTAACCATTTTACAAATCTCCTCAATTTAGAGGAGTTTGATCAGAAATTAAAATAGCAAACTAGTTTAATCAAAGGGTACAAAAAATCCAGATTTAAATTCACTATCCAAGGGCATGTAATACATGGTTTGATATTTCATTCTTATGGATACTATTCATGGGAATGCTATTCATATATTGAGAAAAGGGAATCATGGTTTGGTATGCAAACTAGGAAGAGAACTATGAATAATATTCATATTTTAAGAAACAGGCATCATAGCATATGTTTCAGGCACATTCGGTATTCAAACTAAGAAGAGCAATGGGATAATCCATCTTATGAATATAAGCTCTAAGACACTTAGAAGTTAGAAAAGTTAATCGTATTAAGGTTTAACTAAACATCATGATGTCCTTTCTAGTATCAGTTCATTGACAAAGGTTAACATTCACATATATTTTCAGATAAGGCCATCATGGCAATTAAAGTATAAAAAAATTCCATACTTATTTGTCTATTGAAGCTTTTAGTACAGCAGTTTAATACATGCTATTTCCTAGGAGTGGAAATAGGATAATCCATCTTATTATCACAAGATGTCACCCTAGTTAATCCTATCACTATTAACTAAATGAACCAATGATGTGGATTTCTTTCTATTGTCGATTGATGGACAATGACAATGGATATACTCACCAGTATCGTATTGCTCTAAAGGAAAAATTATGATTTCATTTTGTAGCTAAAGTTCTGTAACAAATGAACCATAATCCTAACAATAAAATCTGGCTATGGAAATGAAATCTTAACTCCAGCAAGGGCACTGCATGATAGTGTGAGGTGGTATGCTTCACTAATCCATAAGTTAGAGATGGTTTATTTCGTTCGTAAAACATGATTAGCCTGAAAGGAATTGATCCTCAGCATCTAACAGTAGATAGATTATCAAAAGGATGAGGAACATTCTTTCATTTACGTCATAAGGCTATGCCACTATGCATCCTCCGATAGCTGGGTCATGGGTTCATGTTTTCCTATGATAACTGAAATTACAAAATTGAGCAGCAATTGAACGTTTTGATAACGAGCACTCTTTCATTTATGTCAAAATTCATTTCCACATCCATCTGAAGTTTAGACAAGATTTATCAACAGATAGGCTACTGCCAAGAGTTTAATTGCCAAGAAAAGCAGGAGCCTCTATGGTATTCTAGTAAGATATTTCTTTGGCTTTCGGCCACTCAAGCTAACACGGTATTTTTGTATAACTAATGGCTAACTTTCTACCGCAAATTATGATTTAAAAGAGACACCGTACCAGTTAGGTAAGCGAAAGAAAGTATGAAAGAAGGTTCTGATGCCCTCAATGTCAAGCTGCAGAATTAATGCTAATCCAAAAAGAAAGAATGCTCTCTGTCGTTTCCTTTCTTGTGGCCAAAGGGTATTCCAAGCTGGAAAAAAAATAAAAAATAAAAAATTAGGTACATGTACAACTATACAAGTCAAAAACCTCGCATTCACATTAAATCTGTTCAAAAAGCTTATCTCAAAAATTTTGTAATATACACAAACTGTATATCTAAACTATATACAGTCTTGCCAGATAATAGAACTGTTAAGAACAGCTTTAAAGGAACAGAGTATCTTTTATGTCCAAACTCTAAGCTAACAGATAGACTCGATTACCTTGCATAGATAGATTCTCTTTACTTCGTTCATGAGTAATAATGCTACTTGTATGACCCTCTTTCAAAATAGAGGCAATTACTGAAGCATATTTTGGAGCTTCCGACAAAGATCTCACAACTGAGTAGCCTATTGAATAAAAAAGAAATATATTGTAAGGGTAATAAATTTAACATATCCAGAAAAATGAAGATTTGACCATGCCTGTAGCTGGATGCACCATACTAGCAGCTGCACCAAATGCAAGGTTCTTCTGCTCTGTGTTGGGTAGGGACCCACCAACGGGGATATAAGACCATTCCTACAGAGAAATTAAGAAATGAAAAGAAAATTTTTTTTTTTGGGGTGCTCAAATGCAGATTTAAATCAAGATAAACCTAGATCCACTAAAATACACAAGCCTAGATGCCATTTTCAATGCCTCACCTCTTCATAAGTCTTTGTGATTCGGATCCCCATTGTATTTAATCTCGAAAAAAGCTTTTTCTTTAATAACTCAAAAGGCATGGCATCTTTCGATGCCAAACAGGTTTCCTGCAATTGACACTTTACATGAATCCAAGTAAAAGTATAACAAACTATGTAAGACATTACGCTCCAAACATTGAGTGAACCTCAAAGAACACTCTTGTGCCAGACATAGGCATTGCATAAAGAAATGTTGGGTAATTTGCTTCTAGAGTTTGAACATTTTGCTTCATGTAGTCTCTGTAATCCATGAAAACCATCAGGTTGGGATCATAAGGACTGTTTTCCACCTAACATGGTAACAAAAAATGGTATCATCACTGGCTTTCCCATTTTATATAAAAGTTTTTATTGAGAAAATAAAAATATTATATGGTTAAAGAAAAGCTGGAAAACATACATTAGTTACAATACATGAACAAGGAACACATATCAGACTTGTTGAGAGAACACGTCATGTTACTTTGGATATTACCACTTCAGATAAGGACCGATGATTGATTTGATTTAAAGTTTGAATAGACATATACATATACAACAAACTGGGTGGTTGTTAAAAAAATGTTAAGACAGAAAGTAGAGCCAATGTTGGTATTATTATTACTATTATTATTTTCTTTTAGATGTATACAACAACAACAACAACAACAACAAAGCCTTGTCCCACTAAGTGGGGTCGGCTACATGAATCAAACGACGCCATTGTGCTCTGTCATGTATCATGTCTACAGAGAGACCGTTTACATGTAGATCTCGTTTGACCACCTCACGGATGGTCTTCTTAGGTCTTCCTCTGCCTTTCGCTCTTTGTCCATCTTCCATCTCATCCACCCTCCTGACTGGATGTTCTATCGGTCTTCTTTCCACATGTCCAAACCACCTGAGACGCGATTCAACCATCTTTTCCACAATGGGTGCTACTCCAACTCTCTCCCTTATATCTTCATTCCTTATTTTATCCAATCGCGTATGACCACTCATCCATCTCAACATCTTCATCTCTGCCACATTCAGCTTATGTTCGTGCTCCCCTTTAGCCGCCCAACACTCCGTACCATACAGCATAGCCGGTCTTATAGCGGTGCGATAGAATTTACCTTTAAGTTTTAAAGGCACTTTTTTGTCGCATATAAAACCAGATGCACTCCGCCATTTTGACCAACCTGCTTGGATCCTATGATTTACATCCTGTTCAAACTCTCCATTATCCTGTATGATGCACCCAAGATACTTAAAACTTTTAACATTTCGTAGGATGTTTTCTCCAATCTTCACCTCTATATTGGAGTTTTCCCTTCTCAGACTGAATTTACATTCCATATATTCCGTCTTGTTACGGCTTATGCGCAGACCATACACTTCTAGAGCTTCTCTCCATAACTCCAACTTCTTATTTAGGTCTTCCCTTGACTCTCCCATAAGGACGATATCATCGGCAAAAAGCATGCACCATGGCACAGGCTCTTGGATGTGCTCTGTGAGTACTTCCAAGACTAATGTGAAAAGGTATGGACTTAAGGATGATCCCTGGTGTAATCCTATACCAATAGGGAATTCCTCTGTCACACCACCTTGAGTCTTCACACTAGTTGTAGCCCCATCATACATGTCTTGATTGCCCGAATATATGCGATCCTTACTCTCCTCTTTTCTAAAACCTTCCATAAGACCTCCCTTGGTACCCTATCATACGCTTTTTCCAAATCAATAAACACCATGTGCAGATCCCTTTTATTACTACGATACCTCTCCATCATCCTTCTTAATAGGTATATCGCTTCAGTGGTAGATCTGCCTGGCATAAATCCAAATTGGTTCTCTGTTACATGTGTCTCTTTTCTCAACCTCCGTTCTATCACCCTTTCCCATAACTTCATAGTATGACTCATAAGCTTAATCCCTCTATAGTTTCCGCAACTTTGTATATCCCCCTTATTCTTGTAGATAGGTACCAAGGTGCTCTTTCTCCACTCATCAGGCATCTTCTTTGACCTTAAAATCTCATTAAAAAGCTTGGTTAACCAGTTGATGCATTTTCCTCCAAGACCCTTCCAAACCTCAATCGGGATATTATCAGGTCCTACTGCCCTGCCATTTTTCATTTGCTTTAGAGCCTCTTTTACCTCGAAGTCTCGAATCCTTCGATAGTAGTCAAAGTTTTGATCTTCTTCCCTTGTGCATAATCGACCAAGGCTCGGAAGAGTCTTCTGTCCCTCATTAAATAACTCGTAGAAGTAGCTCTTCCACCTTTCATTAATCTTCTCCTCTTGAGCCAACACCTCTCCATCCTTATCCTTTATGCACTTAACCTGATCCAAATCTCTCGTTCTTCTTTCCCGACTCTTTGCGATTCTATATATACATTTTTCTCCTTCTTTCGTGCCCAAAGACTGGTAGAGACCCTCATATGCTCTTGTCCTTGCTTCACTTACAGCCACTTTTGTCTCTTTCTTAGCCGCCTTATATTTTTCCCAGTTATTTGCATTGCGGCATAAAGACCACTCTTTAAACCACTCTTTTAGATGTATAAACGACAATAATCAACCATATTTACCACACTGGACAAGGGAAGCCACACATTTTAAAAGATGCAAGATGGGAAACATCGAGCTTTAGTTAAGTAACATTTAAGGATATTAGTGGGCAGTGGCACAACAATATACAACAGAAAACGAGAAAACTGTATAGCCAGCCTCCTACCTCAACTTCCACACCATAAGCTGTCTGGACAGACACCTTTGGACCCCCAACTTCATACTGCAAGAGTTTCCCTGAAGCTGCTCCTGATGCAACAGTAGCAAGCCTATAATAATATGTCAGAAATTTCAATATAATAAAATGCTGGTTAAAATGTCAAAAGCAAGAGATACAGCACCTGCAGTGCACCACAATATCATATTCACATATGACATTACTGTGGCCATTGCTACCCTCAACAATCCTTTCAACTCTTGAGCTAAGATATGATACACCTGACTCGACACACCTAGGGAAAATTAATATGAATTATAAATCTACGAAAGTATATGAACAACTAAGACAATATAAATTATAATCAATAGAAATGATAACGGTACTACAATTATCATAAATGGTTTTACCTTCTCAACAATTCCTCATGAAGCAAATGTCGGCTGACACGTCCATAAGAACGCCCAATAAAAATGGGATCCTTATTATCAAGATATACAATGGTATCCTTCCAAACATGCTCAATACAACCTCCGAGTCCAAGATCTGAAATAATAATGAAGTAGGGCCATCAATATGCCAAAACACAGAAGTTGATTTACTGGTAAGGCCACCAGGATGAAAAAGAATACAAAAACAAGTGATCATTGGCAGAATTGTCTGAGTTGATTTTATAATTCTTTAATCAAAAACTTCTAAGGTCTAAAGTACTAACCTAATAGCAACTATATAAAGATATTGATAACAATACAGAAAAGACTCTAACCTTTAAATTCATCTTCCCACACACCATAATTATTTGTAAAAGGAAGATCCGGACCAATGAGCCCGACTTTCAATCCTAACTTGGCAGATTCTGCAGCAAGAGCAAGACCAGCCGGACCACAACCAATCACCACTAGATCCAATATATCTCCTACAGATATGGGTGGCAACTGCAAGAGTGAAGCACAATTATCAGAAAGAAAACAGCAATTCTGAATGATCAATTTTGTTGAAGTATCTCCTATTAAGCATTTGATAGAATCATGAAAGTCATTTCAATTGTGGCCAAATAAGTTTGTTAGGCAAAGCTCGTTAAGTCATCCCAGATCACCACTAATCCATTCGTATATAAAATATAAACAAGTCAGCAGCTAAGGTAACACACTCCTCATTTCATCAATTCACTTTTCCAAAGTCAACCGAACCTTCAAAACTAGCACTTGAAAGTTGAAAATGCTTCCAGAACTGCATGTTTACAGAAAACACAATAGAGAACACAACAAAACCTCACCTAACATCACCGTTTCTATACAAAGAAAGGACCTTAACTCTATCCATTTAACCCAAAAAACACTCAATCCATTGAAATATCGAAAGAGATGTAAACAGCACAGTGCAGTTCCTAGCAAATTCATCTTGAGAAATTCTTAGACTTTTACCATCAGCATCTTCTCAAGATGACAACAATTCAAACGACATAGAAGCTAGTATATTAACCAGAAAAAAGGAAAAGGGTAAAAATGGTAAATAAAGCCTAAAACCTTATCCTTTGAATTTTTTACGCAGAAAACAGAGCTCAAACTTTCACGCCTAACCATAGCTAAACTCAAGATAGAGCACAACAACAACCGAATTCCATGGAAACTGAGGCTAAATCTGGAAATCATTAAAACCTTATCAGCAAGCTTGGATTGCATTTCCATGGACTTGTTCTGCTGCATTTGGACGAACACGAGTTCCGATCCACCGGCCTTGATATAATCTTCTTCGTCAGCGAAGTCCTCTTTCGTCGCCACGCAGCTCTCGCTTCCGGCACCAGCTTTGGCCTCCACGCTGAGACATTGCGAGCGTGAAGCTTCACGATAATGATGATCATCATGATGGTGGTGACGGTGCAAACTAATTCCACGAATGCAGATTGAGGTTCGGATTCTCGCTAGCTTCTTCCTCCTCAAACGCGACCTCGAAGAAGAGCTTAAACAAACCGACATTGCCGCGAAGTTTCTCGCTCCAACGCACTCCATCGTTGTGATTCTCTTTCTTCTTTGTTTTGTTTTGTTTTGCTTTTACGTTTTCTTTGTCGTTTAGGGGGCTTACGACAGTGTTCTGCAAGTTACTCGGTGAAACTCAGACCATGGTGAGACTTAAAAACGACGATGTGTTTAGGACAGTAAGTGGTCTCTCTCTGAGTGTGAGCGGTTTCCTGTTTCAGGGTGATAGGAGAGTCCGCGGGGAGGGAGGGAGGGAGAGAAAGAAAGGATATTGCTGACTAGTATAACAGTCATCCAAAACGGACACGTGGTGCCATGTGATTGGCTGAAAGTTTCGAACAAAAGCTACCCTTATCAGCAACGAGTCGTTGCAGTAGTAATGCGTTAAACGCCCACCTCGAAACACAATAATCTAAGTTTTAATTGATGTATCTGATTTGCGTTTTTATTTTTGTTTTTATTTTTAGTATTTTTTTAATTTTAGATTTTATTAAAAAATAAAAATAATAAACTTTTATTTGTATTTTTTATTTTCATCTTTTATTTTTATTTTTTTATAAAATTTAAAAAATAAAAAACATTAAAAATAAAAATACAAACTAAATACACTATTATTATTTGATATTATAATTTCAATAACGGAAAACTGATAATTTTAATAAAATTTCATCAACTTAATAATAACATTTTATATATAGAAATATATATTATCACTCATATTTTAATAATATCATATTTTTTTTAATAAATTTATACTAATATATCATATAAATAAATTATGTATAAAGTGACATTATGAAAAATAAGGGTAGTAATATTTTTATTCTTATATATTATTTTTATTCATTAATAATTATATTTATCATTAAGTATAAAATATTATTTTATAAGAGTTTTATTAATATATTTTTATGAGTATTAGATAAGAACACTTTTAAAAAATATTCTACTAAAAGTTATTGAAAAGAATTTTTTTTTATATTTTTAATATCTTGAAAACATAAAAAGAATGAAAAGATTTTCTAAGTAAGAGTCGCATAGACTAATTAATAAGTTAAAACTTTTTCCACTTCTTATGATTAGGAGTGTTAGTTATTGAATCGAACCAAAATTTACTGTAAAACCAAGTCAAAATTTACAACAACCGAATAGAAAACTGAAAAAATCGCTTTTTTTAGTTTTTTCGAATTAAACCGATCGATTCGATTCAGTTTTTGGTTGGTTTGGCAGAAATCAAACCAAACCGAAGAAATGGCTTAGTAATGTATTAAAATGAAAATTTTATACTTAATAAATGTGTTTGTTTTATGTTTAGTTGTTGAAATGAGTTGAAATTATGTTGAATTTGAATGTAATGCAATGTTATTTCAGTTTATTGATTATTTTGAACATTATTTTACTAAGATTAATTTTCTATTAGTTAGAATTTAAAAATAAAAAAAACCGATCAAACCAAATCGCTTTTAGTTCGATTCGATTCAATTCTATTATTACATAGACAACAAATTGATTAATTAATATTTTATAAAAACTGAACAAATCGATTCGATTAATTTTTAATCTAAAATCAAACCAAACTAAACCGATAATACCCCTTACTTATGATTCGGTCCAATGTTGCTCCCGGAAATGAGATTAACTGGTGAAGTAGTTATTTTTGTAACTCCCTTAAGAAAAGAAGCATCATGATATAAATTAAGACAACATGACCCTAATATGAAAAGTATTCTTGTAACTCACTTGAGAAAAGAAGCATCATAATATAAATTAAGACATGACCCTAATATGAAAAGGAAATCAATTTAACTTAGAAGAATGGTATTGTGTAGGTTATGCAGCATTAGAAGGTTATTGAAAATTTTATTACTATTTTATCAAATCTAGTTTATTTAATTTGATTATCTTATAAAAAATAAAAGATAAATAGGTTCTGAACTTTTTAAGCGCAAATATTTAAAGTTTAGTTTGGTAAAATTTTTATTTTTTAAAAATAAATTATAAAAGTTAATTTTTAAAAGTTAGATTTTTAAAAATTGTAGGCATATATATTTGATAAATTAAATTAAAAATAATTTTTAATAACAACAATAAATACATTTAATAAAATAATTTTTAAAATTTAAAAATATTATAAAAATTTTTAAAATTTAGATATTAATTAATATATAAGGTTATAGTTTATATTAGACTTTTTAATTTTAATAAATACAGAGTCAATTTTAAAAAGTTTTTTGTTAGGTGCTTTCAAAAATACTCATATTTTTTAAAAACTGCAAGCATAATCACATAAACTTTTTTATTTACCAAACACCAAATGAGATAAAACACAGGCACCTCTTCAAAAAAATTTACAAAACTAAATCTAAGTAAAAATTGAAAAATATATTTAAATCTTTCACCTTCTAAAATGACAATTATATTCCTCCGTGAAGTTGGATTTAGAAACCATAACAGAAAATGCCGATCTAAAAGGAAGAGTGATGATGTATCCCTTATAAATTTTAACTCCAAAGTTGAAAATTTTAAATGTATTTTTTTAATTTTAAAAAACTTAAATGTTCATAATTAAAAAAAATTCAAAAATTATTTATTTTTTACTCTTTTATAAATAAATACCTAATTAGAGATATTGATGCATGAATCAACCCATCATAAATTGATTGAGTTAAACCTAAAATGGTCCGTGAGATTAGTGTCATGTACTAAAATTGTCTCTGAGATTTCAATTGCACCAATTACGTTCCTGAAATTGAGAAAAGTGCATCATATTAGTCTTTGACCCATTTTCCATTAACAACGTGATGACATGGCTTGATGACGTGGACTATAAGTGACACGTGTCACTCCATGATTTGGCCATGTGTAATTATATGATGATGTGGTGACTAGTGACACGTGGCATGTTGATGTGGATGGTTATGTCACGTGTCACAATGTTATATGGCCACGTGTCCGTTTGTGCCACGTGTTGCAACAGTATTCGTCCACGTGTCGTCCATTATGTTATCATTGTAAATGCACCAAATTAGTCCCTCACTTTGCATTAAGTGACTCATTTTAGTCTTTGAAATTGAATGTCACTTAATGCAAAGTGAAGGACTAATTTGATACATCTACAATGATGACATAATGGACAACACATGGACGAATACTATTGCGACACATGACATAAACGGACACGTGGCTGAATAACATTGTGACACGTGGCAAACTATCCACATTAGCATGCCACGTGTCACTGGTCACCACATCATCATATCATTACACGTGGCCAAATCATAGAGTGACACATATCACTTACAGTTCACGTCATTAAGCCATGTTATCACATCATTAATGAAAAATAGGTTAGGACTAATATGGTGCACTTTTGTCAATTTTAGAGACGTAATTAATACAATTGGAATTTCAATAACGATTTTAGTGTATGACGCCAATTTCAAATACCATTTTTGAGTTTTAACTCTAAATTCATTAATTGGAGAGTTACTATTCTATAAATGCAATTTATTTATTTTGGTCATGGTATGAATGAATACTTAGTTAGAGATATTGATGATGAATCAAGTGATCATGAACAGATTAATTAGTTCGATTTAAAGTCTACCATATCTTCTTTTGTGCATATTTCTTTGAAAAGAGAGGATGACTTGTTTCTATATTGCAGCATTATTTGCTTTCAGAGGTAGAAATAAAACAACGACGTAAGTGTTTTTTTTTATTATAAAATTTTTTTTCGGAGAATGAATATTATTATTTTTATTTTAATAATATTACTCTTTTTTATAAATTTATATAAATATAAAATTAAAAAATTTATATATAAAATAGTATATTTTAAAAATAAGAGTAACAATATTATTATTTTTATTTTAACTTTAAAAATATGTAATAATTTTGTTTATTACTTTTGATTTTTTTTAAAAGAACCAAAGAACATCTTATCTGTAATAAGTAAGGGTGATGACAACTAGATTTTGAATGTTGCAACATTCACACATGAATTAGCATGAAGTAGATCTTATTTATTAGGAGGATATACTGTTAAAGACGTGTAAAATGTCTTTTTTGTAAAGATTATATTATTATTAGATGTATTAATGAATTGGTTATTTTTAAATTTTTTTAATAAATTAGAATAAAATTAATTTTTTTATAATAATAACAATAAACTCAATTATTATTAGATCTGGTTGAACCGATCAATTTACATAACTCACTGGATCATAGTTTTCTTTTTTGTTTTTTTTTTTCAAAACAAAAATTAGGGATATATTTATCTTTTTATCAAAAAATTTAAATATGATTCGGTTTAAATTATGTAAATCGGGTCTAATAATTATAGTGCGAACAATTAGGTTTATTATTGTTGCTATGATAAATCGATTTTGTTCTGGTTTATTAAAAAATAAATTATTAACCGGATGTCCAATAATATCATAACACGTATAAACGTTTTTAAAAAAAATATATTTAGTGCTTTATCAAAGTAGTCTCCTCTTCTCCTATTTATTAATGAGTAGTGATTGTTGTATACAAAATTTATCCTAAAATTAATATATCTAAAATTTATATATTTTTTAATTAATTAATGAAATATAAAAGAAAAGTTAAAAAAATAGTAAAAAAAAAATATAATGGAATACAATTGAGTACTTATAAATTTAAACATGTTCACTTATTTTTTTAAAAATTTGAATAGATAAAACATCATATACATTATAAGTTTAAGGAAAATTGTATGGACAACATCAAAATACATTACAAAACATTATAATTTAAGAAAGAAAGAGTGAAAAAAGTAAAAACATATCATTATTGGTAACCAAAAATACTGAAACATAAAAAATTAAAACATAGTAATCATGAAAACTTTGAGTATGTAAAATTATATTGTTTTATAATTTGAGAAATGATATATGTATTTTTTTTTACCTCTTTTTCATCTATTTTTTATTATAAAAATAATTGATAATAAATAAAAAATTATCTTTTACAATATAAAAAGAAAGCAGATAAAATGGTGGCAATACATAGAATGATAAAAGACAATGAGGGTAATGAACTGAAATGAATCTTAGTTTGATGAACTGCATAACATGTTAACATGATGGCGGTGCAACATTCGAAATTTCCTTGGCAACTTGCTGGAGTCTGTTGTTGCAAGTTACCATTCTCTGTTTGATCGTACTGTCCATGCACAAAATTCTCAAGACCCACCACATTCCTCTTCCTTCATTCTTCTGCAACCATTTAGTCAACATGTACTCCAAACTTGACCATCTTATTTATGTCCAAAACATCTTTTTTAGGATTTATTTTATTAAAAAAATAGGTAAATTACCAAAATAAATTGTTTACAACGCAAATGCATCTTTTCTATTTTTATAGAAACTGATTTAAAAATATCTACATGTATTCAAGAAAAAAAAATATTTACAATATTTTTTTAATTTATAAATTATAAATATTAGAAACTTAAAATTTAATTTTGATAAATTATTAATATAAAAAATTTTACAAATACATTCAATTATATATTATTGTATATTACTTTTATATATTATTTTATTTTATTTTTAAAACCAAATGTAGTGTAAAGAAATCCATGTCACTCTTTAAGGTAGCGTTTGTTTTCAGGTACTGAGACAGAGACTGAGAGACTGAGACTCAGTATCGTGTTTGTTAGTTTAGAGACTGGTACTAAAATTTCTGTCTCTGTCTCCAAAATTTCAGTATTTCAGTACCTCCAAAAAGTAGGGACACAGGGGACTGAAATTTTTAGAGATAGAGACTGAAACTTTAATAACATTTTATACCTAAAATACTTTCATTTCAATCAATTAATTCCAATTTTACCCTTTGTGCAAATTAAATTAGAGTTCCATTCTTGTTTCAATTTCTGTCTCCCATTTTGCACCAAACAGAATACTGATATTTGTTTCAATCCCTGTCTCTTAGTCTCTGTCTCTCAATCTCAGTCTTTCTGTCTCTGTCTCTCCACCAAACGCTACCTAATATACTACTGTAAGAATGAAAAAGTTCTTCTGTTGCAGACGGATAGTAAACTGGGTTAGAAAATTGAAACCGTCACATATCAAAAGTTCGCAACACTTAAACTGTATATTTTGGCGGGCTTTGATTGGGGGCGGATTTTTCTGTCGAGTTTAGAAATTTTTTAAAGATGTTCTAATTTAGTGTTTTGGATTATATTTTATATTTGATTGATTATGTTCTAAATTTGTAGATGTTTAATTATATATTTTAGACAATATTTATTTTATTTTGGATAATGTTAGTTTTATTACTTTGTTTCAAAAAATTTTGTTTATGATTATGTTTATTACATGTTTATAATTATAAAAATTTTAATGTTTGTCAATTTAAAAATTATAACTTTTTTATATTTTTACAAATTATAAATTTATTAAAATAATTGTAAAATTATATATTATATAATATTTTTTTGGTAATTTATATTATTTAATACTTAATAATAATAAAAAAGAAATTTGACGGACTTGACCCGTCAATCTGGGGAGTGGATCCTCTCCAGTGAATAAAAAACTGCATGGTGTGCAGTGTTTAATCTAACCATTCACCACACTCTCTCTCTTATTTATTTCTGGTCCAATTATTAAAATCAAAGGTGAGAGATTGCACTGCATTTTGTCAAGTATTGAAAAAACTGGAGAGGATCCATTTCCGTCAATCTGTCAGCCTACTGTAAAGTGAAGTGGGATGAGATTTCTGCAGGACAAACTTTAGTAGGAATTTTAGTAGGACGAGACAAATTTCTCTGCTTGCCATCCTAGTTGCAATTTGCTTTATCAATGCAACATAATTGATAGCTACCTAGAATTCAGTAGACAGAATTTCATTCAAAGTAGACAGAATTCAGTCACATTAAGTATTCATTATTATATGTGTTTATTTTGTTGAGAAATATAAGAAGAATAACGTAAGACTTATAACTTTTGAAAAGTCTTATTATAAATTAAATTTAAATTATATATTTATTTACAGTTTTAATTTTAAAAATTATTTTATTAATTAAAGATAATTAATGGTAATTTTGATTAATTGAATTTGAAATAAATTAAGATTTTTATTCAAATTTTGATTATTGAGTATTTTTCTATTTACAGTGTAAAGTTTTAGAAATTCGAAAATAATGAGGTTTGGCAATTTAAATTAGAATTTTTATTTAATTTTATAATTATTGAATTATTATTTTAAATTAAGAAGTTGGTAGTTATGAAATTTTTTTATATGATTTGATTTAAATAAATTATATTTTTATAATTTAATACTTTAAGTTTTATAGATAAAAAAAATTAATTATATTATCATGTATTTTCAATTAGAGTAATTGATTGAGAATCAATTAGTATTTTAATTTCACAAATAATATTTTAAAGTAATTTTAGAGATTAAATTAGATTTCAAATTAATACTTTATGCCCCAATTTTATTAAAATTACCCTACTCAATTTAAACCCAAACCCCCCTCCCCAATTTTATACACAAACCCTAATTTTATTAAGACACACATTTTTCCCTTTTCCTAAGGCTATGTTTGGTTGGAAGGAAAGAAATAGAAAGGAAAGAAAAGAAAAGAAAGAAATTGAGTGGATTTTTATTTTCCTCAGATGTGTTTGGATGAAAGAAAAATAAGAAGGAAAGAAATGTTATAAAAAGACAACTTTACCCTTATATTATAAAATACATTGAAAAAAATGAAGGGGTAATATTAGAAGTTGTGAGAGAAAATAAGTTTTTCCTTCCTTTTCTTTCCAACATTGGAGTGAAAAAAATTAGTGGGACCCACCAATTTTTTTCCACCCCTTTTCTTTCCTCTCTAATCTCTCTTCATAACCAAACAATGGAAAATGATCATTTTTCTTCCTCTTTTCTTTTCTCCCTTTTCTTTCCTTCTATTTTCTCTTCAAACAAACATAGTGTAACTGAAACCCTAGCCACCACCCTTCTCCTCAGCAACACACACACATGCAGAAATAAAAGAAAAAGAAAGAAAGAAGAACGGAAAAGAAAGAGAGGAGATTGAGACGCAGGAAGGGGGAGACGGAGAAGATGGGGAAGGGGAGAAGGAGGACGGTGCCGACGGGTGTCACTACCGCCGCGCTGTCGTGTCGCCACCAAGAGTGAAGAGAGAGAGCGCGAAGATCACAGAGAGAGAGAGAGAGAGAGAGAGAGAGAGAGAGAGAGAGAGAGAGAGAGAGCCAAGAAAGGAGAGGAGGAGAAAAGGCCGCTGCTGCCTTCGAGCTCGTCATCATCCTCACTGCATCACCGCCGTCGTGCTTGCAAGCATGGAGGAAGCCTGTCGCCGCCGCTTCTGCTCGTGAATACATCGGCATCGTGGGTCATAACTGAGGTGAGAGAGAGAGGGACGCGAGGGAGGAAGGAATCACGCCACCCAGTCGCTGTCCGTGAAGCCTGGATCGCCGTCATCTATGCTCGTCGCCGCTGTCGTCATCATCACGGACTGCTACTGCGCGTATCACTGCCGCCACCTCTGAGACTGTTGCCGTCAAGCAGAGTCGCGGGGAGAGAGAGAGGATCCACAAGTGAGAGAGACAACCTAGAAGGGAAGCCCTGCTGGAGGTGGGTGGCCGAGCCTCTGCTACCGGAGATCGCCGCTGAGATCCACTGCCGGTAAGAATTTTGAGTTTGGTTTTCATTTTTTTTTTGAATTTCTGAGAGCTTTATTGTCACTGCATGTTTGTTATAGTTACCATCCTCTGAGTTTTGGTCACCGTTGTTGCTTTGGGATGGCGGCCGAGATTGTCGCCAAACCGATTTAGCCACCGTCGTTGTTTGGTTTTCTTATTTCAGTAAGTATTTATGTTTAAAAAATTTTTGCCTTAGTATTCTGTTATGTTTGGTTATAAACTATGAAGTTATGATAACGTAGGGTTGTGTTTTGAGCGTTGCATGTCATTTTTAAGTTGCTATGATTACTGCGAAAGTGATAAGGGGCTGAGGTTTCGGTTGCTATTGGTTTCGGGTTGAGTGAAAAGAGTTCCGTTGACACGTTTGGTTTATGATTTCGACTTGTCGAGGTAGGGACTTTTTCTAAAAACTAATTCATTTTAAATTGGAATTCTTATAAATTGATATGATGTGCGAAATGCATTTCTGGTGATTATGCAAGTCTTATGAATTGTCTGATTTGTCTTGGATGAATTTGGTTGTCTATTTGATTGAAATATTGTCTGATTTGTTAAATTGGAGATTTTTGATTGGTTTGATTTTGAAATTATTTTAATATTTGAAAGTTGATGAGCGGATAATTTATACGCTTTTTGGCATAGTTTTTACATAGTTTTTAATAAGTTTAAGCTACTTTTAGGGATGTTTTCATTAGTTTTTATGTTAAATTCACATTTCTGGACTTTACTATGAGTTTGTGTGTTTTTCTGTGATTTCAGGTAAATTCTGACTGAAATTGAGGGATTTGAGCTAAACTCTGAAAAAGGCTGACAAAAGGACTGCTGATGCTGTTGGATTCTGACCTCCCTGCACTCGAAATGGATTTTCTGGAGCTACAGAACTCCAAATGGCGCGCTCTCAACGGCGTTGGAAAGTAGACATCCAGGGCTTTCCAGCAATATATAATAGTCCATACTTTATTCGAAGATTGACGACGTAACTTGGCGTTAAACGCCAAGTTCATGCTGCTGTCTGGAGTAAAACGCCAGAAAAACGTCATGATCCGGAGTTGAACGCCCAAAACACGTCATAACTCAAAGTTCAACGCCAAGAAATGCCTTAGCTCGTGGATTGATCAAGCTCAGCCCAAGCACACACCAAGTGGGCCCCGGAAGTGGATTTATGCATCAATTACTTACTCATGTAAACCCTAGTAGCTTGTCTAGTATATATAGGCCACTTATCTATTGTATTAGACATCTTTGGTCTCAGTTTTGTTTTATTCTTCATCTTAGGAGATCATTGATCACGTTTTAGGGGGCTGGCCATTCGGCCATGCCTGAACCTTTCACTTATGTATTTTCAACGGTGGAGTTTCTGCACACCATAGATTAAGGGTGTGGAGCTCTGCTGTACCTCAAAGATTAATGAAGTTCTATTTTCTTTTATTCAATTCCTCTTTATTCTTATTCCAAGATATTCATTCGTACCCAAGAACATGATGAATGTGATGAGTTAATAACCCTCATTAACGTTCTCACTCATGAACGCGCGTGATTGACAACCACTTACGTTCTACATGCAACACAAGCTTGAATGTGTATCTCTTAGATTCCCCAACAGAATCTTCGTGGTATAAGCTAGATGGATGGCGGCATTTATGAGGATCCGGAAAGTCCAACCTTGTCTGTGGTGTTCCGAGTAGGATCCTGGGAATCCGGAAAGTCTCACCTTGTCTGTGGTATTCCGAGTAGGATTCCGGTAATGAATGACTGTGACGTGCTTCAAACTTGCAACCTGCTGGGCGTCAGTGACAGACGCAAAAGAGGGATTCTATTCCAGTAGGAAGCGGGAACCAACCGGTGATTGGCCGTACTGTGACAGAGTGCGTGAGCATTAGCTTTCACTGCGAGGATGGGATGTAGCCATCAGCCATGGGTGATGCCTCCAGACTGGTTAGCTGTGCGAGTGACAGCCGCATAGGATATTTCCCCGAGAGGAATGAAAGTAGCCACAGTTGATGGTGAACCCCTATACAAAGCTTGCCATGGAAAGGAGTAAGAAGGATTGAATAGAAGGAATAGGAGAGCAGGCGTCCGAGAGCTCTACAGCATCTCCATTCAGCTTATCTGAAATTCCTACCAATGAATCTACATAAGTATTTCTATCCCTTTTATTATTTATTTTCTTATTTCTATTTTCGAAACCCATGAATCAATATTTAATCCGCCTAACTGAGATTTACAAGGTGACCATAGCTTGCTTCATACCAACAATCTCTGTGGATTCGACCCTTACTCACGTAAGGTTATTACTTGGACGACCCAGTACACTTGCTGGTTAGTTGAACGGAGTTGTGACTTCAAATAAGGACAATTATTGAATAAATCCATACAAAGACAAACAACTTGAAAAGAATAGTGATCACAATTTCGTCCACCAAGTTTTTGGCGCCGTTGCCGGGGATTGTTCGAGTATGGACAACTGACGGTTCATCTTGTTGCTCAGATTAGGTAATTTTCTTTTCAAAAATCTTTTTCAAAATTTTTCTTTTAATTTTCGTTTTTCAAAACTTAATTTTCGAAAATAATTAGTAAAAATACAAAAAAATTAAAAAATCATAAAAATCAAAAATATTTTTGTGTTTCTTGTTTGAGTCTTGTGTTAATTTTTAAGTTTGGTGTCAATTGCATGCTTAAAAATTTTTCTTGCATTTTTCGAAAATCTCATGCATTCATAGTGTTCTTCATGATCTTCAAGTTGTTCTTGACAAGTCTTCTTGTTTGATCTTGATGATTTCTTGTTTTGTGTCTTTTGTTGTTTTTCTTGTGCACTTTTGCATTCATATTTTCCATGCATTAAAGATTTCTAAGTTTGGTGTCTTGCATGTTTTCTTGCATTAAAATTTTTTTCAAAATTATGTTCTTGATGTTCATCATGATCTTCAGAGTGTTCTTGGTGTTCATCTTGACATTCATAGCATTCTTGCATGCATTCATTGTTTTAATCCAAAAATTTCATGCATAAAATATTTTTGTTGTTTTTCTCTTTCATTATTAAAAATTCAAAAATCAAAATATATCTTTTCCTTATTTCCCTCCAAATTTTCGAAATTTTGGGTTGACTTGGTCAAAAATTTTCAAAATTAGTTGTTTCTTACAAGTCAAGTCAAAATTTCAATTTTAAAAATCTTATCTTTTCAAAATCTTTTTCAAAAATCATATCTTTTTCATTTTTTCTTTATAAATTTCGAAAATTTCAAAAACCTTTTTCAAAATATTTTTCAAAATCTTTTTCTTATCTTTTACATCATATTTTCGAAAATATAATCAATAATTAATGTTTTGATTCAAAAATTTGAAGTTTGTTACTTTCTTGCTAAGAAAGGTTCAATCTTTAAGTTCTAGAATCTTATCTTGTAGTTTCTTGTTAGTGAAGTAAATAATTTCAAATTTTTAAAATTAAAATCTTTTTATCTTTTATTTTATCTTTTTCAAAAATTTTATATTTTTCAAAATTTTGATTTTAAAATATCTTATCTAACTTCCTATCTTCTTATCTTTTTCAAAATTTGATTTCAAATCTTTTTCAATCAACTAACTAACTTTTTGTTTGTTTCTTATCTTTTTTAAACCACCTAACTACTTCTCTCTCTTCTATTTTCGAAAATATCTCCCTCCTTTTTCAAAATTCTTTTTAATTAATTAATTGTTTCATGTTTTAATTTTAATTACATTTTGTCTTTGATTTTCGAAAATTACTAACCATCTTTTCAAATTTATTTTCGAATTCTTCCTTCTCTTCTCCTCTTCTATTTAATTAATTAATTACTAACACTTCTCTTCACCTCTCTTCCTCCATAAATCCGAAACCTTCCATCCCCATTCTTCTACCCCTTTCTTCTTCTACTAACATAAAGGAATCTCTATACTGTGACATAGAGGATTCCTCTTTCTATTCTTGTTCTCTTCTCTTTTTATATGAGCAGGAACAGGGATAAAGGCACTCTTGTTGAAGTTGATCCAGAACCTGAAAGGACTCTGAAGAGAAGATTAAGAGAAGCTAAATTACAACAATCCAAAAACATCTTTAAGAGAAATAACCTTTCAGAAATTTTTGAACAAGAGAAGGACATGGCAGAAGAAAATAATAATAATAATGCAAGGAGAATGCTTGGTGACTTCACAAAACCAACGTCCAAGTTTGATGGAAGAAGCATCTCCATTCCTGCCATTGGAGCCAATAACTTTGAGCTTAAGCCTCAACTAGTTGCTTTAATGCAACAAAACTGCAAGTTTTATGGACTTCCATCTGAAGATCCTTACCAGTTTTTAACTGAGTTCTTGCAGATCTGTGACACTGTAAAGACAAATGGAGTTAATCCTGAAGTCTACAGACTCTTGCTTTTCCCTTTTGCTGTAAGAGACAGAGCTAGAGTATGGTTGGATTCACAACCCAAGGATAGCCTGGACTCATGGGATAAGCTTGTCACTGCATTCTTAGATAAGTTCTTTCCTCCTCAAAAGCTGAGCAAGCTGAGAGTGGATGTTCAAACCTTCAAACAAAAAGATGGTGAATCCCTCTATGAAGCCTGGGAAAGATACAAGCAGCTGACCAAGAGATGTCCATCTGACATGTTTTCAGAATGGACCATATTAGATATATTTTATTATGGTCTCTCTGAATTTTCGAAAATGTCATTGGACCATTCTGCAGGTGGATCTATTCACCTGAAGAAAACGCCTGAAGAGGCTCAAGAACTCATTGACATGGTTGCAAACAACCAGTTTATGTACACCTCTGAGAGGAATTCCGTGAATAATGGGGTACCTCAGAAGAAAGGAGTTCTTGAAATTGATGCTCTGAATGCCATATTGGCTCAGAACAAAGTGTTGACTCAACAGGTCAACATGATCTCTCAAAATCTGAATGGATTGCAACATGCATCCAATAATACTAGAGAGGCAGCTTCTGAAGAAGCTTATGATCCTGAAAACCCTGCCATGGCAGAGGTTAATTACTTAGGTGAACCTTATGGAAACACCTATAACTCATCATGGAGAAATCATCCAAATTTCTCCTGGAAGGATCAACAAAAACCTCAACAAGGTTTTAACAATGGTGGACGTAATAGGCTGAATAATAGTAAGCCATATCCATCATCTTCTCAGCAACAGACAGAGAACTCTGAACAAAATAATTCTAATTTAGCCAATATAGTCTCTGATCTTTCAAAGGCCACTTTTAGTTTCATGAATGAAACAAGATCCTCCATTAGAAGTTTGGAGGCACAAGTGGGCCAGCTGAGTAAGAAAGTTATTGAAACTCCTCCCAGTACTCTCCCAAGCAATACAGAAGAAAATCCAAAAGGAGAGTGCAAGGCCATTGATTTAATCAAAGTGGCCGAATGCACCAAGGAGGAGGAGGATGAAAATCCCAGTGAGGAAGACCTCCTGGGACGTTCCTCAAGCAAGAAGGAGTTTCCTATTAAGGATCCTGAGGAATCTGAGGCTCATCTAGAGACCATAGAGATTCCTTTAAATCTCCTTCTGCCATTCATGAGCTCTGAAGAATATTCATCCTCTGAAGAGGATGAAGATGTGACTGGAGAGCAAGCTGCTCTATATTTAGGAGCTATCATGAAGCTGAATGCCAAGCTGTTTGGTAATGAGACCTGGGAAAGTGAACCTCCCTTGCTCATTAGTGAACTAGATACTTGGATTCAGAGAACTCTACCTCAAAAGAAACAAGATCCTGGCAAATTCTTAATACCTTGCACCATTGGCACCATGAGTTTTGAAAAAGCTCTATGTGATCTTGGGTCAGGAATAAATCTCATGCCACTCTCTGTAATGGAGAAGCTAGGAATCATTGAGGTACAACCTGCCTTGTTCTCATTACAATTGGCAGATAAGTCCATAAGACAAGCTTATGGAATAATAGAGGACATGCTAGTAAGGGTTGAAGGCCTTTACATCCCTACTGATTTCATAATCCTAGACACTAGGAAGGAAGATGATGAATGCATCATCCTAGGAAGACCTTTCCTAGCCACAGCAGGAGCTGTGATAGATGTCAACATAGGAGAGTTAGTCCTTCAATTGAATGGGGACTACCTTGTGTTTCAGGCACATGGCCATCCCTCTGTGACAAAAGAGAGTAAGCATGAAGAGCTTCTCTCAGTTCAGAGTCAAGAAAAGCCCACACAGTCAAACTCTAAGTTTGGTGTTGTGAAGCCACAACCAAACTCTAAGTTTGGTGTCCAAACCCCATACCCAAACTCTAAGTTTGGTGTTGGGAATATCACACTTAAGTTGACCTGATCACCTTGTGGCTCCATGAGAGCCACTGTCAAGCTACTGACATTAAAGAAGCGCTTGTTGGGAGGCAACCCAATTTTATTTATCTAATTTTATTTTATTTTGTTTCTTTGTTATTTTTGTATTTTATTAGGTACATGATCATGAGGAGTCACGAAAAAATAAAAAAAAATTAAAAACAGAGTCAAAAAACAGAAGAAAAAAATTTTTCACCCTGGAGGATGCAAGGGCTGGCGTTCAACGCCCAGAAGGTGCATCTGGCCGGCGTTCAACGCCAGAACAGAGTACCATTCTGGCGCTGAACGCCCAAAACAAGCAACAACCTGGCGTTAAACGCCAGGATGCGCACACAGAGGACAATCTGGCGCTGAACGCCAGAAACAAGCATGAAACTGGCGTTCAACGCCAGAAACATGCATTACATGGGCGTTGAACGCCCAGAATGTGCACCAATGGGCGTTTAAACGCCAGAATGGTGTGCCAAGGCATTTTACATGCCTATTTGGTGCAGGGATGGAATTCCTTGACACCTCAAGATCTGTGGACCCCACAGGATCACCTCAGGATCTGTGAAACTCACAGGATCCCCACCTACCTCGCCCTCTCTCTCTCCATTCATGGCCATTCTTTCTGTTTTTCATTCACCACTCACTCTTTCCCATATTCTTCGTCTTCTTCTTCTACTCTTCTTTTCTTTTATTGCTCGAGGGCGAGCAATATTTTAAGTTTGGTGTGGTAAAAGCATAGCTTTTTTTTGCTTTTCCATTACCATTAATGGCACCTAAGGCCAGAGAAACCTCAAAGGGAAGACAAAAAGCTTCCACCTCTGAGTCCTGGGAGATGGAATAACTCATGTAAACTGGAATAACTCAGTTGGTTAGAACATGTGGCTGCAAATCAAGAGATCCCTGAGATACCTCAGGGAATAAGTTATCCTCCACACAAATATTGGAAGCAACTAAGGGGAGAAACACCAAAATTACTAGGAATCATTCAAATAGAAGCAAGGAAGAGACATAGAGGAGCTCAAAGAGCACCATTGGTTCTTCAAGAAGGCGCCACCCTTACTCAGGTGGATTCATTCCTTGTTCTTTATTTCTTTCTGTTTTCGGTTTTTAATATTGTGTTTATCTATGTTTTGTGTCTTTATTTCATGATCATTAGTATGTAACCATGCCTTAAAGCTATGAATAAATTCCATTAATCCTTCACTTCTCTTAAAAGAAAAATGTTTTAATTCAAAAGAACAAGAAGTACATAATTTTCGAATTTATTCTTGAATTTAATTTAATTATATTGATGTGGTGGCAATAATTTTTGTCTTCTGAATGAATGATTGAACAGTGCATATGTCTTTTGATCTTGTTGTTTATGAGTGTTTAAAATTATTGGTTCTTGAAAGAATGAGGAACAAAGAGAAATGTTATTGATGATCTGAAAAACATCATGAAATTGATTCTTGAAGCAAGAAAAAGCAGTGAAAAAAAAAAAGAGGCGAAAATTCCAAAAGCAAGGATCCAAGGCTTTGAGCATCAATGGATAGGAGGGCCCAAGGAAATTAAATCCTGGCCTAAGCGGCTAAATCAAGCTGTCCCTAACCATGTGCTTGTGTCATGAAGGTCCAAGTGAAAAGCTTGAGACTGAGTGGTTAAAGTCGTGATCCAAAGCAAAGAGTGTGCTTAAGAGCTCTGGACACCACTAATTGGGGACTTTAGCAAAGCTAAGTCACAATCTGAAAAGGTTCACCCAGTTATGTGTCTGTGGCATTTGTGTATCCGGTGGTAATACTGGAAGACAAAGTGCTTAGGGCCACAGCCAAGACTCATAAGTAGCTGTGTTCAAGAATCAACATGCTTAACTAGGAAGGTCAATAACACTATCCCAAATTCTAAATTCCCCCAGAGACGCCAATACCTCTAAACTACAAAGGAAAAAGTGAGATGCCAAAGCTGTTCAGAAGCAAAAAGCTACAAGTCCCGCTCATGTAATTAAATTAATATTCATTGATATTTTGGACTTTATAGTATATTCTCTTCTTTTTATCCTATTTGATTTTCAGTTGCTTGGGGACAAGCAACAATTTAAGTTTGGTGTTGTGATGAGCGGATAATTTATACGCTTTTTGGCATAGTTTTTACATAGTTTTTAATAAGTTTAAGCTACTTTTAGGGATGTTTTCATTAGTTTTTATGTTAAATTCACATTTCTGGACTTTACTATGAGTTTGTGTGTTTTTCTGTGATTTCAGGTAAATTCTGACTGAAATTGAGGGATTTGAGCTAAACTCTGAAAAAGGCTGACAAAAGGACTGCTGATGCTGTTGGATTCTGACCTCCCTGCACTCGAAATGGATTTTCTGGAGCTACAGAACTCCAAATGGCGCGCTCTCAACGGTGTTGGAAAGTAGACATCCAGGGCTTTCCAGCAATATATAATAGTCCATACTTTATTCGAAGATTGACGACGTAACTTGGCGTTAAACGCCAAGTTCATGCTGCTGTCTGGAGTAAAACGCCAGAAAAACGTCATGATCCGGCCATGAACGCCCAAAACACGTCATAACTCAAAGTTCAACGCCAAGAAATGCCTTAGCTCGTGGATTGATCAAGCTCAGCCCAAGCACACACCAAGTGGGCCCCGGAAGTGGATTTATGCATCAATTACTTACTCATGTAAACCCTAGTAGCTAGTCTAGTATATATAGGCCACTTATCTATTGTATTAGACATCTTTGGTCTCAGTTTTGTTTTATTCTTCATCTTAGGAGATCATTGATCACGTTTTAGGGGGCTGGCCATTCGGCCATGCCTGAACCTTTCACTTATGTATTTTCAACGGTGGAGTTTCTGCACACCATAGATTAAGGGTGTGGAGCTCTGCTGTACCTCAAAGATTAATGAAGTTCTATTTTCTTTTATTCAATTCCTCTTTTATTCTTATTCCAAGATATTCATTCGTACCCAAGAACATGATGAATGTGATGAGTTAATAACCCTCATTAACGTTCTCACTCATGAACGCGCGTGATTGACAACCACTTACGTTCTACATGCAACACAAGCTTGAATGTGTATCTCTTAGATTCCCCAACAGAATCTTCGTGGTATAAGCTAGATGGATGGCGGCATTTATGAGGATCCGGAAAGTCCAACCTTGTCTGTGGTGTTCCGAGTAGGATCCTGGGAATCCGGAAAGTCTCACCTTGTCTGTGGTATTCCGAGTAGGATTCCGGTAATGAATGACTGTGACGTGCTTCAAACTTGCAACCTGCTGGGCGTCAGTGACAGACGCAAAAGAGGGATTCTATTCCAGTAGGAAGCGGGAACCAACCGGTGATTGGCCGTACTGTGACAGAGTGCGTGAGCATTAGCTTTCACTGCGAGGATGGGATGTAGCCATCAGCCATGGGTGATGCCTCCAGACTGGTTAGCTGTGCGAGTGACAGCCGCATAGGATATTTCCCCGAGAGGAATGAAAGTAGCCACAGTTGATGGTGAACCCCTATACAAAGCTTGCCATGGAAAGGAGTAAGAAGGATTGAATAGAAGGAATAGGAGAGCAGGCGTCCGAGAGCTCTACAGCATCTCCATTCAGCTTATCTGAAATTCCTACCAATGAATCTACATAAGTATTTCTATCCCTTTTATTATTTATTTTCTTATTTCTATTTTCGAAACCCATGAATCAATATTTAATCCGCCTAACTGAGATTTACAAGGTGACCATAGCTTGCTTCATACCAACAATCTCTGTGGATTCGACCCTTACTCACGTAAGGTTATTACTTGGACGACCCAGTACACTTGCTGGTTAGTTGAACGGAGTTGTGACTTCAAATAAGGACAATTATTGAATAAATCCATACAAAGACAAACAACTTGAAAAGAATAGTGATCACAATTTCGTCCACCAAGTTTTTGGCGCCGTTGCCGGGGATTGTTCGAGTATGGACAACTGACGGTTCATCTTGTTGCTCAGATTAGGTAATTTTCTTTTCAAAAATCTTTTTCAAAATTTTTCTTTTAATTTTCGTTTTTCAAAACTTAATTTTCGAAAATAATTAGTAAAAATACAAAAAAATTAAAAAATCATAAAAATCAAAAATATTTTGTGTTTCTTGTTTGAGTCTTGTGTTAATTTTTAAGTTTGGTGTCAATTGCATGCTTAAAAATTTTTCTTGCATTTTTCGAAAATCTCATGCATTCATAGTGTTCTTCATGATCTTCAAGTTGTTCTTGACAAGTCTTCTTGTTTGATCTTGATGATTTCTTGTTTTGTGTCTTTTGTTGTTTTTCTTGTGCACTTTTGCATTCATATTTTCCATGCATTAAAGATTTCTAAGTTTGGTGTCTTGCATGTTTTCTTGCATTAAAATTTTTTTCAAAATTATGTTCTTGATGTTCATCATGATCTTCAGAGTGTTCTTGGTGTTCATCTTGACATTCATAGCATTCTTGCATGCATTCATTGTTTTAATCCAAAAATTTCATGCATAAAATATTTTTGTTGTTTTTCTCTTTCATTATTAAAAATTCAAAAATCAAAATATATCTTTTCCTTATTTCCCTCCAAATTTTCGAAATTTTGGGTTGACTTGGTCAAAAATTTTCAAAATTAGTTGTTTCTTACAAGTCAAGTCAAAATTTCAATTTTAAAAATCTTATCTTTTCAAATCTTTTTCAAAAATCATATCTTTTTCATTTTTTCTTTATAAATTTCGAAAATTTCAAAAACCTTTTTCAAAATATTTTCAAAATCTTTTTCTTATCTTTTACATCATATTTTCGAAAATATAATCAATAATTAATGTTTTGATTCAAAAATTTGAAGTTTGTTACTTTCTTGCTAAGAAAGGTTCAATCTTTAAGTTCTAGAATCTTATCTTGTAGTTTCTTGTTAGTGAAGTAAATAATTTCAAATTTTTAAAATTAAAATCTTTTTATCTTTTATTTTATCTTTTTCAAAAATTTTATATTTTTCAAAATTTTGATTTTAAAATATCTTATCTAACTTCCTATCTTCTTATCTTTTTCAAAATTTGATTTCAAATCTTTTTCAATCAACTAACTAACTTTTTGTTTGTTTCTTATCTTTTTTAAAACCACCTAACTACTTCTCTCTCTTCTATTTTCGAAAATATCTCCCTCCTTTTTCAAAAATTCTTTTTAATTAATTAATTGTTTCATGTTTTAATTTTAATTACATTTTGTCTTTGATTTTCGAAAATTACTAACCATCTTTTCAAATTTATTTTCGAATTCTTCCTTCTCTTCTCCTCTTCTATTTAATTAATTAATTACTAACACTTCTCTTCACCTCTCTTCCTCCATAAATCCGAAACCTTCCATCCCCATTCTTCTACCCCTTTCTTCTTCTACTAACATAAAGGAATCTCTATACTGTGACATAGAGGATTCCTCTTTCTATTCTTGTTCTCTTCTCTTTTTATATGAGCAGGAACAGGGATAAAGGCACTCTTGTTGAAGTTGATCCAGAACCTGAAAGGACTCTGAAGAGAAGATTAAGAGAAGCTAAATTACAACAATCCAAAAACATCTTTAAGAGAAATAACCTTTCAGAAATTTTTGAACAAGAGAAGGACATGGCAGAAGAAAATAATAATAATAATGCAAGGAGAATGCTTGGTGACTTCACAAAACCAACGTCCAAGTTTGATGGAAGAAGCATCTCCATTCCTGCCATTGGAGCCAATAACTTTGAGCTTAAGCCTCAACTAGTTGCTTTAATGCAACAAAACTGCAAGTTTTATGGACTTCCATCTGAAGATCCTTACCAGTTTTTAACTGAGTTCTTGCAGATCTGTGACACTGTAAAGACAAATGGAGTTAATCCTGAAGTCTACAGACTCTTGCTTTTCCCTTTTGCTGTAAGAGACAGAGCTAGAGTATGGTTGGATTCACAACCCAAGGATAGCCTGGACTCATGGGATAAGCTTGTCACTGCATTCTTAGATAAGTTCTTTCCTCCTCAAAAGCTGAGCAAGCTGAGAGTGGATGTTCAAACCTTCAAACAAAAAGATGGTGAATCCCTCTATGAAGCCTGGGAAAGATACAAGCAGCTGACCAAGAGATGTCCATCTGACATGTTTTCAGAATGGACCATATTAGATATTTTATTATGGTCTCTCTGAATTTTCGAAAATGTCATTGGACCATTCTGCAGGTGGATCTATTCACCTGAAGAAAACGCCTGAAGAGGCTCAAGAACTCATTGACATGGTTGCAAACAACCAGTTTATGTACACCTCTGAGAGGAATTCCGTGAATAATGGGGTACCTCAGAAGAAAGGAGTTCTTGAAATTGATGCTCTGAATGCCATATTGGCTCAGAACAAAGTGTTGACTCAACAGGTCAACATGATCTCTCAAAATCTGAATGGATTGCAACATGCATCCAATAATACTAGAGAGGCAGCTTCTGAAGAAGCTTATGATCCTGAAAACCCTGCCATGGCAGAGGTTAATTACTTAGGTGAACCTTATGGAAACACCTATAACTCATCATGGAGAAATCATCCAAATTTCTCCTAGAAGGATCAACAAAAACCTCAACAAGGTTTTAACAATGGTGGACGTAATAGGCTGAATAATAGTAAGCCATATCCATCATCTTCTCAGCAACAGACAGAGAACTCTGAACAAAATAATTCTAATTTAGCCAATATAGTCTCTGATCTTTCAAAGGCCACTTTTAGTTTCATGAATGAAACAAGATCCTCCATTAGAAGTTTGGAGGCACAAGTGGGCCAGCTGAGTAAGAAAGTTATTGAAACTCCTCCCAGTACTCTCCCAAGCAATACAGAAGAAAATCCAAAAGGAGAGTGCAAGGCCATTGATTTAATCAAAGTGGCCGAATGCACCAAGGAGGAGGAGGATGAAAATCCCAGTGAGGAAGACCTCCTGGGACGTTCCTCAAGCAAGAAGGAGTTTCCTATTAAGGATCCTGAGGAATCTGAGGCTCATCTAGAGACCATAGAGATTCCTTTAAATCTCCTTCTGCCATTCATGAGCTCTGAAGAATATTCATCCTCTGAAGAGGATGAAGATGTGACTGGAGAGCAAGCTGCTCTATATTTAGGAGCTATCATGAAGCTGAATGCCAAGCTGTTTGGTAATGAGACCTGGGAAAGTGAACCTCCCTTGCTCATTAGTGAACTAGATACTTGGATTCAGAGAACTCTACCTCAAAAGAAACAAGATCCTGGCAAATTCTTAATACCTTGCACCATTGGCACCATGAGTTTTGAAAAAGCTCTATGTGATCTTGGGTCAGGAATAAATCTCATGCCACTCTCTGTAATGGAGAAGCTAGGAATCATTGAGGTACAACCTGCCTTGTTCTCATTACAATTGGCAGATAAGTCCATAAGACAAGCTTATGGAATAATAGAGGACATGCTAGTAAGGGTTGAAGGCCTTTACATCCCTACTGATTTCATAATCCTAGACACTAGGAAGGAAGATGATGAATGCATCATCCTAGGAAGACCTTTCCTAGCCACAGCAGGAGCTGTGATAGATGTCAACATAGGAGAGTTAGTCCTTCAATTGAATGGGGACTACCTTGTGTTTCAGGCACATGGCCATCCCTCTGTGACAAAAGAGAGTAAGCATGAAGAGCTTCTCTCAGTTCAGAGTCAAGAAAAGCCCACACAGTCAAACTCTAAGTTTGGTGTTGTGAAGCCACAACCAAACTCTAAGTTTGGTGTCCAAACCCCATACCCAAACTCTAAGTTTGGTGTTGGGAATATCACACTTAAGTTGACCTGATCACCTTGTGGCTCCATGAGAGCCACTGTCAAGCTACTGACATTAAAGAAGCGCTTGTTGGGAGGCAACCCAATTTTATTTATCTAATTTTATTTTATTTTGTTTCTTTGTTATTTTTGTATTTTATTAGGTACATGATCATGAGGAGTCACGAAAAAATCAAAAAAAATTAAAAACAGAGTCAAAAAACAGAAGAAAAAAATTTTTCACCCTGGAGGATGCACGGGCTAGCGTTCAACGCCCAGAAGGTGCATCTGGCCGGCGTTCAACGCCAGAACAGAGTACCATTCTGGCGCTGAACGCCCAAAACAAGCAACAACCTGGCGTTAAACGCCAGGATGCGCACACAGAGGACAATCTGGCGCTGAACGCCAGAAACAAGCATGAAACTGGCGTTCAACGCCAGAAACATGCATTACATGGGCGTTGAACGCCCAGAATGTGCACCAATGGGCGTTTAAACGCCAGAATGGTGTGCCAAGGCATTTTACATGCCTATTTGGCGCAGGGATGGAATTCCTTGACACCTCAAGATCTGTGGACCCCACAGGATCACCTCAGGATCTGTGAAACTCACAGGATCCCCACCTACCTCGCCCTCTCTCTCTCCATTCATGGCCATTCTTTCTGTTTTTCATTCACCACTCACTCTTTCCCATATTCTTCGTCTTCTTCTTCTACTCTTCTTTTCTTTTATTGCTCGAGGGCGAGCAATATTTTAAGTTTGGTGTGGTAAAAGCATAGCTTTTTTTTGCTTTTCCATTACCATTAATGGCACCTAAGGCCAGAGAAACCTCAAAGGGAAGACAAAAAGCTTCCACCTCTGAGTCCTGGGAGATGGAATAACTCATGTAAACTGGAATAACTCAGTTGGTTAGAACATGTGGCTGCAAATCAAGAGATCCCTGAGATACCTCAGGGAATAAGTTATCCTCCACACAAATATTGGAAGCAACTAAGGGGAGAAACACCAAAATTACTAGGAATCATTCAAATAGAAGCAAGGAAGAGACATAGAGGAGCTCAAAGAGCACCATTGGTTCTTCAAGAAGGCGCCACCCTTACTCAGGTGGATTCATTCCTTGTTCTTTATTTCTTTCTGTTTTCGGTTTTTAATATTGTGTTTATCTATGTTTTGTGTCTTTATTTCATGATCATTAGTATGTAACCATGCCTTAAAGCTATGAATAAATTCCATTAATCCTTCACTTCTCTTAAAAGAAAAATGTTTTAATTCAAAAGAACAAGAAGTACATAATTTTCGAATTTATTCTTGAATTTAATTTAATTATATTGATGTGGTGGCAATAATTTTTGTCTTCTGAATGAATGATTGAACAGTGCATATGTCTTTTGATCTTGTTGTTTATGAGTGTTTAAAATTATTGGTTCTTGAAAGAATGAGGAACAAAGAGAAATGTTATTGATGATCTGAAAAACATCATGAAATTGATTCTTGAAGCAAGAAAAAGCAGTGAAAAAAAAAAAGAGGCGAAAATTCCAAAAGCAAGGATCCAAGGCTTTGAGCATCAATGGATAGGAGGGCCCAAGGAAATTAAATCCTGGCCTAAGCGGCTAAATCAAGCTGTCCCTAACCATGTGCTTGTGTCATGAAGGTCCAAGTGAAAAGCTTGAGACTGAGTGGTTAAAGTCGTGATCCAAAGCAAAGAGTGTGCTTAAGAGCTCTGGACACCACTAATTGGGGACTTTAGCAAAGCTAAGTCACAATCTGAAAAGGTTCACCCAGTTATGTGTCTGTGGCATTTGTGTATCCGGTGGTAATACTGGAAGACAAAGTGCTTAGGGCCACAGCCAAGACTCATAAGTAGCTGTGTTCAAGAATCAACATGCTTAACTAGGAAGGTCAATAACACTATCCCAAATTCTAAATTCCCCCAGAGACGCCAATACCTCTAAACTACAAAGGAAAAAGTGAGATGCCAAAGCTGTTCAGAAGCAAAAAGCTACAAGTCCCGCTCATGTAATTAAATTAATATTCATTGATATTTTGGACTTTATAGTATATTCTCTTCTTTTTATCCTATTTGATTTTCAGTTGCTTGGGGACAAGCAACAATTTAAGTTTGGTGTTGTGATGAGCGGATAATTTATACGCTTTTTGGCATAGTTTTTACATAGTTTTTAATAAGTTTAAGCTACTTTTAGGGATGTTTTCATTAGTTTTTATGTTAAATTCACATTTCTGGACTTTACTATGAGTTTGTGTGTTTTTCTGTGATTTCAGGTAAATTCTGACTGAAATTGAGGGATTTGAGCTAAACTCTGAAAAAGGCTGACAAAAGGACTGCTGATGCTGTTGGATTCTGACCTCCCTGCACTCGAAATGGATTTTCTGGAGCTACAGAACTCCAAATGGCGCGCTCTCAACGGCGTTGGAAAGTAGACATCCAGGGCTTTCCAGCAATATATAATAGTCCATACTTTATTCGAAGATTGACGACGTAACTTGGCGTTAAACGCCAAGTTCATGCTGCTGTCTGGAGTAAAACGCCAGAAAAACGTCATGATCCGGAGTTGAACGCCCAAAACACGTCATAACTCAAAGTTCAACGCCAAGAAATGCCTTAGCTCGTGGATTGATCAAGCTCAGCCCAAGCACACACCAAGTGGGCCCCGGAAGTGGATTTATGCATCAATTACTTACTCATGTAAACCCTAGTAGCTTGTCTAGTATATATAGGCCACTTATCTATTGTATTAGACATCTTTGGTCTCAGTTTTGTTTTATTCTTCATCTTAGGAGATCATTGATCACGTTTTAGGGGCTGGCCATTCGGCCATGCCTGAACCTTTCACTTATGTATTTTCAACGGTGGAGTTTCTGCACACCATAGATTAAGGGTGTGGAGCTCTGCTGTACCTCAAAGATTAATGAAGTTCTATTTTCTTTTATTCAATTCCTCTTTTATTCTTATTCCAAGATATTCATTCGTACCCAAGAACATGATGAATGTGATGAGTTAATAACCCTCATTAACGTTCTCACTCATGAACGCGCGTGATTGACAACCACTTACGTTCTACATGCAACACAAGCTTGAATGTGTATCTCTTAGATTCCCCAACAGAATCTTCGTGGTATAAGCTAGATGGATGGCGGCATTTATGAGGATCCGGAAAGTCCAACCTTGTCTGTGGTGTTCCGAGTAGGATCCTGGGAATCCGGAAAGTCTCACCTTGTCTGTGGTATTCCGAGTAGGATTCCGGTAATGAATGACTGTGACGTGCTTCAAACTTGCAACCTGCTGGGCGTCAGTGACAGACGCAAAAGAGGGATTCTATTCCAGTAGGAAGCGGGAACCAACCGGTGATTGGCCGTACTGTGACAGAGTGCGTGAGCATTAGCTTTCACTGCGAGGATGGGATGTAGCCATCAGCCATGGGTGATGCCTCCAGACTGGTTAGCTGTGCGAGTGACAGCCGCATAGGATATTTCCCCGAGAGGAATGAAAGTAGCCACAGTTGATGGTGAACCCCTATACAAAGCTTGCCATGGAAAGGAGTAAGAAGGATTGAATAGAAGGAATAGGAGAGCAGGCGTCCGAGAGCTCTACAGCATCTCCATTCAGCTTATCTGAAATTCCTACCAATGAATCTACATAAGTATTTCTATCCCTTTTATTATTTATTTTCTTATTTCTATTTTCGAAACCCATGAATCAATATTTAATCCGCCTAACTGAGATTTACAAGGTGACCATAGCTTGCTTCATACCAACAATCTCTGTGGATTCGACCCTTACTCACGTAAGGTTATTACTTGGACGACCCAGTACACTTGCTGGTTAGTTGAACGGAGTTGTGACTTCAAATAAGGACAATTATTGAATAAATCCATACAAAGACAAACAACTTGAAAAGAATAGTGATCACAATTTCGTCCACCAAAAGTCTTGATTTTGTTTTATTGAAAACTGATTTGGTTTTGAATATGTTGGAAATGGTTGAGGCTTGGTTTGGTTGGGACCCGAAGAGGGTGGCAAAGTCCAAGTTTTAGGGGAGGTGCTACCGAATTTTCCATAAAATCTGAAACTTTGTTTGGAATGTTATTTAGAAAAGTTTGAGTTTGAAAAATCGTATTAACTAATTCATTCTGAAAAATAGTTATGTTTCGAGTTTAATTTATTTGAGGAAAACATACGTCTTGAGTTTGATATCTTCATAAAAGAATTATTTTACGATTTAAAATCACTTAAGAAAAGATGATCTAAGGTCGATTTTATATATAAAAAGGGCTTATGTTTTGACTTGGATTTAAGGATTTCATTCAGAGGAGCTTTACTAATTTATAAGAAATGGGACTTTGATTGAATGATGTCGTTTTGAGATGTTTTGAAAAAAGTTGAAAGAATTGGTTTCAAGAATGAAATTGAGATTGTTTTTGAATTCGAATTCGGGTTAGAACTTCTGATTTCCATGACTTGATTTTGATTTGGTTTAGAAACTTCCTTTGAATATTCAAATTATGAAAAAAACAATGATTTTTAAGAATCTTTACCAAATTTAAGAAAATGAGATCGGTTGTTTTTTCCTTAAAGTCTTGAGACCTTGGTGTAGATTTTAATTAATAATTTTTTATTTTAAAGTGATTGAGCAGATGGTTTGAAAATGAATAATTTTGGGTCTTTCAGAAGAGATTTTGAATTTGGCTAGGTTTCGAATTTGTTTGGAATTTTTGGAAAGATGTTGCGAAAAGTGGCTCTGTTTTGAAAAGAAAATTGATTTAAGAAAAGTGATTCTTGGCAAGATGTGAAATGAATACGTTTGTTAATTAAAAGTAAATGTGTCAAGAATGATTTGTGAAGTAGGATTTTGAGCCTGATTGACTGTGGATTGACAGGGAAAAAATCGTCGGTAAAGAATTTCACAGAAATAAGCGCGTTGAAAGTATAGTTCTAAACCGACAATTCAACCTCAATCAAATTTAATATGTTTGTCATTTAAGCAAACCAAATAAAATTAACCGAAGTATTAAACCTCGGGTTGTCTCTCAAGAAATTGCAGGGAAGTGTTTTTACTATTGGTTATGGAAAAGTATCTTTTTTGGGTTTTTTTGAAATAAGGAACAAGAAAATATAAATTTGCAAGAAGAATAAACTAATAATTAAGTTAGCTCTTAGCAAGAAAAAGAAAATTAGAAATCCTATCCTAATTATCATTATCAATTGTGATGGTAATTGCCTTTTGCTTTCACTTAGTTAACATCTAACAATGAAGGTAAGTCAAGTGAGCAAAATCAACTTAGGTTCACAAGTCCTAATCAAAGACTAGATTTAGTAAAGCCTAAGCCAACTAGCAAGTCTCAATTACCAATCAACAAAATACTTTTGATAACTCAAGAGTCTCTAAATAATCAATTCAAGTTAAGAAACATAAAAATCCAAATTAAAATCCTCCCAAGCATTTTATCAAAAACTTGGAAGGTATAAAATAAAAACATGAAAAACTAACAAAGGAATGTAAAATCTAAGACCAATAATTGCAAGGAATCAATAATAACAAATGGAGAGAGAAACAATAAACATGAAATACCTCAAATTGCATTAAAAAGGAAATTAAATCTAACATGGAGAATTCATAAACTAAATTGAAAAAATAGAGAAATCAACAAGAGGAATAGATGAACTAAAGTACTAGAATAAATAAAAGTAGAAGAAAAACTAAATTAAAAGAACATTGAACCTGAATTTGAGAAGGAATTAAAAGGGAAACCCTAAAACCTAGAAAACTACATCTAAACAAAAAATTATGCGAATGAGAATTGAATGATCCATTCTCCCACTCTGCAACCTCTAATCTGTGTTTTGGGCTTAGAACTGGGCCAAAAATAGCTCATAAATCGCCCTAGCAATTTCTGATACGTCTAGAACGTGGCTCTGTCAGGCGTACGCATCGCCCACGTGTACGCGTGATCCACGCGTGCTCATTGCCTAACTGCATGGCAACTATGGCAAATTGCATATCATTTTGAAGCCCCCGATGTTAGCTTTCCAACGCAACTAGAACCGCGTCATTTAGACCTCTGTAGCTCAAGTTATGGCTGATTTAGTACGAAGTGGTCAGGGTTAAAAGCTTAGCAATTCCTTCAATTTCTTGTATTCCTTCCACTTTTGCATGCTTCCTTTCCATCCTTTAAGCCATTCCTGCCCTATAAACCCTGAAATCACTTAACATATATATCAAGGCATCGAATGGTAATAAGAGAGGATTAAAATTAGCGAATTTAGGGCCAAAGAAGCATGTTTTCAATCATAGCACAAAATTAGGAAGGAAAACGTAAAACATGCGAATTCAATAAATAAGTGTGAGAATAATGGATAAAATCCACTAAATTAAGCACAAGATAAATAGTAAAATAGCGGTTTATCATGGATATTATTGAGATTATTGGTAAGTCACTATGCGCCTCGAGTAAGGGTTGTCGCAATCTCCCGCTTGTCGAGGTAGCAGTGCCGGCGTAGGGGTCGAGGCAGTCTCCTGCCTATGTTGAGATGTGAGAGTCGAAGCTGGGGTCCCACTCATATTTTCTCTCTGGTTGCAAGGTGGTAGGGCACTAACCCACAAAATTATATGGCATCCAGAGGAAGGTGGTAGGACACTCTCCCTCGGAACATTACCTTCTGATAGGAGAAGGTGGTAGGACACTCATCCCTCGGAATTATTCCTCCTAAGTATGCACAACAGAGAGACTAATCTGGAAGTTGTTGACCAGATTTTGTGTCGGAATTGGCACTATAATTGACAAGTGATATCACCGTCAATAGGATAGGCATTCATCATATGCATCTATGTTACATTGTTTGGGTATGCATATTGTAATTGGTTTACCTATGTGAATAATTATGTCTAGTTGCTAATTGCTATACTTGATGTAACTGCTTTAATTTGATTGTGCTTGAACCTCTTTACTTGTGTTTGTGACTGAAATTATTTAGATTGTGGTGATTTGGATGTTGATTGAGTTGTTTGGGTCTGATGCCATGTTTGATTATGTGATAGGCTTGAGGCCGTGATTGGTTTTTGTTTGAGGTCTAGTTTTGTATGAAAAATCAAACTGGTTCAGCATAGACTTAATGAACCTATGCTTGGAACAGGTTGGTCATTCATACTGTTTAAGAAAACTTTTAAGATTTTACAAGAAAGGAAAAAGGGTTTTGGATTTTGAGGAATTAACCAAATTCTCTTTAAAAAGGATTTTTAGATTTTTGAAAGTGAACCTCTGTTGTTTTTGAAAAGACACATAAGACGAGTAATGATCACTGTACTTTAGAAATAGTTTATATGTTATTATAGTAATTCTATAACCCTATAGTGAGAACCAGCGAGGACGATGTTCTCATTCTCGTACAGGTTTTCTCTTTTTAGGATATGGACGAAAAAGTTATGAAGATTTTATCTCTAGTTTAGTTTTACAATATTTTTATATTGTTTTAGATGTTATATTTTTTCTCGCCCTTATTTTTACCAATTTTGTAAGAGGGATAGGAATTTGTGATATGTATGTTTATAAGTTATTGTTATATATATATATATATATATATATATATATATATATATATATATATTAAGTATTGTATATGGTCTATATATATATATATGTTTTCAATAAAAAAGTGTTTTAAAAGATTATGCGGTTTTAAGTTTTAAACAGGCTCCTATTTTAGTATTAAATATTATTAGAGTTGTTGTAATATCTAAGCTATCAGAGTGGCGCAGCCAGAAGCGTGACATTCTAATAGCAAGGGTGTTACACATAAGTTCTTCTATAATTAAATTTAACTAATTTTTTTATATTTTTTAATTAATTTTTTTATTAGAATTTATTTATCTTATGTTTTAAAAATGTATGTTATATTTATAAATTAAAAAAATTATTGAAAATATAAGAATTTTAAATTTTAATATATTTATTTTATTTTTATTAAATAAAAATATTAAAATTTTTTTGTTAATAATAAATTTATTATATCTATTTAAAATATATGTTAGCTAAACCCTTTTTATTATTAATTTTTAAGTTATTAAATTAATTTAGTTAAATTTAATTAGTAAAATAATTTAGTCATATAATATCATTGTTGTTGAGTTCAGAAAATATCTGACATTCTTAATGATGATAAATATTTAATTAAAATATAATTGGTTGAGTGCATTAATTCTATATTCCAAATGCTTTAGAAAAGTCTTGATAGATTCTGATCTTCAATTAGCAAATATCAAACAAATAAACATTTATATATTCTTTCCAAAACAAAAATGCAACAAAAAAAAAAAAAAGATTCCATGAGTTTAGATTCGATATCAAAAAAGGAAAGATTCACTCTTAAATATTAATCTTCATTATATAGTTAGCAATCCTCCAAGAATAAATTTAAAGAAATGGAAGCAATCAATGATCTCAATTAGTAATCTATGATTCAAGCAAAACAACAAATGATTGATATATATGTTAGCACAAATAATTTTATGATTCAGATCATTTATATTAAATCACTAAATTTATATATTATAGTGCAAAAACGAATTTATACTCAGAGACAGATTCATTTTAAGAAGTGTGGACGTAAATACCCTCATTAAAATTTTATAGAGTTATATATAGTATATGAGATAAAAATTTATTTGCCCCCATTTAATAAATAAATTTGACCCCATTATAAATTTTTCAATCTATTTTTATTTTCATAATAATGTATAGAAAAAAGATCTCACTATTTTATAATAATATCATATTAATTATAAAAATAATTAAATAATAATAAAAAAATTATTAAAAATTAAGTCAGTAATTTAAATTTAAGTACTAAAAACATAATTTTTGTATGTTTTCTAAAATTTTATTTTTTTTTGTTTTTTTACTCTTTGTCTTCTAATAAGATTCATTAACTTTATTTTTTAATTTCTTTTGATTCAATTAAAGATTTATTTTTATTTTTTTTATATTTTTAATTCATTCAATTATTTTATATTTTATTTTGTAATTATATTATTGTATATTTTTTTATTACATGGTTAAATATTATTGAATAATAAGATTTATTAGTAATTTAAATTTTGAAATATAGTAATATTAACTAACAACAAAGAACAGTTAAAATGAAAAGTAACATTTAAATATACAGATATCTATTGATATTTCTTTTTTTTGAAGTTAATTTTAGTTTTTTTATTAATAATGACATCAATTAAAAAAATTAATTATGAATATTATAAAAAGTCAATTTCGTAATCTTATAAGACATAAATTTTAAAATATTTATTTAGTAATATATATAAAAAATGAAACATTTAATTTTATTAACAATAAAAGAATTATTCAATCTTTTTAAAATATTAAATTTAAAAGAATAAAATTCTAAGTTATATGTTATTATTTAAATTACTATATAGATGTTTTAATTTATTAATTAAATAGCTAGAAGATTAATTATATTTTATAATAATAAAATATAATTATAAAATTATTGTCATCTTATACATATTTTGCCTCCACTAATAAAATTTTCTGGATCTGTCACTGCATATACTCATAAAAGTGATTAAAGAGTTGTTTCAGTCATCTTCAACCAAAACTTTCTGTATTTCTAATAAGACTGAATTATAACTCAACTAATAGAAAAAAGAATAACGGAGGTGGCTTTGATGTGTTGGGAACCGAAACTCTTAAGTTACTATTTATATTTGAGCGTAGTAATCCTAAAACATAAATAAAATAGTATCTCTGATTTTATTCTTATTTAAATCCAAATTAAAAATAATAATAATTTATTCAATTTAGTATTTATGATAATAAATGAGATTACCGTTATATAAATCATTTATTATGAAATAGATTAATTTATAATTATAATTAATATATCTATTATCTATAAATAAGTTAGAAAATTAACAATTTCCTAATAATATATACCAGCAACATCAGATCATATATTCATGGTAAGCTATTGCACATTGCAATCAAGTCAAATAAGAAAGTTATTCATATTCAAAGTCAATAGCTATCTCCTTGATGAGTGGACCAGCTAATAATACATCAAATAAAAAAAAATTCCTACACATTAAGCTGCCTATATACGAAGGAATCATTGAAGGAAGAAGGCAACTATTTTGACACATTGAAAGATAGAAGCTTTGTTGATTTTATTCTTCTTTGTTATTGAGTGCGTTCTAATTTTTTTATTGTCAAGAATTAAATTCATATATTGAGAAATACAAAAAATAAAAAGAGTTAGTTGATACAAAAGTTATTCTATACATTTATTTGAGTGATTGATTTCAAAAATGTACTGAGATTAAAGTACACTTTATTCTCCTTATATAAGTTAAGTTAACACTTAGAAATTATTAAATTTGGGTTAGTTTATTTAAGTATGTTATAAAATTGTGAGTCTCTTAAAATTGGTGATTGTAATTATTTTTGATTATAGTGAAATTAAATTTTATCATAGTTCATGGTAAAAATCGGATATAGATTTTATTGTACTTAGAGACTGAATCAGTATATATCATTATATCATCTACTTCTTTTATCTTTATTACTACATATTTAATAGGAGACAAAACTAAAATAATCTCCTAATTTTATCAGTTTTACTGTATGAATTGTAAAGTAATTATTACTTATTTTTATCTTGATTCAACTCCATTCTAAAATCACTAAAAAAATCTTTTACTATTATATAATTTGCATAATTTGAAAGCTTAGATATTCATGTTATATTAAATTTGATGAGTTGTATTCTTATGGTGCTATTTTTTTAAAACAAAAACTAAAAATTATATTTCAAAAGAGTATCACACTTTTTAAAAAGCTTTTGGTTTCGGCATTTCAGGCTAAGTTATAAGTTAAATAACTCAAGAAGATACTTGTCCGGTTTGTGGTTCTTTTTCAGAGTCTTTGCTCTATGTCTTTTGTGATTGCAGAGTTGCAAAAAATATGTGAAAGAACATTGATGTTTCATTGAATTTCGATATATTCTTTAGTCAATTCCTCTTTTTTTGGTTTTTAAGAAAAAAACTTATCAACTCAATCCTATTTCCAAGGCATTCCTTGGCCTTGTTGTTTATTTACATCCTATATTTTTTTTGGTATCATTGTAACAAGCATATTTTTTAGAGGAACAATGCAATAGATGAAGGTAAGATCTATGATTTGGCTGTGTACTTAGTTAAAGAGTATAACTCAGTATATGAGGAGATAGCTGATAAACCACTATTTTATGGTTTACAATGTGTTTAATTGTGTAGTTTTATCATGATCTTTACCCACTTATTCATATAATTAGCATGCATTTATATTTCTTTCCTAAAATTATTACATGATTAAAAACTTACTTCCTAGAGACTTTTAATTAGGTATTTTAATTCTCCTTTATTCCATTTGATGTCGTGATCTGTGTGTTAAGTGTTTCAGGCTTTATAGGGCATGAATGAGTGGGAGATTGGAAAGGAAGCTTGCAAAAATAGAAGGAATACAAGAAATTAAGGAGATGACCAGCGAGAAGTGACGCGGCCGCATGACTCACGCGACCGCGCGAAAGAGAGGAAATCGCAGTGACGCGGCCGCATGGCTCACGCGACCGCACGGATTGGAAAAGCATAAGCGACGTGGAGGCATGGACGACGCGCCCGCGTGGAAAAGCAAAACACCGAATGACGCGACCACGTGACGTGCGCGATTTGCAGAATCTCAGAAGTCGCTGGCAGTGTTTTTGGGCCGGATTTCAACCCAGTTTTCGGCCTAGAAACACAGACTAGAGCCAGAAAACATGCAGAAACAAGAGACAACATTCATTCCACACATTTTTTAGTTTTAGATCTAGTTTTTACTCCTCCTCTAGGTTTTCTCTCTACACATTCATAGTTCTTAGGATTTTATTTTCTATTGCTTTTTGCATCAGGATATTGAGAAGAGTTATTACCTCATCAAGACTTCGTCATTCTAGTTCGTTTTCTTTACTTGGCTTTACTCTTCCATGTCCTTTAATTTACTCAATTCTATTATTGGATTATTTTAGAATTTATTAATACAAGGATTACCTTTATTTTTAATTGATTCCTTTGAGTTTTTATTTATCATGTCTTTCTTTAATTCCTTTTCCTATGTTATGAGTTCTACATTCACAATGAGCGAGTAGTTCCCTAACTTGATAGGGAGTTGATTGAAAGGAACCCTTGAGTTGGGGTGCTTAAAGAAAAAATTGTAATTGGGTTCATTGTTGGAATGCCCTCTAGTCACTGACACTAATCCTTTTCAATGAGCGGATTGGGACTTGTGAATAGAAACAACATTCCAACTTGTTTGACTCTTCCTTACCTAGTAAGGGATAACTAAATAGAGCAACCTTCAATTATCAATTAATCTTGAGAGTACTTCAACAAGAATAGGGTTTCCAACTAATCTACTCCCAGTCAAGGCTTTATTTAAAATTAATTAAATTCTCTAAGTTAATTTCCTGTTTATCAACTCAACCATTTTTGAAAACACCTGATTGATAAAATAGCACATCTCTCTGCAACTCGTTGGGAAACGACCTGGGATTCATATTCCCAGTATTTTAATTTTAATCTTTGTGACAACCCTTTTAAATTGATAAGCGGATTTTCAGCTGGTTAAGGACTATACTTGCAACGTATTTCTATTGATAATTTCTTAACTTGCCGATTTCCGCCACGTCAATTTTTGGCACCGTTGCCGGGGAGTTGCAACAGTGTGCTAATTTATTGATTGGCATTTATTTAGTTGCAATTTTTCTTTTATTTTGTCACTATGAGCTGTACGTTTCTTTCGTTAAATTCCTGATCCAAGCTTGCCAGTATTTGACCCTGAGATTGAAAGAACTCTTTTACGTATAAGGCAAGCTCGGCGTCGGCGAGTCCTCTCTGAGGATGAACCTGAAACGTCATTTAAGGAAGAAGCAAGCTCCCTCTCTACTGATCCAGTTAATTTACGTGCAGGCGACATGGCAGCACCAAGGAGAGTCACTATCCAGGAGGAAGGAGCCCCTAATTTCACACTACAACCATTCCAGGCACACCATCCAGCAGTGGCTGTGGATTTCGAAATAAAATCTTCGCTACTCAACTTGATGCCCAAGTTTCATGGCTTACCTGCTCAAGAGCCTATCAAGCACCTTAGGGACTTTCAGACTGCTTGTTCTACTGTTAAACGTGATGGCACTGATGAAATCTCTATTCTGTTAAAAGCCTTCCCATTCTCTCTTGAGGAAAAGGCAAGAGAGTGGTACTACACTCAACCCGGAACAACTGTTTCCAACTGGGATACGCTTAGAAGAGAATTTTTGGAGAAATTCTTCCTAGCTGAGGTTGCAGATAAACTGAGAAAAGACACGTCCATGATCGTTTAGGATGAATCTGAGACTCTTTATGAATACTTGGAACGCTTCAATAATCTTCTAGAAGCATACCCCCACCATATGATTGACAAGATAGTGTTGCTCGGCTACTTTACACAGGGCATGAAATCTCAAGATAGGACCACATTGGAATGTGCTAGCAATGGGTCTATGAAAAAGTACAAGACTACAGAAGAAGCATGGCAATTGATCAGCGACTTAGCTGAATCTACTAGGAATCACAGGCAGAAACAAAGTCGGTGAAGAGCTGTTACAGAGGTATCCACTAGCAAAGAGACTGCTGCTATAGCTAAAAGCTTATGTGAAATGACTAACTTGCTGAAGCAGATGCAACTAAATCAACAACAGCCTCAGCAAATTCAGCCTTCTCCACCACAGCACAGCCAGCAGTTGATTCCACAAAGAGTATGCGAAATCTGTGCAGATTACAGTCATTATACTGATGAGTGTCCACAACTCCAACCGGAAGACCACACTGTAGCAGCCACTCATAACTTCTATGACCGCCCCAATCAAGGGTACAATCAAGGTGGCAGTTATAACCAAGGATGGCAGGACAACTCTAACCAAGGCTGGAAAGATAATTCTAACCAGGGTTGGAGGGACAATCATAACAGAGGAGGCAGAGATAACAATAGAAATCAGAGGTGGAATAACAATAACAACTTCAGGCAGCTGAATCAGAATCAGGCCTACAGAGCACCTCATCTAAGACAGCTTCAAGCATCTCAGCAGCCCTCTCAGATTACTTATCCCTCTTCATCTCCTAATGATGAGTTACTACAATCTATTGATCGGAGATAACAGGCCATGGAAAACAACTTTACTGCTACTCTGAATGGTCTGACTTCTACTTTGCAAGCCCTTGTCTCACAGATTGGATCAATGAACAACTCCAACAACCAGTCCTCAAGCTCTGGTGGACTCCCCTCTCAACCATTACCCAATCCAAAGGGTGATATTAATGCCATCACCCTAAGATCCGGAACCACATTGCACGAGAGGAACCAAGAAGAACCAAACCTACCTGAACACACCTCAGCTGAAGAGGTAGTGGAATTAGAAGATGTTGAGGAAGAAAAGGATCTACATGACATGGCTGAGGAAGAAGATGCTAGATCACAGGAAGAAGCACCAAAGGACGCAGACACTGTAGAAAACGCCAGTCCTATTCCATTTCCGCAACTTGCAAGGAAGCCCAGAAAGCAGTTAGAACCTGATCCCAAAATGGTAGAAATATTCAAAAAGGTTGAGGTAACTGTTCTCCTTTTTTATGTTATTCAACAGGTACCTAAATACGCGAAGTTTCTAAAGGATTTATGCATACATAAAGACAAAATTAATGAATTAGAAACTATTCCTTTAGGAAGTTCTATATCTGCTTTAATGGGAAATATACCTGAAAAATGTAGTGACCCAGACCCATGCATGGTTAACTGTACCATTGGAGGTGTGATATTTTCTGACTGCAAGTGTGATTTAGGAGCGTGTGTTAGTATAATGCCTTTGTCTGTATATGATGTTTTGAGGCTATGGTGCGCGAAATTGTGAACAATACTTTTCACAACTCTCATAATCCCCGGTAATGAACCCCAAAAACTTTGTGTTCAATACCATGGCATAAACACAACTTCGCACAACTAACCAGCAAGTGCACTGGGTCGTCCAAGTAATAAACCTTACGCGAGTAAGGGTCGATCCCACGGAGATTGTTGGTATGAAGCAAGCTATGGTCATCTTGTAAATCTTAGTCAGGCAAACTCAAATGGATATGGTGATATACGAATAAAACATAAAGATAAAGATAGAGATACTTATGTAATTCATTGGTGGGAATTTCAGATAAGCGCATGAAGATGCTGTGTCCCTTCCGTCTCTCTGCTTTCCTACTGTCTTCATCCAATCCTTCTTACTCCTTTCCATGGCAAGCTTATGCAAGGGTTTCACCGTTGTCAGTGGCTACCTCCCATCCTCTCAGTGGAAATGTTCAACGCACCCTGTCATGGCACGGCTATCCATCTGTCGGTTCTCGATCAGGCCGGAATAGAATCCAGTGATTCTTTTGCATCTGTCACTAACGCCCCACCCTCAGGAGTTTGAAGCACGTCACAGTCATTCAATCATTGAATCCTACTCAGAATACCACAGACAAGGTTAGACCTTCCGGATTCTCTTGAATGCCACCATCAGTTCTAGCCTATACCACGAAGACTCTGATCTCACGGAATGGCTGGCTCGGTTGTCAGGCGAGCACTCGGTTGTCAGGCGATCAACCATGCATCGTGTACCAGTAATCCAAGAGATATTCACCCAATCTAAGGTAGAACGGAGGTGGTTGTCAGGCACACGTTCATAGGTGAGAATGATGATGAGTGTCACGGATCATCACATTCATCAAGTTGAAGAACAAGTGATATCTTAGAACAAGAACAAGCGGAATTGAATAGAAGAACAATAGTAATTGCATTAATACTCGAGGTACAGCAGAGCTTCACACCTTAATCTATGGTGTGTAGAAGCTCCACCGTTGAAAATACATAAGAACAAGGTCTAGGCATGGCCGTGAGGCCAGCCTCCCAATGATCTAAGATAGCATAAGAACAAAGATAGCTACCAAGATCCGTAAATACAATAGTAAAAAGGTCCTACTTATAGAGAACTAGTAGCCTAAGGTTTACAGAGAGGAGTGAATGACATAAAAATCCACTTCCGGGCCCACTGGTGTGTGCTTGGGCTGAGCAATGAAGCATTTTCGTGTAGAGACTCTTCTTGGAGTTAAACGCCAGCTTTTGTGCCAGTTTGGGCGTTTAACTCCCACTTTGGTGCCAGTTCCGGCGTTTAACGCTGGAATTTCTGAAGGTGACTTTGAACGCCGGTTTGGGCCAACAAATCTTGGGCAAAGTATGGACTATCATATATTGCTGGAAAGCCCAGGATGTCTACTTTCCAACGCCGTTGAGAGCGCGCCAATTGGGCTTCTGTAGCTCCAGAAAATCCACTTCGAGTTCAGGGAGGTCAGAATCCAACAGCATCTGCAGTCCTTTTCAGTCTCTGAATCAGATTTTTGCTCAGGTCCCTCAATTTCAGCCAGAAAATACCTGAAATCACAGAAAAACACACAAACTCATAGTAAAGTCCAGAAAAGTGAATTTTAACTAAAAACTAATAAAAATATACTAAAAACTAAACCAAATATACTAAAAACATACTAAAAACAGTGCCAAAAAGCGTACAAATTATCCGCTCATCACAACACCAAACTTAAATTGTTGCTTGTCCTCAAGCAACTGAAAATCAAATAAGATAAAAAGAAGAGAATATACAATGAATTCCAAAAACATCTATAAAGATCAGTATTAATTAGATGAGCGGGGCTCTTAGCTTTTTGCCTCTGAACAGTTTTGGCATCTCACTCTATCTTTTGAAATTCAGAATGATTGGCTTCTTTAGGAACTCAGAATCCAGATAGTGTTGTTGATTCTCCTAGCTAAGTATAATGATTCTTGAACACAGCTACTTATTGAGTCTTGGCTGTGGCCCAAAGCACTCTGTCTTCCAGTATTACCACCGGATACATACATGCCACAGACACATAATTGGGTGAACCTTTTCAGATTGTGACTCAGCTTTGCTAAAGTCCCCAATTAGAGGTGTCCAGGGTTCTTAAGCACACTCTTTTTGCCTTGGATCACAACTTTATTTCTTTCTTTTTCTTTTCTTTTTCTTTCTCTTTTTTTTTTCTTTTTTCTTTTTTCGTCTTTCTCTTTCTCTTTTTTTTTTGTATTCACTGCTTTTTCTTGCTTCAAGAATCATTTTTATGATTTTTCAGATCCTCAGTAACGTGTCTCCTTTTTCATCATTCTTTCAAGAGCCAACATTCATGAATCACAAATTCAAAAGACATATGCACTGTTTAAGCATGCATTCAGAAAACAAAAGTGTTGCCACCACATCAAAATAATTAAACTGTTATAAAATTCAAAATTCATGCAATTCTTTTTCTTTTTCAATTAAGAACATTTTTTTATTCAAGAAAGGTGATGGATTCATAGGACACTCATAACTTTAAGGCATAGACACTTAAGACACTAATGATCATAAGACACAAACATGGATAAACATAAGCATGAAAATTCGAAAAACCAGAAAATAAAGAACAAGGAGATTAAAGAACGGGTCCACCTTAGTGATGGCGGCTTGTTCTTCCTTTTGAAGATCTAATGGAGTGCTTGAGCTCCTCAATGTCTCTTCCTTGTCTTTGTTGCTCCTCTCTCATGATTCTTTGATCTTCTCTAATTTCATGGAGGAGGATGGAATGTTCTTGGTGCTCCACCCTTAGTTGTCCCATGTTGGAACTCAATTCTCCTAGGGAGGTGTTCAGTTGCTCCCAATAGTCTTATGGAGGAAAGTGCATCCCTTGAGGCATCTCAGGGATCTCATGATGAGAGGGGTCTCTTGTTTGCTCCATCCTTTTCTTAGTGATGTTCTTATCGTCATCAATGGGGGTGTCTCCTTCTATGTCAACTCCAACTAAATAACAGAGGTGACAAATGAGGTGAGGAAAGGCTAACCTTGCCAAGGTGGAGGACTTGTCCGCCACCTTATAGAGTTCTTGGGCTATAACCTCATGAACTTCCACTTCTTCTCCAATCATGATGCTATGAATCATGATGGCCCGGTCTAGAGTAACTTCGGACCAGTTGCTAGTGGGAATGATTGAGCGTTGGATAAACTCCAACCATCCTCTAGCCACGGGCTTGAGGTCATGCCTTCTTAGTTGAACCGGCTTCCCTCTTGAATCTCTCTTCCATTGGGCGCCCTCTTCACAAATGTCAGTGAGGACTTGGTCCAACCTTTGATCAAACTTGACCCTTCTAGTGTAAGGATGTTCATCTCCTTGCATCATGGGCAAGTTGAATGCCAACCTCACATTTTCTGGACTAAAATCTAAGTATTTCCCCCGAACCATTGTAAGCCAATTCTTTGGGTCCGGGTTCACACTTTGATCATGGTTCTTGGTGATCCATGCATTGGCATAGAACTCTTGAACCATCAAGATTCCGACTTGTTGAATGGGGTTGGTAAGAACTTCCCAACCTCTTCTTCGGATCTCATGTCGGATCTCTGGATATTCACTCTTTTTGAGTGAAAAAGGGACCTCGGGGATCACCTTCTTCAAGGCCACAACTTCATAGAAGTGGTCTTGATGCACCCTTGAGATGAATCTCTCCATCTCCCATGACTCGGAGGTGGAAGCTTTTGCCTTCCCTTTCCGCTTTCTAGAGGTTTCTCCGGCCTTGGATGCCATAAATGGTTATGGAAAAATAAAAAGCACTGCTTTTACCACACCAAACTTAAAAGGTTTGCTCGTCCTCAAGCAAAAGAAGAAAGAAGAGAGTAGAAGAAGAAGAAATGAGGAAGAAGGGAATGGCTTTGTGTTCGGCCAAAGAGGGGGAGAAGTGGTGTTTAGGGTGTGTGAAAATGAAGGAGTGAAGATGGGTTTATATAGGTGTGAGGGGAAGGGTCATGGTTCGGCTATGGGAGGGGGAGTTTGGGAGGGAAAGTGGTTTGAATTTGAAGGATGAGGTAGGTGGGGTTTTATGAAGGATGGATGTGAGTGGTGAAGAGAAAGATGAGATTTGATAGGTGAAGGGTTTTTGGGGAAGAGGTGTGGAGGTGATTGGTGAAGAAGAGAGAGAGTGGTGGGGTAGGTGGGGATCCTGTGGGGTTCACAGATCCTAAGGTGTCAAGGAAAAGTCATCCCTGCACCAAATGGCATGCAAAATTGCGTTTTTAGCCAATTCTGGCGTTAAACGCCGGGCTGGTGCCCATTTCTGACGTTTAACGCCAAGTTCTTGCCCTTTTCTGGCGTTTAACGCCAGTCTGGTGCCCCTTTCTGGCGTTAAACGCCCAGAATGGTGCCAGACTGGGCGTTAAACGCCCAACAGCTAGCCTTACTGGCGTTTAAACGCCAGCACGCTCTCCTCCAGGGTGTGCTGTTTTTCTTTCTGCTTTTCATTCTGTTTTTGCTTTTTCAATTGATTTTGTGACTTCTCATGATCATCAACCTACAAAATAAAATAAAATAACCAAGGAAAATATATAAAATATAACATTGGGTTGCCTCCCAACAAGCGCTTCTTTAATGTCAGTAGCTTGACAGAGGGCTCTCATGGAGCCTCACAGATGCTCAGAGCAATGTTGGAACCTCCCAACACCAAACTTAGAGTTTGAGTGTGGGGGTTCAACACCAAACTTAGAAGTTGGTTGTGGCCTCCCAACACCAAACTTAGAGTTTGACTGTGGGGGCTCTGTTTGGCTCTATTTTGAGAGGAGCTCTTCATGCTTCCTCTCCATGGTGACAGAGGGACATCCTTGAGCCTTAAACACAAGGGATTCTTCATTCACTTGAATGATCAGTTCACCTCCATCAACATCAATCACAGCCTTTGCTGTGGCTAGGAAGCCAAGGATGATAGATTCATCCATGTACTTCCCAGTCTCTAGGACTATGAAATCAGCAGGGATGTAATGGTCTTCAATTTTCACCAGAACATCCTCTACAAGTCCAAAAGCTTGTTTTCTTGAATTGTCTGCCATCTCTAGTGAGATTCTTGCAGCTTGTACCTCAAAGATCCCTAGCTTCTCCATTACAGAGAGAGCCATGAGGTTTACACTTGACCCTAGGTCACACAAGGCCTTCTTGAAGGTCATGGTGCCTATGGTACAAGGTATTGAGAACTTCCCAGGATCTTGTCTCTTTTGAGGTAATTTCTGCCTAGACAAGTTATCTAGTTCTTTGGTGAGCAAAGGGGGTTCATCCTTCCAAGTCTCATTTCCAAATAACTTGTCATTTAGCTTCATGATTGCTCCAAGGTATTTAGCAACTTGCTCTTCAGTGACATACTCATCCTCTTCAGAGGAGGAATACTCATCAGAGCTCATGAAGGGCAGAAGTAAGTCCAATGGAATCTCTATGGTCTCATTTTGAGCCTCAGATTCCCATGGTTCCTCATTAGGGAACTCATTGGAGGCTAGTGCACGCCCATTGAGGTCTTCCTCAGTGGCGTTCACTGCCTCTCCTTCCTCTCCAAATTCGGCCATGTTGATGGCCTTGCACTCTCCTTTTGGATTTTCTTCTGTATTGCTTGGAAGAGTACTAGGAGGGAGTTCAGTAATTTTCTTGCTCAGCTGTCCCACTTGTGCCTCCAAATTTCTAATGGAGGACCTTGTTTCAGTCATAAAACTTTGGGTGGTTTTGATTAGATCAGAGACCATGGTTGCTAAGTCAGAGTGGTTCTGCTTAGAATTCTCTGTCTGTTGCTGAGAAGATGATGGAAAAGGCTTGCCATTGCTAAACATGTTTCTTCCACCATTCTTGTTGTTGAAACCTTATTGAGGTCTCTGTTGATCCTTCCATGAAAGATTTGGATGATTCCTCCATGAAGGATTATAGGTGTTTCCATAGGGTTCTCCCGTGTAATTCACCTCTTCCATTGAAGGGTTCTCAGGATCATAAGCTTCTTCTTCAGATGAAGCATCCTTAGTACTGCTTGGTGCATTTTGCATTCCAGACAGACCTTGAGAAATCAAATTGACTTGTTGAGTCAATATCTTGTTCTGAGCCAGAATGGCATTCAGAGTATCAATCTCAAGAACTCATTTCTTCTGATTAGTCCCATTGTTCACAGGATTCCTTTCAGAAGTGTACATGAATTGGTTATTTGCAACCATTTCAATTAGTTCTTGAGCTTCTGTAGGCGTCTTCTTCAGATGAAGAGATCCTCCAGCAGAGCTATCCAAAGACATCTTGGATAGTTCAGAGAGACCATCATAGAAAATACCTATGATGCTCCATTCAGAAAGCATGTCAGAAGGACATTTTCTGATCAATTGTTTGTATCTTTCCCAAGCTTCATAGAGGGATTCTCCATCCTTCTGTCTGAAGGTTTGGACTTCCACTCTAAACTTATTCAATTTTTGAGGTGGAAAGAACTTTGCTAAGAAGGCATTGACTAGCTTTTCCCATGAGTCCAGGCTTTCTTTAGGTTGTGAGTCCAACCATGTTCTAGCTCTGTCTCTTACAGCAAAAGGGAATAGCATGAGTCTGTAGACCTCAGGGTCAACCCCATTAGTCTTGACAGTGTCACAGATTTGCAAGAATTCAGCTAAAAACTGATGAGGATCTTCCAATGGAAGTCCATGTAACTTGCAATTCTGTTGCATTAGAGAAACTAATTGAGGCTTAAGCTCAAAGTTGTTTGCTCCAATGGCAGGGATAGAGATGCTTCTCCCATAGAAGTCGGGAGTAGGTGCAGTAAAGTCACCCAGCACCTTCCTTGCATTGTTTGCATTGTTGTTGTTTTCGGCTGCCATGTCTTCTTCTTTGAAGATTTCTGTTAGGTCCTCTACAGAGAGTTGTGCCTTAGCTTCTCTTAGCTTTCGCTTCAAGGTCCTTTCAGGTTCAGGGTCAGCTTCAACAAGAATGCTTTTGTCTTTGTTCCTGCTCATATGAAAGAGAAGAGAACAAGAAAATGTGGAATCCTCTATGTCACAGTATAGAGATTCCTTGAGGTGTCAGAGAAGAAGAAAAATAGAAGGAAGAAGGAGAAGAATTCGAACTTAGTCAGACAGAGTTCGAATTGTGCATTGAGGAGGAGTGGTACTCCATAAATAGAAGGATGTGAGAAGAGGGGAAGAGCTTTTTCGAAAATTAAGTTAAAAAGATTTTTAAAAAATTTGAAAACTTTAATTGATTTTCGAAAATCAAGAGTGGGAAAGAAATCAAGTAATTTTTGAAAAAGACTTTGAAATTAGAAATTAAAAAGATATGATTGAAAACTGTTTTAAAAAGATTTGATTTTAAAAATTAATAACTTGGCTATCAAGAAAAGATATGATTCAAACATTAAACCTTTCTCAACAGAAAAGGCAACATACTTGAAATGTTGAATCAAATCATTAATTGATAGCAAGTATCTTTGAAAAAGGAAAGAAATTGATTTTGAAAACATTTGATTGAAAAGATATGATTTGAAAAAGATTTGATTTTGAAAAACTTTGAAAACTAAAAAAAAAATTGATTTGAAAACAAAATCCTCCCCCTTGTGCCATCCTGGCGTTAAACGCCCAGAATGGTGCACATTCTGGCGTTTAACGCCCAATGCACTACCTTTTTGGGCGTTAAACGCCCAACCAGGCACCCTGGCTGGCGTTTAGACGCCAGTCTGTCCTTCTTCACTGGGCGTTTTGAACGCCCAGCTTTTTCTATGTAATTCCTCTGCTGCATGTTCTGAATCTTCAGTTCCCTGTACTATTGACTTGAAAATAGAACCAAGTTCAAATAAACAATGCATGCAGGACACCAAACTTAAAATTAGACACTAGACTCAAACAAGAAACATAAAATATTTTTGGTTTTTATGATTTTGAAAATTTTTTTTTTTGGATTTTTCGAAAATTAAGTGGAAGAAGAAAATAAAGGTATTAAAATTCTTAATGAGAATTCCAGGAATCATGCAATGTTAGTCTAAAGCTTCAGTCTAAAGGAATTAGACATGGCTAGCCAAGCTTCAGCAGGACATTACATTCAAGAGCTAAATTGATGATAATCAATCAGCTTTGGTGATGATAAGAACATCACCTTGAAACACTAGAATTCATTCTTAAGAACTCTGAAAAATACCTAATCTAAGCAACAAGATGAACCGTCAGTTGTCCATACACGAAACAATCCCCGGCAACGGCGCCAAAAACTTGGTGCGCGAAATTGTGAACAATACTTTTCACAACTCTCATAATCCCCGGTAATGAACCCCAAAAACTTGGTGTTCAATACCATGGCATAAACACAACTTCGCACAACTAACCAGCAAGTGCACTGGGTCGTCCAAGTAATAAACCTTACGCGAGTAAGGGTCGATCCTACGGAGATTGTTGGTATGAAGCAAGCTATGGTCATCTTGTAAATCTTAGTCAGGCAAACTCAAATGGATATGGTGATATACGAATAAAACATAAAGATAAAGATAGAGATACTTATGTAATTCATTGGTGGGAATTTCAGATAAGCGCATGAAGATGCTGTGTCCCTTCCGTCTCTCTGCTTTCCTACTGTCTTCATCCAATCCTTCTTACTCCTTTCCATAGCAAGCTTATGCAAGGGTTTCACCGTTGTCAGTGGCTACCTCCCATCCTCTCAGTGGAAATGTTCAACGCACCCTGTCACGGCACGGCTATCCATCTGTTGGTTCTCGATCAGGCTGGAATAGAATCCAGTGATTCTTTTGCGTCTGTCACTAACGCCTCGCCCTCAGGAGTTTGAAGCACGTCACAGTCATTCAATCATTGAATCCTACTCAGAATACCACAGACAAGGTTAGACCTTCCGGATTCTCTTGAATGCTGCCATCAGTTCTAGCCTATACCACGAAGACTCTGATCTCACGGAATGGCTGGCTCGGTTGTCAGGCGAGCACTCGGTTGTCAGGCGAGCACTCGGTCGTCAGGCGATCAACCATGCATCGTGTACCAGTAATCCAAGAGATATTCACCCAATCTAAGGTAGAACGGAGGTGGTTGTCAGGCACACGTTCATAGGTGAGAATGATGATGAGTGTCACGGATCATCACATTCATCAAGTTGAAGAACAAGTGATATCTTAGAACAAGAACAAGCGGAATTGAATAGAAGAACAATAGTAATTGCATTAATACTCGAGGTACAGCAGAGCTCCACACCTTAATCTATGGTGTGTAGAAACTCCACCGTTGAAAATACATAAGAACAAGGTCTAGGCATGGCCGTGAGGCCAGCCTCCCAATGATCTAAGATAGCATAAGAACAAAGATAGCTACCAAGATCCGTAAATACAATAGTAAAAAGGTCCTACTTATAGAGAACTAGTAGCCTAAGGTTTACAGAGATGAGTGAATGACATAAAAATCCACTTCCGGGCCCACTTGGTGTGTGCTTGGGCTGAGCAATGAAGCATTTTCGTGTAGAGACTCTTCTTGGAGTTAAACGCCAGCTTTTGTGCCAGTTTGGGCATTTAACTCCCACTTTGGTGCCAGTTCCGGCGTTTAACGCTGGAATTTCTGAAGGTGACTTTGAACGCCGGTTTGGGCCATCAAATCTTGGGCAAAGTATGAACTATCATATATTGCTGGAAAGCCCAGGATGTCTACTTTCCAACGCCGTTGAGAGCGCGCCAATTGGGCTTCTGTAGCTCCAGAAAATCCACTTCGAGTGCAGGGAGGTCAGAATCCAACAGCATCTGCAGTCCTTTTCAGTCTCTGAATCAGATTTTTGCTCAGGTCCCTCAATTTCAGCCAGAAAATACCTGAAATCACAAAAAAACACACAAACTCATAGTAAAGTCCAGAAAAGTGAATTTTAACTAAAAACTAATAAAAATATACTAAAAACTAAACCAAATATACTAAAAACATACTAAAAACAGTGCCAAAAAGCGTACAAATTATCCGCTCATCAGGCTACCTCCCTTAAAAAGGTCGGCAGCTCATTTTGTGTTAGCAGATAAAAGTATTATTACAGTGGCTGGAGTTGCTGAAGATGTATTAGTGGGCATTAAAGGTCTCACTTCCCCATTGATTTTTACATCCTGGAGATGCCCCAACATGACTCAGAGAAGCCATCATCAATCCTACTTGGAAGACCTTTCTTGAAGACCTCGAAGTTCAAATTAGATGCTTTTTTAGGAACATACTCTTTTGAAATAGACGGCCGAGTAGTAAGCTTCAATCTGAATGGAGTTATGAAGTACCCTCCAGAAGATCACTCTATCCTCCAGTGTGACATCATAGATGAAACCGTAGCTGAAGTTCACCTAGAGGAGTTTGAAGAGAAGTACATAGGACAAGGTCCAAGTGTGGGGACATTCTCAGAGGACAATGAAAGTACTCTACCACTGCCACCAGCTCCAGATAATTCAGAGCCTGACCATGAACAGAAGTCAGAATTGAAACCTCTCCCTCAACACCTCAAATATGCTTACCTCGAAGACAAGCAGAAGTTTCCAGTTATCATTGCACGGGACCTCACCTCTCAACATGAAGAGCAGTTACTTAGTGTGCTGAGGAGGCATAAGAAAGCAATTGGTTGGAGTTTGGTAGACATAGTAGGCATCAACCCTCAAGTTTGTGAGCACAGAATCTTTTTAGAAGAAGGAGCAAGACTTGTTCGTCAACCCCAGAGAAGACTAAACCCCACTATCTTAGAGGTTGTCAAGAAGGAAGTGACCAGACTATTAGAGGCAGATTTTATCTACTCCATTTCAGACAGTGAATGGGTAAGCCCAGTACAAGTGGTGTCCAAGAAGTCTGGAGTCACTACAGTGAAGAATGAGCATGGAGAGCTCATAGCTACCAGAGTACTGAACGCCTGGAGGGTCTGCATTGATTACAGACGTCTCAACTAAGCCACTCGTAAGGATCACTACCCTCTTCCATTCATTGATCAAATGCTGGATCGCCTGTCAGGTAAATCACATTATTGCTTTTTAGATGGTTATACCGGATATTTCCAGATTCATATAGCTCCTGAGGATCAGGAAAAGACTACTTTTACTTGTCCTTTTGGGACTTATGCTTACAAGAGAATGCCCTTTGGCATGTGCAATGCACCAGCTACTTTCCAAAGGTGCATGAAGAGTCTTTTCTCTGATCTTATTGAGGACTGTATGGAAGTTTTTATGGACGATTTCAGCGTTTATGGTGATTCTTTTAGCCTTTGCTTGGATAGTCTATCTAGAGTATTAGATAGATGTGTCAGTACAAACCTTGTATTGAATTTTGAAAAATGTCATTTTATGGTTAAACAAGGAATCGTACTAGGACATATTGTATCTAATACTGGCATTTCTGTAGATCCAGCAAAGGTGGATGTTATTTCTAGTTTGCCTTACCCCTCTTCTGTGAGGGAAGTCCGTTCGTTCCTTAGACATGCAGGTTTTTACCGAAGATTCATTAAAGACTTTAGTAAGGTAGCACTTCCCCTATTCAGACTACTGCAGAAGGATATTGAGTTCGAGTTCAGTGAGGATTGCAAACAAGCGTTTGATAAGCTGAAAACCGCCCTGACTCAAGCTCCAATTGTGAGAGGACCGGACTGGAGCCAGCCATTCGAAATCATGTGCGATGCTTCCAACCATGCAGTAGGAGCAGCGCTGGCTTAGCGTGAAGGTAAGGATCCTTTTGTTATTGCTTATGCGTCTAAAACTTTAGACGCCGCTCAGTCCAATTACACTACTACTGAGAAAGAGCTTCTTGCTATTGTTTTTGCTCTGGAAAAATTCCGAGCCTATTTACTTGGTACGAAGGTAGTAGTGTACTCAGACCACGCAACTCTAAAGTATTTATTAGCTAAAAAGAATCCAAACCAAGGCTTATACGTTGGATACTGCTACTACAAGAATTTGATTTAGAAATAAAGGATAGGAGTGGTAACCAGAATCTAGTGGCAGACCACTTGAGTCACCTTGAGCACATTAAAGATGACTCCACTCCTATAGCTGATAATTTTTCATTTGATAACCTACAAGCAGTATCTGAGGTAATCCCTTGGTATGCACCTGTAGCTAATTATCTAGTGGTGCACGAAATTGTGATCGTCAATGGCGCCATCAACATGGTACGCTCAATTGCAATCTCAACTCTTTATCACAACTTCGCACAACTAACCAGCAAGTGCACTGGGTCGTCCAAGTAATAAACCTTACGCGAGTAAGGGTCAATCCCACGGAGATTGTTGGTATGAAGCAAGCTATGGTCACCTTGTAAATCTTAGTCAGGCAGATTCAAATGGTTATGGATGATATATGAATAAAACATAAAAACAAGGATAGGGATACTTATGTAATTCATTGGTGAGAATTTCAGATAAGCGTATAGAGATGCTTTGTCCCTTCCATCTCTCTACTTTCCTACTGTCTTCATCCAATCCTTCTTACTCCTTTCCATGGCAAGCTGTATGTTGGGCATCACCATTGTCAGTGGCTACAGTCCCGTCCTCTCAGTGAAAATGTTCAACGCACCCTGTCACGACACGGCTAATCATCTCTCGGTTCTCAATCAGGTTGGAATAGAATCTATTGATTCTTTTGCGTCTGTCACTAACGCCCAGCCTTCAGAAATTTGAAGCTCGTCACAGTCATTCAATCATTGAATCCTACTCAGAATACCACAGACAAGGTTTAGACCTTCCGGATTCTCTTGAATGCTGCCATCAATTCTAGCTTATACCACGAAGATTCCGATTAAGGGATCCAAGAGATATACACACTACAAGAAAAATGCGCATTTGTAACAAAAAATATTGTTACAAAATATCGAAATTTTGAAACAAAAGTTTTTTGTAACAAAAAAAGGGTCCATTGCAGTAAGTCCCGTTACAAAAAGTTTTTGTAACGAAAAATGGAACTGTTACAATTCAATACCATATTTTGTAACAATTTTTTCTGATACAAAAATCCAGAAGCCGTTACAAAAGTGGTAACAAATTTTGATCTTGAAGGTATTTTTCGTGACAGTCAATTTTTTCCTATCAAAAAATTTTGTTACAAAATGTAACATGATTTTGTAACATTTTTTTTCTTTAGTTACGAAAGCAAA